>NC_073257.2:32838461-33145000 GCF_029289425.2 Pan paniscus
AGGCGGAGGTTGCACTCCAGCCTGGGAGATGGACTGAGACTGTCCCAAAAATAAAAAATAAAGTATATCAGACTGGGATATAAATTTTGATTTTGTTTTGCTTGTTTTATGTGTTTCTGTTATCCAAATACCAGAAGACTAATTTATATTGGTTAAGAATTGAGCATACTGACACAAAATTTGCAAACACTTTAACGTTGTTTAAGAGAGACCTGAAATAATACATTAAGGGAAAATGTCATCTTCTATTTACTTGTTTCAAGGTAATTCCACAAATTCCAAAAGCAATGAACTTTTTTCTTAATTTGTCCATTTTAACAAAATAGCCCTTTCACAGTTTCATGATGTCGTGGTCAAAAATAAGTCAGAGAGTTTTTATTATAGATTGTATTGTATTGTATTATATTATATATTCTCTCCAACTTATTATATATTCTCTCCAACTTATTCCCCTTCTTATTGTTATGCTGTTTATTATGGCTTACACAGCAATATCTGATCTAATATATTATTTAATGAATTGCCCACAGATCACCCAAAATCTGCTTATTCTGCCTAAAGACGTTTTTGGTGCATTTATTCTTTTCTTTTACTTTCCTGTTTCTTTGTTTATTGAAGATGGTTTCATTCCCATTTTTGTTTCTGTAAAACTGATAATAGAGTAATCATATCTCCAATGGATCTTTTCTGAATCTGGAAACATGGACTCCCAAGAGTTCATGTCATTTATAACTCTCATATCATTTTTCATATATTCTCAATGTATCATAATTTTTTAACTGTAAATATTAGAAATGTCTATCATATTCAGATCTTGGTTTCATTGAGATTCAAATACAAGAACTGTGACATTGAGATGACCCATAAGAACTTAGAAGTCTTTCATAGTAGTTTCAACCAGAATGGTGAAATGATTGCCAAATTTAATTAGATATTAATCAACAATGATATTGTCAAATGTATATTTAACAGTGCATTTATTTGTTTTTCTCTAAATTTTATATCTATAAGACTGCTTATAAACAAAGATTTTCTAAAACTGTATAAAAACAAATATACAGTAAAGTTTTTTTCAGAAAACAAATAGTAAGAGGAAAATCTGTTTCCAAAATTATAGCCAGCACTAAATGAATTCATGGTGTGCCTATATGTGTGATAGGTTTGCAGCATCTAACATCAATTATATTATCTGAGAATCTATTACTTTCAACATCAAGTAGCCTTCTTTAGAACCAGGAACTCTTTGTCTCTTCTATTCATTCAATAGCACTAAACTGATGTTATTTTTTGGTTTTGTATGTCTCTCTTTTCTAATACCTTTGACTCCCTTTCTAGTCTTTTATCTCCTTCCCATGGTTTTGTCCATGAAACAAGAGGATCCTACTACCTTTCCTCCCTGTATGAAATTCAGATCTAACATATAGTTAACTGCTTTGTTTTTTTCCAGATTCCTGTCTTGGTCACACAGATAAGTTCAACCAATCATCCAGTGAAAGTCGGACTGTCCGATGCATTTGTCGTTGTCCACAGGATCCAACAAATTCCCAGTACGTAGAAGAAGGGCAGTCGCAATGAGTGAGCCTCTGTGGGGGTAAATTTAAAGGAGATTGGTCTATGGCAGCTGTACCTGAATTAAAAAAAAATAGCTAATCGATTAGCTGATTAATGCTTGTTAATTCTGTTGTTTGCTTTATAACTCCGATTGGGCTATCTCTGTCACCCTTGAGCTAACTCAGGTAAAGACAAATTAAATAGTGAAGCCAAGAATGTGTAATTTTGGACTCTTTTTCTTGGTTCTTTTTTCTTTCTTTTGATTTGGGGTCTTACTCTGTCACCCAGGCTGGAGTGCAGTGGTGCACTCACAGCTCACTGCAACCTTGACCTCCCAGGCTCAAATGATCCTCCTACCTCAGTATCCTGAGTAGCTGGGACCACGGGCATGCGCTATCATGCTCATGCTTAGCTAATTTTTTCTATTATTTGAAGAAGTGAGGTCTTGCTTTGTTGCCCAGGCTGGTCTTGAACTCCTGAGCTTAAGTGGTCTTCCTGCCTCAGCCTCCCAAAGTGCTAGGATTACAGGTGTGAGCCACCATGCCCAGCCAGATTCTTTGGGATAGTTGGCAGATACAGTTCTTTAATTAATGAGAATGACATAAAACAGTGACAGATTATTGGATTGATAGGCATATGACTTTTCATATATGTTTGGCTTAAGTGTTTGAGCAAAACGGCAGCTTTGTGCTATCTTTTTTTTTTTCTTTCTTTTATTATTGTACTTTAAGTTTTAGGGTACATGTGCACATTGCGCAGGTTAGTTACATATGTATACGTGGTGCCACGCTGGTGCGCTGCACCCACTAACTCGTCATCTAGCATTAGGTATATCTCCCAATGCTATCCCTCCCCCTTCCCCCCACCCCACAACAGTCCCCAGAGTATGATGTTCCCTTTCCTGTGTGCATGTTATCTCATTGTTCAATTCCCACCTATGAGTGAGAATATGCGGTGTTTGGTTTTTTGTTCTTGCGATAGTTTACTGAGAATGATGATTTCCAATTTCATCCATGTCCCTGTGCTATCTTATATTTAATGTATTTGTGTAAAACTGTTTGGGAGTCTAAAGGAAGATGAAAGAAAAGGTACAAATTTAGGTAAATAAAAATCCGGGGGCAGCTCTACCTACCACCAGAGAAGATAAGTATTTTCTTTAAATTACGTTTGCCCATCTAGTCTAGTTTACATTTTATAGAATAAAAAGGGACGTGTTGCTTTGGACAACTGTTTGTTATATTAGAAACCAAAATGCTAACTGCATTAGCCATTCTGACCCTATAAATAGGCATCTGTTGAAAGCTTCTGGTTTTTGAATCTCCTTCACTCCAAGAACAGTCCCGAGAGATGCTTTGGTGTCGTAGTACGCGAAGTTGGGGTGGGGGGTGTTTGTGTCCTATGTGTTCTTATTTAAAGAAAGGGGAGATAATAAAATATATCTCAAGATGAGATCATTTTTTCTCTTTTGTTCAAAGTTCTTTTTCTTCTTCTATTTGGTTACAGTGGTAGATAATTTATCACATGCTCATGTTCTTCCGTTGTGACTTGAGGTGATTGTACTTAATTATGTCAACTCTCAACTGTAGACAGCAACTGGAGTGGAAGCTTTACTTTTTAAAGCAACGGATTAGCAGAAATATTATAAGGGTTATCTTACAACCGTAAGATATCTTAGAACTGAATGGTTATGTTACAACTGAATGGCATTGATACGTGGTGGTTCTGCTTGATGAAGAACATGGGGTTTCTCCTTGTTAGCTGAGAATTTGTGGGAGGCAATATTCAAGGGAATTGTTAAATCAAAGCAGGTTTTCCAGAAACTAAATTGTACTGTGAACAAAGCAAGGATACATGAGTATGTGTAGGCAACATAAAGGCATCCTGACAGAGCTCTTAAATAAGAGGCCGAGCCCTAGGACAGCTGAAGTTGGCTTGTGTTTGAGGATGGCCGTTCTCACATTCTTTCTTTCAGAGTTGTTAAATCAAGCATGGTTTGAGTCAATTATTGCACAAGTAAAAAGAAACACTAGTTTTAATTTATTAGTTGCTTTTTTTAATTGCTGAAAAAAATTATTTGCAGCTTACTCAGCAGGGCTTTTAGTCCATATTGTTGTTCTGATATATTATTGCTTAAAGAAAAAAACACCAACCAAAATACAATTTTTTTTACAAATGTAGTTTAATATGCAAGTATTATGTTGGTATATTCCCAATGATAAAATTGTACTTAGATATCAGGGCCCTAAAGTGTAATTTTGCATCCTTTGTTATGCTGTAAAAGGATAACTGTTATGTGTTGGGGGAAAAATATTTTCAAATACGTATCTCATTTAATAAATTGGCAACATTTATATGAATTTTCAGACCAGATTATGTCTAAAGTTTGGGACTCAGCAGTTATCTAAAAGAACTTAATTCAAACGTAGAGTTCAGAGAAAAATGTCCCTCACACAATTTGCATACTGGAAAAGCAGTCACATTTTCTGTTAACCTTACTGTTCCATCCTGAGAAAATTAGCCAAGAAGGAATGAAAGATTTGGGTCTCAAGTTCTGCCATTGTTGCTGTTAGATGCGAGTATATTTATGCAAGAAAATTAGAATCAATATGTTCTACTTAAAAATCATTTTGGGAACACAAAATTTTATCTCCTTAAAAGTCTCTCCCACATTTATAAAGTATAACTGTGTCTGTTGCATGAGCTTCTGTATAACAAGAGATACATGGTTGCATTGTATTCTCAGCTAACAGAAAGTGCATCTTTATGCCAGAGATTAGGATAACCCAAGATTAGCACAATGCAAGTTATACAAGTACAGTTCTTTTGTGAGAAATGAGTTGATTCCTACAGACCTATGTTACATATTCAACAATCAGAATTTAGACCGATATTAAGTCCTTTTCAAAATTCAGTTCCCTTATTTAGCAACACTCACTATTAGGAATTGTCTTTGTAGGGAATTTAAATACTTTGCCTCTGTTAACTTTTTTACCCCCACCAAGTGGATGTAGGGAACAACTGATTATTATTCTAAGTAGTGAGTAGTTTCATTTCTTCTGTATTCCAAGGTGTGTTACATAGAACCCTGTTCTCATAAGATCAGTTTTCTATTCTATTAATCATTTTAGTTACGTAGGTTATATTACCTAAACCTTTGGCTTCATGTAGCCATGGGAACATGGGAATGTGAGCTCAAGCCTGGAAAATAGTATTTCCCAGTAGATCACCATTACTATATCATTCTTATCAGATTTGGTGAAGATTTGGTAAAGCATTCAAAATGCTGTAAAGCAATTTTAATTTATTTATTATTAAAATTTCTCCCTATTCATTCTTCCTCACATCAACAACAAAACACTTGTTTTTCAGTTTTTGAAGACCCCCAAATAGTAAATGATTTCAATGTAAATTTCAAGCATGATTAATTAAAGTAGCTTTATTTTCTTTCATAAAAGATCAGGTGATCTGATAGTTTCAATATCAAAGGGAATTCAGGCAGTGTTAGTAAACTGATAAATCCTTCTGAGTTTACAAGAGAAATACCTTTGCTCCCTCAAAAAGAGAGGGAAAAGTATGGTAAAACTAAGACTTATGTTAAAAAAGGTGGAAATTAAAAGTAAAGCAAGTATAAGGAATATTGTCATTTGATTATTGGTCATGAAACATTCAACTTTTAATTGATTTCTGTAACTTTCTTTCTATATAAAATGAGCATCTTAGTACCTAAAAATGCAATGTGTACACAGCATGCATTACCTAGCAGAGAGTAAGTAGTATACTTGTACTTAAAGTTACTGTTTTTTCCATCATCGTTATCACTTTAAAAAACAGCGATACTAACTTAGATGTCACTGCCAAACCCGAGTGCCCTTCAGAGTGGAACCACAGGAGATTCCCACTAAGAAACACAGTGACAGTGTCTCTCTGGAACTTCAGTGCTTTCTGACTGTGTTGATGTGTGTTGTTTTATGTCTCTTCATAAGACTTATGTCTGCCTGTCTGTCCATCTGTATGTCTCGAAATCACTGTTTTTCATAAAATGTATTTGTAAAACTTTAGAAACAGAAAGAACCATAGAGATCAGCTAATTCAATATCCACAGGTACAGCTATGAAAAACAGGTCTAAGTACAGGACTGACTTTGGTTGTTCATTTCAGAAATATGAATGTAAAAATATACTTATTATGATTAGAAGCATAGCACATTATAATTCTGAGTAATTTATAAATTAACAGGAAACCCAAGGAGGAAAATTTAAATTACTTAGAAATCTACTACAGAGAAATAGTAATAAATGTTTTCACGTATCTGTATCCAACTATTTATTTGTAATATACACATATATGAAGATACCCACATTAAGAAAATTGGCATTATGCTGTAAATTATTCTGCCCCCTGTTTTCACCTTCATATATAAAACATATTTTTTACACTGTTAAATATCTGTCTAAAATGTGGTCATTAATAGTTATAAGAAATTTATCTGTTTCATAATTTATGTAACCTGTCACTAAAGAGGTTGGTTACATAGTTTGCATCGCATATTATCAGTAAAATGGTGCTAAACATCCTTGTTTCTAAATTTTTGCATGTATCTGATTCTCAAAAAGTGAATTTGTGGATGCTGAATGTTAATATTGTTTTGAATGTATTTTGACAAATTGCTTTCCATCAAGGTTGTACCAGTTTACTACCCATTGTTAGATTAGAAATATCCCATTTCCCAAAGAGCTTTCTAATATTCATTTTTAACTCTGCAAATTTGGTAAGCACGAAATGGTATTTCATTGTTGTCTTTCGATTACCAGAAAGTTTTAACACCGTCATATATTCATGTGTTGTTTGTAATTTCCATAATTTCTTGGTAAATAGCTCTATTAAGTAATTCTTTCTCAGCCTCAGCTTATGTCCTTCCAAATCCTTACACAACATGCAGAGGTCTTCCTGGATACACGCACGATTCTCACTAGTGCCACTTGCACTAATTTGTTTCTCTCTCCTCCAATGTAACATTTTGAATTTCAACCATCATCTGTGGAGTGCTGACTTATCCCATCTGGCCTCACTGTTTCTCTACTTTCCAAGCTTAATGAGCTTAATCCTTCTAGCAAGAAACTCGGAAAATCCACTCATGCCATGTGGTTCTTTAATTTGGAACAGATAAGGCCATGCCACTTAAGTAAAGAGAAAGTTACGTTAACACTCCCATGCAGGGCCTTGCACTAGAAACCAGTCTGGAAAGCAGCTGACCTCACTTAAAATGGTTCTACTCCAAGTTATGACAGTGACTATATCTGAGTCCCTTAGAATATTTCTTTATTTTTCTCACTCACAGTACATTATTTGGTACTTTCTTAACATCAGGCCTCTTTGTATCAGTATCTACTGTTTTAAATTTATTGACATTGTTTGTGTTACAATGCACCTTTGCTTGGCTGGTTATTATTCATAGCTCCATAAGAAACATTAAGCATTTTCACAAATAAAACTGACAACTAGCAGAGCAAATATATTTTAAAAATACTACAAAGAGGGTCTTTGAACTCTTTGAGGAACAATTATAGGTATATATTTTGCTGTATGTGGTCTCTTTATAAGATTACAGACTAGGCACCACTTTTTTTCTTTTTTTAGTTGGAGTCTAACTCTGTCACCCAGGCTGGAGTGCAGTGGGATGATCTTGGCTCACTGCAACCTCCGCCTCCGGGGTTCAAGTGCTTCTCCTGCCTCAGTCTCCCAAGTAGCTGGGATTACAGGTGCATCCACCACGCCCAGCTAATTTTTGTATTTTTAGTAGAGACGGGGTTTCACTATGTTGGCCAGGATGATCTCGAACTCCTGACCTCAAGTGACCCTCCTGCTTCAGCCTCCCATAGTGTTAGGATTACTGGTGTGAGCCACCATGCCCGGCACAGGCAGTAATTTTTTAAAATTACTTTTAGACAGTGAATAAGATAACCTTAACAAACAAAAACACAGCTTTGCCCCTGAAATATGCACACTATCTTAAGCTTAAATTTAAAATAATAATAATAGCATAGACCAGTATGCTATTCAGAGCTTCCTGTGCTGGTGGGAATGTTGTGAATCTGAATCGTATAGTGTGATTTCAGTAGCCACATGTGGCTACTATGAACTTGCAATGTGACTAGTGAGCCTGAGCAATTGAATTTTTAATTGAATTTAATTCATTAACTTCATCTTAAATAGCCAGATGTGCCTAGTGGCTATCATGTTGGATAGGGTAACAATAGACCATATCCATTAATTAATTTATTTAATTAATATTTAATTAAATAAAATATTAAATGCCAAGTGTAATATTTATGTAAACATTATTCTTATTTCTTCTTTGCTTTTTAAAAGGCACCAGAATATTAGACGTGATTAAATAATAAATTTTCAAATATAAGTGTATTTATTAAATAACAAATTTTCGAACATAACCATTATAACTAATTTTTCCCATAGAAAACAATTTGCAATTTTGATTTAGTGGTAGGACACATTCACTATAATTATGTAGCAGCTATAATGAAAATATGTGGTCAAAACTTATGAAAAATACAAACAATCTTGGAAAAACTTGAACTTTTTTTTATTCTATAATATTTTCTAGAACCCAGTTCAAGCCCTTTCAGAGGAACTAGGCCTCGTTTGTTATTTTCAAAGTTGTAGTCTTCTCATTCACTTAGATCAATCGACAGATCTCCAGTAAATTATGTCATCTTACTTTTGCTCGCCTCAAAATGGAAAACCCTTCAAAAGTATTCATTTTTCAGAAGATAAAATTGCTTCTCTTAACAGCACAATTTCATTAGGTGCTTACATTCTCAAGTATACACTAGCTCACCAAAGGCTCAACAAAAGCAGAAATAAATAGAAATCATGATGTTTTCTCATAAAGTAACTACTCATAAAACACTTCCAAGAAAGAGAGCATTGTACAAAATGATATTTTATTAGTTTAATGCATCCATTTCTAATGTAAGCTAGTTGACTGACTCTGACTTGATTTTTAAAGATAAGTAAAAAAATCTAAAATTTTCTGGACATGGAAATCACTGATTAATCAATTTTTACATATTTGAGAATTTTTCTAAAATTTTTATGAACAGGAAAGGCTTTCTTCATGGACTTGTGGTTAAATTCTTTTTTTATTTCATTTTCTTGATTTATTAACATTTAATCCTATACAATACTTTTAGAGAAAGTAAATTTTTAACAATTTAGAACTGTGTCTAGCTGGGAGCAGTGGCTCGTGCCTGTAATCCCAGCATTTTCGGAGGCCAAGGTGGGAGGATCACTTGAGCCCGCCAGTTCCAGACCAGCCTGGAAGAAAGACACTGGAGACTGGGAAGGGTGGGAGCAGGGAGAGGGTTTGGGGATGAGAAATTACTTATTGGGTACAATGTACACTATTTGGGTGACAGAAACGCCAAAAGCACAGACTTCACTACTACACAATATATCCATGTAACAAAATTGCACTGCTACCCCTTACATTTATACGAATTTAAAAGAAAGAAAAGGAAAAACATTTGCTTCAGTGGCTGCCTCTGAGGCCTTCATTTTGGGATATTGTTTTCTGAGACCCAACACACCTGATTCAATTTAATGAAGTCACAGTCTCCTTTGTGAAAAGGAAAAAAAAAAAAAAGAGAGAGAGAGAGATGTAATGACTTGGCAAATATATATCATGCCTTCTTCCCATAAGTCTCAGGAGCAGGGAGGCATGTCCCCCTGCAAAAACACCAGGTTCAGGACAAGCAGCCCTCAGCAATGGAACCATGATATTGTCACAGGCCCGCAGCCCACCTGCCTCACCGGCCCACTGTGACACTGCGTGGACAATTTACTGTCCCTCTGCTGGTTACAATTCTCTCTTTTTTCCTTAATTGTTTTTTCTTTTATTGATGCATAATACTTTACATATGGGGACATGTGAGTATTTTTACCTGCATAGACTGTGTAATGATCGGGTCAGGGTATTTGGGGTGTCCATCACCTTGAGTGTTTATCAGTTAATGTCTTGGGAACATTTCAAGTCCAGGGCAAAGTAATTATCAAAGGAAGGCAGGAAATGCAGCTGGTTTAAGCCATTAGGAAAGTATACGTGAGAGAAAAATAAATTTGAAGGTTGTTTTAGGTCCTATTTTTTATTTCCTTCATGCTTACTCAAGTAACTTAGGAACTCTGGCCATTTAAGTTTTACCAGTGTCCTGAAACTTTGCAAGCAATGAGGGAATGTTGACAGGAAAATCTAAAAGGCTTAAATTAGCATTTCATGCTCAACCAAGGTTTATGTTTTATTGAATGCCTAATGACATTATTATTTCAGAGAATTAGAACTACAGAGAGAGATTTTTAAAATGATTCTGGCAAATGCATTTTTTATTTGTAGCTACTTTATTTAACAACTCCAACTAGCTAATTCTGCTAATGCATTGCACTTTTCTGTGGGAAGCTTGTAGCCACTATAATAGTGTCAATTGTATCTCAAGAGTCTCTCTTCTCCTGAGTCTTCATGCTGGAAATGAATCTTGTGGTTATACGATACAGGCTTTTTCCATTAAAGAGTACTCAGTAAACGGTGCTTGTGCTGGACTCGATTTTAACCAGAAAAGAAATAAGATACAACCATATGGAGCCAGTCATTAAGCATTGGCAACACATAAATAGGGAAATGTTAGTGAATCATTCATTTGACAATTCAGACAAAATATAATACTTACACAATATGAGTAAGCCAAGTTAGGAGATTTCTCATATAGTCTCTGTGTGAATGTTATGCTTTCAAGACAGAAAAATAAACTAGATCATGGCTAATCATGCCTCAAGGTACTCATTAGTCTGTGTTCAGTTCAGCTAGAGTGGATATTGATCAAAGAAGATCCTTGGTGTTTCCATATGATCACATTGTCCCTCCTGCTGATGCTGATCAGGCTTTCTAAAACATGCAGTATTTGCACTTTGCAACACATCGCCTTAAGCTTTCGATCACATTTTCTCTCTCTGTGTTAATCTGCTCAGATTTAATTTTTCTTAATTTTTAAAAGGCACTAATGGGTGAGTATTGATCTGTTGGAGTTGAATCACCATCGCTAAGACTGAACATTTAATTCAACTTTATTTTGGCTTATTCTTGAAGAAGACCCATGAGCGAAATATATTTTTGGAATCACATGAAAGCTTCTAGTATTGGCAGGGGTAACCACAATTCTAATTACTTGTTTCTGACAGAGGTATCTCTGAAATACTACATAAATGACCATTTGGAAGTTGTCGTTAATTGGCAGGTCATCAAACAACAATAATTCTCATTAATTTGGGTTTTGTTAAATTCATCTCCTCTCAATAGTTAGAGGTTTCTGAGCAGGTAATAGAACTAGCATAGCAAAAAATGGTCACACTTTCTCTTTACTCCATACGCACGATCAATAACTCTCAGAAGCTTCTCAATCATTGTTAGTAGTTGAGAATTTCAAAGTGTAACATGAAATGAAAGGAATACTAGTATTTTAAGCACCAAGTAATATGACAGGTACTGTGCAAAGACTCAAGAACCCCCCTCCTAGTGATCTTATGGAAAGGCCACATTATTTATTTATTGATAAGAACTTAATTGTTTAGCAAAATACATGGGAAAGCAATGTGTAGGAATGAATACTGTTTAGACACAGAAGATGAGCCATCTTTTTATTTGTCTTAAAAACTAAAAAAAAAAGATATGATTTATATACTTCATGAAACCTTACTATGTACCATGAAACCAGCATTTCCTCTGATTTTTATGAAGTTTACTTTTTGAAAAATGTATATGCATCTTTCAGTTATACCAAAATTTCACTGGATTAGAGTTCTTAAACAGTGTTTTCCAATGTGATACCCCTGAGATATTTTCAGCCTGTGACCCAGAGCCACTCCTAGCCCCAAAAGGGTTTGCTTCGACCCTTTCTCCACCCCTTCTGCAGTATAATGTCATGATGAGTAATTAGAAGTGGAAAAAAAGACACAGGAAGGGGAACATCACACACTGGGGCCTGTTGTGGGGTGGGGGAAGGGGGGAGGGATAGCATTAGGAGATATACCTAATGTAAATGACGAGTTAATGGGTGCAGCACACCAACATGGCACATGTATACATATGTAACAAACCTGCACATTGTGCACATGTACCCTAGATCTTAAAGTATAATTAAAAAAAAAGATATGAGTAGAGGGAAGGAGAGATACTTATAGGTTGTTAGTAAACATTTGACAGCCTCTGCAAGTTCTCGGATGAGTAGGTATCTTCCTTTTCTGAACACTTCTACTAAAAGGTAACTCACTATCATCTGGGCCACCACACTCCCTGCTCTATATTTTAGAGGAGGTCATTGTTGGGTCTAATGATTTCAATATAAATTTAACTTTCTCTAAGTGAGGAATGGAGAAAAATTACTACAAGTTTGATTCCAGGATTGTAGTGTGATTTCAGTGAGTTTGGATCTATAGAGATTATATTAATAAATGCAGCAAAAAACTTGTATGATCTAAGGTTGTCATATTAAAGTTAGGCAAAAATTGTATCTAATATGTATTGAGCATTTACAATGTGAAAGGGACTGTCTAGCAATATTCCTATATTATCTCATTTTAATCCTCAAAGCAATGCAGTAATATAGGTGCTATTATCCCTGTTTTATAGATAAGGAAACTGAGGCACAGAAAAGCTAGCAAAGGAGCCTGAGGCAACACAGATTCCTCACAGCAAAACTGTGGTTTGAGCCCAGACAGAATGTTCCAGAGCACATATTATTAACCACTATGACATTACTTCCCCAAATTGGATACTGTGATATTTTAAAAATAACTTATGGACAGGCTCAGTGGCTCACACCTGTAATCTCAACACTTTGGGAGACCAAAGTAGGAGGATTGCTTGAGCCCAGGAGCTCAAGATCAGCCTGGGCAACATAGCAAGACCCTGTTTCTACCAAAAAAGTTTTAACAAATTAACTAGGCATGGGGGTGCATGCCTGTAATCCCATCACTTTGGGAGGCCAAAGCAGGGGGATCACTTGAGTCCAGGAGTTGAAGACCAGCCTGGGCAACATAACCAGACCCCATTTTTACAAAAAATAAGGACAAAATTAAGTGGGTATGGTGGCAAATGCCTGTAGTCCTAGCTACTTGGGAGACTAAGGTGGGAGGATCGCTTGAGCCCAGGATGTCCAGGCTGCATTGAGCCGTGATTGCACCACTGACTGGGCAACAGTGGGAGACCCTGTCTCAAAAATAAAAATAAAAATAGTTTATAGCCCCACTAATTACTGATAGATGTGGTGTTATTCCGGAAATGCATTCTTATCACTACAGGCATTTCAAGAGAGGAATAAAATGCTGACAACATTATTTTTCCACTTACATTGACCAAACCCAGGCGAGCACATTAGTATAAGGCTTAAAAGGGGATTTTAAGTATATTTAAATGTTTTGTTGTGGTTTGATGTTAAAATATGTTTGCTTATATTTTCAATGATTAGAGTTCTTGTCAAAGTCTCCATCTATCTTCTTCCTCAGGGACATTGATGGATTTGCTAATGATTTCTAAACTACATCGTGTAATATAAATGCTAATTAACCTTCCTTAGATATGATACTGTATATTTAATACATAGCAATCCTTATTCTTAAAGTGATTTAACTTCCTTTTTTCCCTCCAGCTTTATGGAGATATAATTGACAAATAAAAATCATATGTATTTAAGATATACAGGGTGATGATTTGATATATTTATACATGCTGAAATGTTCCCCACAATCAAGCTAATTAACACATTCATCATCTCGCATAGTTATGTGTGTGTGTGTGTGTGTGTCTGTCGTGAGAACACTTAAAAATCTATTCTTTTATTGAATTTCAAGCACAATGCAATATTATTAACTATGATCACCAGGAAATGGAAGAATGATTTAACTTCTGTTTTACTTTTATTGAAGAAGTTTATTCTAAACTTTTAAAGCAATCACATTGTTATTCTCCATTAACTTTATTTAGAGTGTGAAACATTTCTAATTACCCATTTCTAAACACTTTAGCTTTAGTATGGAAGAAATGGTATCATCTTACCTTCTTGTTTTCATGAGTCAAAATCTTTGAAAATATGTAAATTTATCCAAAAAAATCTTTAGTATAGTCTGAGTAAGAATGAGTTGAAGCCTTAATAGGTAAGTGAGATATCTGAGACCCTAATCAACACTTTCAACTTCGCTGATAAAAAGACTTCTGGTTACTTGACATGTGATTTTTACATATTTTGTAATCAGTCTTCTCACAGGATGAGGCTTAATTTTAAAACCACATTGGGCTATATGTATATAATTCTATATCCACTATTAAAATGCTGTTGTTTTGTAAGCGGAGAAATGTTAAAAATTGATTTTTTTTCCTTTTTTTTCTAGATGTTCGAAGAAGAACAATTTATGAATACCACCGAGTAGAGCTACAAATGTCAAAAATTACCAACATTTCGGCTGTGGAGATGACCCCATTACCCAGTAAGCAAATATGTAAACCTAGGTGGAAAACATGATTTCCAAATTTGATGATCTGATCTGTTCAATAGTTATAATAATCATATTAAATAATTACCATTATAATTGTGTTTGGCATGCATGGGCATTTTGCTCCTGAGGATTAGGGGACAGTGATTTTTATTCTGGTTGAGTAATCTCTTTCCCCTCCAAGTTGCCTGTTAGTCTTGGTGAATCTGTTCTTTCCTCTTCCCTAGCATGTCTCCAGTTTAACAGATGTGGCCCCTGTGTATCTTCTCAGATTGGCTTCAACTGCAGTTGGTGTAGTAAACTTCAAAGGTAAAAATATAATAATAAGAATAATAATAAAATTTAAAAAGATATTTTAAAAGATTAGAAATTAAAAATAACTTATGGACAGGTGCAGTGGCTCACACTTGTAATCCCAGCACTTTGAGAGAAAGTAGGAGGAATGCTTGAACCCAGGAGTTCAAGATCAGCCTGGGCAACATAGCAAGACCCTGTTTCTACCAAAAAAGTTTTAACAAATTAACTGGGCATGGGGGATGCATGCCTGTAGTCTCAGCACTTTGGGAGGCCAAGGCAGGAGGATCACTTGAGCCCAGGAGTTGAAGACCAGCCTGGGCAACATAGCCAGACCCCATTTTTACAAAAAATAAGAAAAAAAAGTCCCACTGAATTTGAAGTGGATGTCAAAAGTGTAGCATATGTATGCATTAGCAATATTGTATGTATAAAATATATAGATATCATGATCAAAATGCAAAACAAAACTCGTAAGTGGATATTTTACTATTTTCCTTTGAGAGCTCAAAATTACTAACAGCATTTATAGTCAGTAAGGCCATTATCTGACATATATTTATAATTCTCTGTGGGACTTAAAATACAGGATGATTATAGAGCAGTTGATGAGCCTATAAACCAAAGATTTTGGTTCATATTCTACAGAAAGCATGTTATGAGATATATTTTCATAGCAAGGGTGGTTTATAATAATCACATGAACATTCTTAGTAAATTTCTATGCAATATCTCAAAGGTTATTAGTCAAGATTGGAGATATAATCTAATACAAAAATAGAACATGTGGTTTTGATGTCATGTTGTAATTAGCTAACCCTGAAACTTAAGCTGCATAATTTACTGGTGTCAAAGAGGTTTACTGATTTTGACAAGTGGCAAAGATGGTTTTTCAGTTGCTAGAGCTTTTCAGAGACTGAATAATCATTTGTTGGAAATACAGGATGAAGACTTGTAAATTTGTTTTGTTATTTACTCAACCATTTTGTGCCTCAGTTATGTTCCGGGTACTGGGAACACAGCAGTAAACAATATTGACATGGTACCTGCCCCCCATGAAGTTTACAGTCTGCCCGAGAATAAGTCCCTTTCTCACCTTCAGAGTCTATGAAAAATGTTTCTTTCCCCAGGAGGGAAACCGAATATTCATGCTGTTAATCCGTGTATGTTACACCCGAGCTTTCGGTTGTATGAGCAGTCTGTCTTATCATCTTCTTGCCATAGCATTTGCTGTAATGATAAAGACATGCTCCAGGAATACTTTAAAACTTATTGAAGAATGCAAAAATAAAATGCCGATATTTTGATCACAAGCTTTGGGAAACATTTTTAACTCACTAACCTTAGAGCAACTACTGCAGTATTATGGCTAGAACAATATTATTTATGATAACGTCTGTTTTGTTTTCGATTTAACAGGGTGTTCTAGTTATTTCCTTTGTGAAATGAATTCCAAATAATAAAAAAGCAAGCAGGTAGTTTGCAATTTTAAAAGATTTTTAAGTTAGTTATATATCCAAAGTAGGAGGAACTGCTATAAAAGCAAAGGTTTCTGGTTATTTATATTGATATTTTACTAAGTTTTCCATAAAGATTATATGCATATCAGAAGTTATTCAAAATCTGTTTAGATAACAACATAAGGGAATCTAAAGAGACGGCATTTTAATATGTATATTTAAGGAATTCTGAGCTCAGAAATGGAAAATGTCCAAAGGAATTAAATAGGAGGCACTGGTTTGAGCTGCATACCTACTTCAGATCCATTTCAGTGATCACCTCGTCCAAGTCTGCATGAGGTGCCTATCAGCTATGTTTCTTTGCATCCTGGGCAAGCCGCCATCATTAGTATTTTGTGTAGGGCTTGCTGACGCTTGTTCATTTGTCGTCTTCTTTGCTAGGCTCTAAGTTTATTAAAGGCAGAGACCATATCCAATTTGCCCTTATATCTCCAGAGCCTAAGAACATACCTGGGACTACAGAAAAAAATGGATGAACAAATGAATAATGATTAGCTTCCAAACGAAGGAATCATGCTAAAATTTGTCTAGCACAAAGGGTTTCCCAAGATGAGGGACTTTCAATGCTAAAACCAGGAAAGTCCAGAAAAAAAACAAGGACCATTTGATCCCCCTAACCAGAAGACAATTAGAAGAATTTTTGACTTAAATCATGTTATGGTAAATGAAGATTTTGAAGATTCATCTAGAAACCTGCTTACCACTGACCATTTCATTTTTTAATATAATTTTTGATGAAATATATGTTTAAACTTCCAAACAAGCAATTTTGACATTCGAAACATATCTGCAAGTTGGAATCTGCTTCTACTGTTAATACTTTCAGTTTATTGAGAGATGTCTCTGCCAGACATTAAGCCAAGGAATTTTCAAATATCACACTTAACATTTTCACAGTGGAGGAAACTGAAATTTTTAGGAGCTAAGCTACATGTGCAGGGTCTCATAGCTCATAAGTGATAAGTTTGGAATCAAACCTCCGTCTTTGTGACACCCAGCTTTTGGTGTTGTGTTTTCAATACCTGTTCTGTGTCACACCTGCCAGGTTGCAGGTGCATTAAGCAAGATAATTTTCATTGCTTTCTGAAAAATTGTAGACATATTACTGAAAAATAAATCTTTCCTAGTTGATACCACAAGAAAATATCATCGTTTTAAAACTGGCGTAAGAAGAATGTGGAGGAAAATCGAGCAAAGTCTAAGACTTTTGCATATTATTGAAAGCATAGTTTCTTTAAGATTACTGGGGAAAAGAGAGTTGGTGAGGCATATGAATGAGAAAGAAATTCATCAAAGAACGCTACTAAAAAAAACTACAAGTTTTCTGAATGTTACCTTTTGGTGTTTTATTGAATACCGAACACTTATTTAAAATCTTGCATTTATTTTTAATTCTTCAGCAACCCAGTTATATACATATCAAAACCTGTTTAATTAATCGGTTTAACTATGCCTCATTGCACTTTTGTTCAACTTAATTTCCCCACTGCATTTTATTAATTTCTCCTTAGACCTGTAAGCTTCGAAACTTTGCTTTGCTGCCCAGAAGCATTTCCCCAGACTTTAGAGCTTTTATGAACAAATTCAACAAAACAGGAGAAGTCTTATCCTAAGCAGCACAAAAATTGCCCCTCTGATTTTTTTCTCCCATAGCTCTTACTTTCTTCTTTGTGCTTACTTATCCCTGAATGATAATCGGTTGGTGGTAATTACTGAACTCTCAAGTAGGGCTTGCTCTAAAAAGATAAGATAATTTTAATTGGTTTGTTTATTGCATTTAATTTCCATTTTTCAAGGAGCAAAAACTAAGGCAAAATGTTTGCTTTGGCTTTCCCAAGCTCTAAGAGAATTTGAGTTAGAGGAACATAAGGAGATCCATGATCTCAAGTGCTTACTTAAATTACTTGGTCCATTTCTTTGAACTAAGAGTGCTTATGTTTCCTCATTGCAGACTGAGAATACCTAATCAATCACTTTCAACTGTACCTTATAGCTTCACTCATTCCACAAAAATCTGTGAGTGTCTCTGTTCAAGTCACTTACCAAGATTGTGCATTCAGTAGTGAAAAAAGACAGACAAAATCACTTCCCAAGGAGAGCTTTCATTTTGGTATACGGAGACAGAGTTTAAGCAAATAGATATATAGAAAATAGAGTTAATAGTGATGAGTGTTATGGTAAGAGAAATAAACAGGAAAATGTAAGGGGATAATATAGCAAAATTGGTAACAATAGCAGGAGTTTACTTTTTGATATCATCTTTAAGTAACCTTGCTCTTTTGAAGAGAGCGTGGTTTGATTAGTTTTTAAATGAAAATATATTCTTTGCACTTATTCATTCACTCATGTATTTACTTAACAATGTGTAGAATGCATAACACATGTCAGGCATTGATCTAAACACTGAGGTAGTTAGAGCAATAATCAAGTATTAATCAAAACCATAGCTCTCATGGAGTTTGGAGTTTAGCTTAGTAAGGCAGAAAATTAATGAATTAATAATTAGGCAAACAAAGTCAGATAGTGATGGATTGTCTGCTGGATTTGAAAGAGCCAGTAGTTGTTCTTGACTCGGCGGCCAGGAAAGGCTTTTTGGAGGGGGTAATAAATAAACAAAGATCTGAATGATGGGTAGGCAGCTACAGCGAAGTGAAAGCAAAGAGCCTTGCAATGCCATTTGAATGGCCCACGCAGTGGCCCTATGGTGGGTCCAAGCTTGACCTGATGAGGAAAGGAAATAAGCCTAGTGCATTGGGAGAATTTCGAGCTGGTTTGGAGTGAGAGTGACATCAGATAAGCTCAGAAAGCTACCCAAGTGCTGGGACACAGATGACTCTGTAAGCTAGGGAGAGTTTTATCCTCAGAATAATGGAAAGCATTTAGACTTTATAACTTATGCGAAGAAGGGATGTGATTTTACCATATTAAAAAAATGGAACTTTGGCTGCTTCATGGAGAACAGAGTTTTTGTTGGTTTGTTTATTTGTTTGTTTGGGGAGTGGTTTAGAATGAAAAGGAAGAGGCTGGTAGTGAGCTTGTGCAATAGTGCACTGGAGGTGTGATAGTAACTTGGACGAGGATGATGATTCTGAGGATCAGGAGAGATGAATGAATGCAAGGTGTTTGGGAAGAAAACTGGTTATTTGTGTGTGTGTGTGTGTGTGTGTGTGTGTGTATGAAGTTTATTGAAGTATAATTTACATATAATAAAATACACACATTTTAAATGTATGAGGCAGCTTTAAAAAGCGTAAATTCCCATGTAACCATCACCGCATCAAAATACAGATTTCCTTCATGTTCCTTTACAGCGAATTCCTCCTCACCTGGTACCACCACCTTATGTAGCAACCATTGATCTTCTTCCTATCATCATACATTTATTCTGCCCCATCTACACCTATATATAAAAGGAATCACACAGTATTTACAATTCTGAATTTAGCTTTCTTTCACTCAAAGTAACATTTTTTCAATTAATCCATACTATACTAGTTCAAATATCAGAAATTTGGTCCTTTTAATAGCTGAGTGAGTGAATACACAACAATTTATTTACTATTTGCCTGTAGATGAAGACTTGGGTTGTTTTTAGAGGCTTTCATGAGTGATGAATAAACCCACTATGAATGTTCATGTACAACTATTTCTACAGACAGATGTTTTCATTTCTCTGGGTTGGGTGGTAAATATGTAACTTTAAAAGGGACTATCAAATTGGTTTTCTATAGTGGTTGGCTATTTTACATTTCTTTTTTTTTTTATTTTACTTTAAGTTCTGGGATACATGTGCTGAATGTGCAAGTTTGTTGCATAGGTATACATGTGCCATGGTGGTCTGCTGCACCTATCAACCCACCATCTAGGGTTTAAGCCCTGCATGCATTACATATTTGTCCTACTGCTGTCCCTCCCCTTGTCCCCTACTCCCTGACAGGCCGTGGTGTGTGATGTTCCCCTCCCTGTGTCTGTGTGTTCTCATTGTTCAACTCCCCCTTATGAGTGAGAACATGAGGTGTTCGGTTTTCTGAAACAGATTATTTACTAATGAATTAGAAGTGAAGTAGATGGGAAAAAGAAGAATCAAGGATATTTCTTAGATTTCTGTTTCAGCAACTTGGTGGATTTTGGCACTCTTTTGAGATGGGTAAGACAGCACAAGAAATAAAGACTAGGATGAAAAGAAATAAAGAGTTTGCTTTGGGACAAGATAAGTCTGAGATGCCTATCAGACTTCAAGTGGAAATGTTGAGTAGATAGGGGATATGTAAGCCAGGAATTCCAAGAAAGGCTGGAGGTTCAGATTGTAGAATCATTATCATATAGATAGTGTTTAAATTCATGGGACTGAATGAAATCAGCTATGGAGAGAGTATAAATTGAAAGCAGCTTAAGAGGTTTCAGAAACTGACCTTGTGGCATGGCATCATAAGGTATGATGCTGATTTTTCATTACATAGAATTGTTTTAAATACATTTACATACAGGTATGTTTGGATAGACATAGAAAACCTCTGAAAAGATATGTGAGAAACAACAATATTTGTCACTCAGGAAACAAGTGAAGAGGGAGAGACATGAGACTGTTACTGTTTATTATGGACTTTTTGTATGATTTGAATTTTTGCCACCTGAATTGGGAGACAGAAGGAGGAACCAGCAAAGGAGAAATAAGGAAACATAAGCTCTTCTAAGGAGTAGAAACGCACTTTTACTCATTTTAGCATCTTCCACAATACCCAACACAGTGTCTGGACAAATGCAGATATTTTACACATATGGTTGGACTGAATTATGCAGATAATTGAGGCCAGGAATATCTACTTTCCTGAGAATTCTAATTGCCCATTTTGGCTGTTACTATCCACTGGGTTTTGTCAGTGTTAACCAAATTGCTATAGAGAGAAGTAAATTGGAGCATGGCATAAGATATTCGCAGTGAGGCATGTTGAACACTTAACCTCTTGGTGTTAGTCTTTTGGTGCCTCACTTTAAAACAAAATTTTCCACCTTATGTTTTCTTTGATCCAATCAAAGTTATAAGCTTGCTCCTGGTAAAAACATATAAATAAAAGTATTCCATGATTCCATCCATTAAAAGAATAAACAGAATAAGCCCCTCCTTATAAATGGTAAAGATATGTATTTACAGAATAGTAGTATCACATAATTATTTGGGAAAAAATATGAGATGATGGAAAAAAGATATTTCCTAACAACTTTCTACATTTTTCAACTTTGTTATTTCTACTGCATTTCCCTGAGTGTACGCTGGAACTGCTGTTATTTTCCATTGAATGAACTTAATTCCTTTGCAGTAATGAAAAGAGAAACAAAAAGAATCACCTATATTTCATAAATTAATTGATTTAAAAGTAGGCGCCAGTGTTATACCTGTTTTATGTATATATAAAACATAATATATAAAAATTATATGTAATATATAAATTATATATAAAATTATATACAAACGATATATAGTTTTACATAGTGAAATCTAAATAAATCATGTGTATTATATTTCAAAAAATCTGAAAATTTATCAAGTCAGAAATGTTGGCTAATTGGTTAATAATATGAAAATGTATTATTGATTAAAATTAATTAAGGGTAAAATAATTCCTTCTTACATAGGGGCAGCTAATTTTTGCAAATAAACTGCACTCATATCATATGCTCATTTAGCTTACAGAAATTAAACTAAGTTTGGAAACAGACAGAGACAGAAAACAAATTTAAGTAGTTCAACCAATCCAACCTTTCCCGAATCACTAATCTTTTGCTTCTGAATGAAAGTAACAGAGAAACATGAATATGCCTTTTTCCTTTGGTTTTGTCTCTATGTGCCCCTTTAAGTGGGTATATTTGCAGCATTAAGTGTGATTTTAATAAAACTGTGGGTATGTCCTTTGCAGGGATATGGATGAAGATGGAAACAATAATTCTCAGCAAACTAACACAGGAACAGAAAACCAAACATCGCATGTTCCCACTCATATGTGGGAGTTGAACAATGAGAACACACAGACACAGGGAGGGGAACATCACACACTGGGACCTGTCAGGGGATGGGAGGCAAGGGGAAGGAGAGCATTAGGACAAATACCTAATGCATGCGAGGCTTAAAACCTAGATGGCAGGTTGATAGGTGCAGCAAACCACCATAGCACATGTATACCTAGGCAACAAACCTGCACGTTCTGCACATACATCCCAGAACTGAAAGGAAAAAAAAAAAAAAAAAAAAAAAAAACTATGGGTATTTTCCATACAGTGAGGTTTTCAAAGTAAGCCAACAACTTTATGTAGGGTCAACCCAAGGCCTCACAGTCCATTCTGACATTGCAGGAAAAACTGGGTGTATTAAGACACAATGTGTCAGGCTCCTGAAGAATGTCATACCAAGGGAATTCCTAGCATATTTTGATTTTATCTGAGTTTTGCCTACTTGTTCACCACAGAGCCTAGCCTTCCAACAAGGGGCAGCTTCCATGCTTGTCCTTCAGGGGCATATAAAGCATTCTCTTGGACTAATTTAGCTATAAGAATTTTAAGATTGAAAGGAGAGAATCAGGACACCACAATTGTTGAATGACAAGCCAGATATTCTTGGAATATATGACCAAGAGTAAAATCTGTAAATTAAAATAAATCAGTAGTTAGAGTCAGTATAATTGTTCCTGTTCAAAGGTACCTTTTATATCCTAGAGACAAAGCATTGCTTATAACCCTTTTGCCATTATGGTCTAAGTTCATATTTGAAACTACTTTTAGACTATACATTTACATGATTGTTTCATATAAGGAAATTAACTCGCTTTAGTGATTAGTTGTGAAATTCATACCTAATAATCAAAATGAAAGCTATATAGGAAATCCAAGAGCCCGGTTCTAAAATTAATTACAACTTTAGGCTTATTTTAATGGTTTGGGATAGGATAAAGTTTTGCTTGCCAAAGCACCTAATTTCAGATAGACATTTAGAACTAACCAAGCATTAAGAGTTTTACAAACTTTTGTTGATCCAGGTTCCAATATGCTGACTTCCTTGTAAGTTGACACTCCTTCTTTTTGCTTATCAGAATTACTGATTAGTAATATTCTGATAGCTAAAAGTGTTATAATTTTCACTATATAAGTTGAATGCCAAGTTTAAAATTAAAAATACGAATCTACTTATAATTTGGACAAAATCCATTTTTGTCTTTGCTAAAAAAAAGTCCTTGCTGAAATATCAGTTTCAACAAAATTATTTAATTGAAAAATATTAATTGGAATACTTTATTGTCATGCTACCTAGTCATCATAGACAGAAAGAGAGAACTGCTGTCATTTCTAATTGAAGGCATCTAAGAGAGATTAAATTGTTTGCAGTAAACAACAGTGCATAAATTGCTCATAAGTCTGAAATTGATGACCACACTAGTGTAGGTCTGCACTACATAAGATTCTTTCTCTATAGTGTATTCTTTTTCTCTTTAACTTTTATTTTAGGTTAAGAAGTACACATGCAGGCTTGTTATATAGGTAAACTCACGTCATGGGGGTTTGATATGTGGATTATTTTGTCATCCAGGTACTAAGCCTACTAACCAATAGTTACTTTTTCTGATCCTCTCCGTCCTCCCACCCTCCACCCTCTGGTAGGCCTCAGTATGTGTTGTTCCCCAATTTGTGTTCACGTTTTCTCATATTTAGCTCCCATTTATAAATGAAAACATGCAGTATTTGGTTTTCAGTTCCTCAGTTAGTTTGCTAAGGATAATGGCCTCCAGCTTCATCCATGCTCCTGCAAAGGACATGATCTTGGTCTATTTTTATGGCTGCATAGTATTCCATCATGTATATGTACCATGTTTTCTTTATCCAGTCTACCATTGATGGGCATTTAGGTTGATTTCACGTCTTTGCTATTGTGAATAGTGCTGCAATGAATATATGTGTGCATGTATCTTTATTCTAGTAGGATTTATATTCCTTTGGGTATATACCCAGTAATGGGATTGCAGGGTCAAATGGTGTATTCTACAGTAAGTGTATTTGGGCTTTCTGTGTCAGGAGGTACTCAGCTGCCGGGTACCTGAGGTTCAGGAGCATTCAAAAGTTGAGGAAGCATTCCTGAGTTATTCAAAAGATTCAAAAAAAAAATCCCAAGAATACTACGGGAAAGGAGGCCATGTTTTATGACCTTAGGTGAATTACGTGGAAATGTCTGGTTGGATACCTAGTGGCACAGCCAGCAATAAACAATCTCACCTTGAACAAAGCAATAAAGCCTGCTTACTCTGTATCCCAGAATGGAAAATACATCTGGCCTCTAGATACATCCGATTCTGATATTCCTTAAAGCTGAATGGACCCAATTTCAGTAGTTCTTAAAGTTTCTTTTTTGTAGATCTTTTTGCTTTTATTATCTTTAATTGACACATAACAATTATACACATTTATAGGGTACAGTGTGATATTTTAATACAGGTATACAATGTGTAATGATCAAATCTATATAATTAACATATCAATCACCTTAAACATTTAGTATGTCTTGGTGTTAGGAACCTGTATAATCTGCTCTTCTATTGTATATTTGAAAATATACAATAAATTGTTAATTATAGTTATTGACATAACTGTAATTCCTAGCACATAATTTACTTCAAAGCTCTTTGCATGTCTTCTTAATGGGTAAGGCTGCATGTCTGACTCAGAAATGGATAGAAAATAAATGCTTTAGCATTTAGAAAACATCATCAAAATCTTAATTAGGATGTTCCTATTAAGAAATGTAAAATAGTCATCTTTTCACTTTTCTGGGGGATAGCTTTTAATGAAAGTGAAAAATCAGAATCGATCTCAATGACACTTTCATAATTTTCTTACATAAATATTAAAAGAGCTGGTTGAGTATAAACATGTATTTTAAATGTCTTTCTATATTTTAACATTACGTTCCCCACAAAACAAATAACTAAACTGTAAACTATTTTTGAAAAGTGTTCTCGTTTACCATCATATCAGCCATTTCAATAGAAAACTGTTAATCTAAGGTTCTTTATATATTCAATACTCAATTAAATATATATTAAATATATATTTCATAGAGAAGTACATAATAGATGCTGTTCATCCAGTGATAATAAAAGGATATTTGACTCATTGCCCCCCAATTCATATAAGTGTAAATAAATGTGAATGTTATTAAATATATACTAAATATATGTTATTAAATATATATTAAAATAGTTAAAAGTTAATTGCCCAAAAATAGAACACTAGAACTTATTCCTTCTATCGGGCTGTACTTTGTATTCATTAACAAACTTTTCAGTATCTCCCCCTTTCCCCATCCTTTCTTACCTCTAGTAGCCATTATCCTCTACTTCTATGAGATCAACATTTTTAGCTTCCGTGTGTGAGAACATGCAGTACTCATCTTTCTGTGCCTGGCTTATTGCACAGCATAATATTAATATTAATACAGTTAAGAATTGGCACAGAATTTTGTCAAGATGCAGATTGCTCTACAGCTCACTAAAGATTCATATTCAGTAGGTCCAAAGTGGATCCCAGGGATTTGGCTTTTTAATAAGCCTTTTTGGGGAATGCTGAGGTAGTCTAGGACTAGGGCAGTAGAAATGCTGATCTTGTATGTCTGAGCTAAGGGGCCTGGAAGCTGCAGTGATTTTGCCTAAGTTGTATGGAAGCACTTATTCATCCTTAATATGGAATTGAGAAATATTATAGAAAAAATCTGTAGATATATTTATTATTAAAACATATTAAGAGCTAATGAAGTTGAGCGTGATAAAAGAAAGTAAGAAGATTTTGAATAAGTGTAGTGTATATGATACATAAATCAGAAGATTTTAGAATGTTGTGAACTAGTTAAAAAGATTGGAACTTTCTTTACTTCTGAGTTGATATTAAATTATTGCTATCCAAGTGGTAATCAGTGTTTTAAAGAAATTTAAGGAGGTTCTAAAAATGCCATACAACTAAGATGGTTGTTTTTAGCTTACAATGCTGTAAGAGATAAATTGAACTTTGAATTTATTTTAGTACAAGACCTTTTATAATCCGTTTTTTTTTCAAATTTTAATGAAGAATCTTCGCTTTTCTGTTAAATTGCTTGTCCTGAAATATAGCATAAACAAGATTGTCTTTTAAGAATGCAAAGTAAAAGTTTATTTTTACCTCCTTTTAAGCCTTCCAAACCTAAGTTTAACAAAAGTGTACTAATTATTTTTGTATGGATTAAATATAACAATACAGTGAGGTATGATGTTATTTTATCCATAACATAAAAGCATTTTGAAATATATTTTGATGTAAATAATACTTTTGAAAAAAATACATAAGGTACTAATAACAGGGCTTCCCTTTGGAGAACCTGTCATGAATTGGAAACTGGCATAAAGAGAAATATGTATTATCATTTCATCATAATCAGATCTTTGAAAGATTTGAATTTTTACCACACACACATATTGTCTATAATAAAACCATCGATAAACAAAGGAATACACTTTTTAAAAGAAAGGCTATATATATATATATACACATATATATGTATATATATATACACACACACACATATATATACACACACACATATATATACACACACACATATACATATACACATATATATAAAAGTTTATTAGGGCAATTTGGGCACTCAGAAAAATTCAAAACTTTTCAGAAGCAGAAAATTATCAGTGCCGAATCTATATGCTACATAACCTTCCTCTGGAAAGATAGTACTTGACTTACTAGATGTGGGATATAAAATGCATGTAATTCTTGTCTTTTTCCAAATATGAATAGTATTGAACTCTGTATATTTATAGCTACCTATATTATCTATCTACTTATTAATAATCTATTTTGCATTTTGGTCTCTGTCTTCTTTTGGCCACTGAGTCATCTACCAGTCTTTAATGAGGGACATGGATAAAGAAAAGAAACTGGTTTTCTTTTTTTCCAAACTCTGAAGAAATAGGTGCTTAAGCCAAGTTCTCCTAATAACTAAGTCCCACCTGAAATATCAAGACATTCTTTTAAGTTATCTTTTATTTTCCAGTCAGCAAATACAGTGTTTGCTTCCCATCTGAGTACCATTTGGCAAACTGGAGATAAAGTCTGCAGAATTATTTAGCATTACATATGTTTATAATTGCTTTTTCAAGATGATCCAAGTAATTTTAAAGTTTTGTTTATATGTTAACCAACTGTGGTGGCTGCACTTTATGTGGTTATAATGTAGAAAGGCTAGACTTCAACAAATTCAATCTAACAAACATATATGGAGTATCTAAATGGAGCATTTTAGTGAAAATTATATATTTCATTCCTTTAGCTTGCTTGCACTAATAAAATGAATTCCCCTGGAAATAATTAAAAGTTAATTGTCCAAAAGTGAAGTTGGAATCACTTTAAGAACAGTAGGTGCTAAATTGGTATGGAAAAAAATATCCTTAGAGGACAAGGAAATAAAAATTTAAAAACAAAAGGCAAAGCTCACAGTTGGCAGGAGGGGGGAGGGATAGCATTAGGAGATATACCTAATGTAAATGACAAGTTAATGGGTGTAGCACACCAACATGGCACATGTATACATATGTAACAAACCTGCACGTTGTGCACATGTACCCTAGAACTTAAAGTGTAATAAATATATATGTATATATATATATAAACTGAGTATTGAGTATAAAAGGAACATTACATTAACAGTTTTCTATTGTAAAAGCTGATACGATGGTAAATGAGAACATTTTTAAAAAGTAATTTATGGTTTGATTATTTGTTTTGTGGGAAATCTAATGTTAAAATATAGAAAGACATTTAAAATACACGTTCATACTCAAGCCAGCTCTTTTAATATTTATGTAAGAAAATTATTAAAATGTAATCAGGAAAGTTTTTGATGTTTCGCTTCCATTAAAAGCTACACCCCAGAAAATCGAAATATGACTATTTTATATTTCTTAATAGGAACATCCTACTTAAGATTTTGATTGTGTTTTCTGAATCCCAAAGCATTTATTTTCTGTCCAGTTCTGAGTCGGAGATGCAATCTTACCCGTTAAGAAGACCTGCAAAGAGTTTTGAAGTAAATTATGTGTTAGGAATTCTGTCATTCATGGAAAAGTGCAAGAAATCCAGATGAATCATTCTATATTATTTTAAGCCAATGTGATCAAGTTAATATATATTATTAGGCAAAACAAAGGTAAAGATAATTTAGCATAAAAATAAGATTTATTGGTTGAACAAAGGTCAACATTTTAATTTTCTTTTTCTGGGATATTATAGAAAGCAATTGGCAGATTCTGGATTAATGAGACTAATTTTTTTCTCCTTCCTAGAAAGCCACTTTTACTTTTACCCTCAGTTCTTGAATTTTTTCTTCAATGACACTTCACAGTCAAGGAAGAACTATTCTTATTCTCTGCATGAACTATGGCCTTGGCTGCAACAATTTCTAATGATAGGTTTTCTTAAAAATACACAGATTTTACATTTCTAAAATAATGTCTCCTGATCACCGAGAAGACCTTTGTATTGACCCATGCCCTCATCAGAATTATTCTCTCCTTTCCCTGCACTCCACTAACACAGAGGTTTCTTTTGTCACTGCCCAGATTTCCTGCTGCTTTTGCTGATTTTAAATCACAGGGGCCCTGGTGTGTGTTGTTCCCCTTCCTGTGTCCATGTGTTCTCATTGTTGTAGGGTGGAGGGAGCGGGGAGGGATAGCATTAGGAGATACACCTAATGTTAAATGACGAGTTAATGGGTGCAGCACACCAACATGGCACATGTATACATATGTAACAAACCTGCACATTGTGCACATGTACCCTAAAACTTAAAGTATAATAATAAAAAATAAACAAGTAAGTAAATAAAAAATCACAGGGGCTTTGTAAGAAAGGACAGGAGGGCTGTTTTAAGGGTAAGCCTGCCTTATACCTAGAGATGCTTAAAATATTTATAATAGCTACCTTTTATTTTGTATTTACTATGTGCCACACATTCCATGAAAGGCTTTACTGTCACTGAAGTCTATTAATTATTTGATCTAATTCAAACCTTACAATTGCATGAAGAGTTAAGAGTTAGAATCCTTGTTTTATAAATTAGGTAAATGAGAATTAGGAAGGTGGTAAAGCTTACCCGAGGTTATGAAACTAGGAATTGGTGGAGGCAGGACTTAAAATAAATTTTTTGTAGGCTGCATGGATTGTAGAAGAGATGAAAAAGCAAATGCTAAGGTTGAAATTTTTGCTACACGTAGCCTTACCAAGTATGTGCACAGACTGGCTAATGAATCCTAAGCAGTTGTGTCCATCAGGAAAGGGGAAGAAGCCCTTCCTGGCCTACTCTAAACGTTTTACTAGCTTATGTATACTAACCTCCGATCAAAAATTATTCCAATGGCATGTTATGAAAGATAAATATAAAATTGCCTTTGAAAATAATTGAGGTTATTGCAAAGTGCATAATTGACAAGGTAGGGTCCTCATAAAAAAATTAAAACCACAGACTGGACAAAGTAATAAAAATAGCACACAGAGAATTATGACAAAACAATTTCTGAATAATTAATTAAAATGGCATGTAGCAAAAATGGTGTTTGAAGAATTTGTTATTTTTCATGGGAAAATTATTTCTGTATCACTTTTTATGCAACATTGTCTACTCATAGATCAGAAAGTGGAGCATATATTTATATTTCTACAGCACCCACATAGAGCCAGACACATGACCTATGAAAAGACAGAGTAATCTTTGATGTTAACATTTTAGAAAAAATGGGCTGAAAATACTTCAGACATTTAAGATTTTAGTATGCAAACATACACCTAAGTTATCTAAAATAACAAAGTGGACAAGAATGCATTTGTAATAGGAGACAAGTATACAAGAAAACTTGACGAAAAAGACTGTCTGAAATTGAACACAGAGTCTATAAAGAGACCAATGTTGTCTGTGAATGATGAGAATCAGATTAGTCCCCTCTACACCACATGTCTTAGGTTTGTTGTCCCAATGTCCCATTTAGTCAGTGAGTGCCTCCTTCTCTTACAAAAATATAATGGTTTGCCCCATAAATTATATGGCCCCCCTCCCTAGAATTATTCTGGTATTCCTGGACATCCTCCAGTCATCCCTGCTCTTGTCTAAGTTTTTACTTCATTTGGTACATTCAGAACCTAAGACAGAGCTAGAAATTCTATGTTAGTGCAATTATTCTCCATAATGGAATTCTTGTGACACAGACCATATGGCCTGTAATCCCAGAATATTCACCGTATCTGGCCTACTACAGTACAAGTTTGCCAGATAAATGGAGGATACATAACAAATGTATTGATTAATGGGAAAAAAAGTCAAACATGTAATCACAATAATCTAGTTTGAAAAAAATATTGACTATCTGGTTTTAAGCAGTTTAATGGTGTAAACAGTGATAGTGTGCTATATGAACACTTTTAATGAGTATTATTAAAGGAAACAGCAGACAGCAAGTGAGGGACCAAGTCAGACTGATACAATAGTGTTTGCAGATGAATAATGGAGATGATTTTGAAGGTGTTGAGTTGATGGGTGTTATAAATGGAAGGAGAGAGAACATGAAGATTCAACACTATATATGCATTTTACATATGCTTACATAGCTTTTGCTATAAATATTTTTCTGTCTGGATAAAAGGGGTGTGCTCTGAAATTCTAAGTCAGTTTCAGGAAAAGCAAATTTTAAGAAAAAACTACAAGTCTAAGAGTGCTTCTGTTAACATAAGATGACATTAAGTGTATTTTATGAAGCAGAAAATTGCTTCACACCCAAATTCTTAAAATTCGTTTTTTTGTGCTGTCTTTAATAAGACATAGAACATTGGTACACATGAGCTGCATAACAGTCTAATGGAATTAGCATTTAGTAATTTGATATTTTGTATGCCTGACAAATCTGATGTAGAAAAAGCAAGGAAATAGGGAAGAACACTGTTTTATGACCAGAACCATGCTTTAAAGTGGAATGAATTTACTAATTCTTTGTTGGCAATCTACTTAAGGACCTGAGCTTGGTGCAATCTTAGAAACTGACCCAGGCAAGCTCACAAATTTATAATAAAGAGGGTATAACAAGAATTTTAAAAGAAAACAAAGCTTTCTTTATATTAAAGGCACTACTAAATATATATATGTAATTTTTAAGCATTGTTATTAACTTAGACTTTGAGAGACGAATTGAACTCAGCTGTGTGTGTGTGTGTGTGTGTGTGTGTGTGTGTAGTTAAAATTCTCAAGCATGAAGTTTTTAAAATATTAAGGGTATCATCTTGGTAACCTTGTAGCAAACTCTATAAGCCTTGATAAAGTTTTTCTACTGAAATCAATTTACTTCGACTGGGAATAATCATCCTTAAGGGTTCAGATGACAAAGCTGAATTTACCATGAACTCTAAATATGAAGGGAAAAACATAATGTTTTTTGGTCAAAATAAATTAATGAAATTGAACAATGGCTATTTTCAAGTTTGAACGATTAGTAGAAACTAATATAGATTACCACATATTTATTAAAAGATATTCTAATTTAATCTGGTGCTTAGAAAAGGTACCTCACAAATATGATATCTTTTGAAAGATGTAAAAGTCAATTTCATTAAAGAAATATCTTTTTTGAGGTAAATTTCTTTTATATATATATATTATACTTTAAGTTCTAGGGTACATGTGCACAACGTGCAGGTTTGTTACATATGTATACATGTGCCATGTTGGTGTGCTGCACCCATTTAACTCGTCATTTACATTAGGTATATCTCCTAATGCTATCCCTCCCCCCTCCCCCCACCCCACGACAGGCCCCACTTGGACACAGGAAGAAATACCTTTTAAGAGACAATGTTCTGCTGATTTTTGTGAGCTTTGCTCAATTACTATTATGTGGCATTATACTCCCTTGCATTGCACCTTCTATGGAAAAAGGTGCTTCTCTTCTTGTAGTCCCCTATCAATATCACATTATCATATTTTAAGTGGGCTCATAGTGCTTACCTGAAAGATTGTATTACATTATAAAAGATAATCATAACAAGCCTAGATGAATTAATGGGGTGAAGTGAGCAAATGATTTCATAAAATGGTTCTCAAATTGTTATTTTCCTTAAGCAGGAGGAACATTTTTGAAAAATAAAACTCCAAATATAAAACAGATAAGATGAGATCACCTTGGGTGCAGCCTGTGGTCCGGGCTTCACAGCCAAGTCTATCTCTCCTCCATTGAAAGGGCTACCGCAGCCACTGAGAGACTGCAAAACTGATCCTTGAACTCTGGACAGAGCTCGAAGATCAGTGATTCATGCATGTTTTCCTGGTTAGAAAATGCTAACCTTCCTAATCCACCCAGCCATTCTTTCTGCAGATCATTTCCAAGGACCCAAATCAACGGCGATTAGAAATACTTTGTCTCTTAAGCAACAAGCGGGTGGAGTGGGTGCAAATCAAAGCCGTTTATTTCTCTGGGGCAGATGTTGGTTGCCCTTCTTTGAGAGGTGGGGGCAATGATAATGGTCTTCTCTATTCATTTATTGTTCTTTTCTAAATGTTTATGGTTCAAAAACAGAGTAAAGTTTATGCAAGTTCTCTGATAAACAAGAAATACTGTCTTTATCCATCTCTCTGTAATTCTCAACACTCCAAATTAAATTCTGGAGCTTATTTGTAGTAAACTAATAAATTAGGAAAAACATGTTTCTTTGATGAGGCAATTGTCTCATCTAAAATAATTTCTAGTTCTGCTCCACAGTCCAACTTTGCTATCTTGGCAGAACAGAGATGAGTTGATTCATTCATGGTTGATGTTCCTGAGGAAGATAGACAACCTTAAAACACCAGAAGCCATTAAACTGAACAGCACTGAACAAAATCTATTGGTGACAGGATAGCATTTTACAGAGGCACAGCACACCTCAACCCCCAAGATGTTACATTCCTTTTTCCAAGGCACCAACAAAGTAAAAGTTACAGCTCTCTCTTTTCCCCCTTTATGCATGTAAAGGTGCTATTCAAGTATAACGTTTAGTATGAAGTCAAGAATTCTTAAGAAAGGGTGTCCAAAACGGATTCCTGACACTTCCACTAGTTTTATTTGTTATGGGCTGTTTGCTTTGGCAGCTCACAGCCATGGGGAGAGATCTTTTTCTCCTCCTTTCCTGGAAAACTCAACTCTCACTTCCATCCTACCAAGATAGCAAAGTTGGATGCTGGAAAGGACCTTTTAGATTTTGATAGAATTCATCTACCAAAAAGAGAAGATTTTCCCTCCCTGTTTTATAACTGATTTCTGTGGCTAAAGAGGCTGAAGTCCTGACTTGGAGGATTTCATGTAGATTTTCTCTATATGTCAAATAATAACATCTTATTTTCAATTAGCACTTCCCATAAGCACTTCTCGACCTGTGCTAGGTGCCATGGAGGGTATAGAATAAAATAACTGACATTTGTTGAGCACCTTCTATGTCAAACACCAAAAGAGTGCCTTGTTTACATTATCTCATTTAATACACACCCAAACCTAGCAAAGTTAGATTTCAAAATCTCTATCTTACTGAAAAAGAATCTCAAATAATAGCTTACTGTAGATACCACCCAGTAATCTCCAGTAGATAGCAGAGAGAGATACCAGCCCCAGTTTTATGCATGCAATTCTAAAGTTCATGTTCCTTCCACTAAATAATACAGCTTCATGTTTTGCAGTTGTTAAATGGGAAAAAATTTTGAGAAATAGTGTCAAGTTGATGTGAAAATTGTATAACAGACAATTGTTGAACACAGTTCATGTCAACTATTTCAAGTTCAAACAGTGTTAGTAACTTGCACTTTTTCCCTCTCTTCTTCCCATTATAGCCATATTAAATGTGGCTTTTTTTTCTGGAAGTAAAAATGTTGGAAATCACTAATCGGCTTGTTAATTGTTAATTCACGGCTACAGGCTCCATTGTTCTTAGTGCCTGCACTTGAAAAGAAAGTCAGATGTGGCAAAGTTGGATGTTTTTTTTCTAATACGATGCTATGTGCTCCCAAATTCTTCAGGATGTGCTAATTTTCTGCCTAGAACAAGCCTCAGAAGTTGTACTTTTAGTTAACTGGAAATATAGCAGTGTTGTTTAATGAAATAGTCACTTTTAATTATAGATGCCAAAAGCTATGAAAATAACTAATTTTACTCTTAGGAATTATATAACAATAAATATAAGCATCTTTTTCTAAAGTAAAAAATATGCGACATTTCATTCATGTATACATAATCAGAAAAAAACAAAACCATTTACCTAATGGCAATCATAGTCTTCCTTCAAAAAAACCATACATCAGCTTCAGATTATTATTTATCTTTGAAGATCTATGGTGTTTGTTTTTTGTTTGTTTGTTTGTTTGAAGCAGTCTTGCTCTGTCAGCAGGCTGGAGTGCAGTGACGTGATCTTGGCTCTCACTGCAACCTCTGCCTCCTGGGTTCAACTGATTCTCCTGCCTCAGCCTCCTGAGTAGCTGGGACTACAGGCATGTGCTACCATGCCCAGCTAATTTTCGTATTTTTAATAGAAATGGGGTTTCACCATGTTGGCCAGGACGGTCTTGATCTCTTGACCTCGTGATCCACCCACCTTGGCCTCCCAAAGTGCTGGGATTAGAGGCATAAGCCTCCGCACCCAGCCTTTATTTTTATTTTTTTTCTTGAGATGGAGTCTTGCTCTGTCGCCCAAGCTGAAGTGCAGTGGTGTGATCTCGGCTCACTGCAACCTCCACCTCCTGGGTTCCAGCGACTCTCCCCGCTCAGCCTCCCAAGTAGCTGGGATTCTATGGTGTTTCTAAAGAGGTTGAAGATCTTTCATAAATAAAAAGCCAAATTGTTAAAACATGCATTCAGCCATACTCTGGTTAGTGGCCCAAGTCATAGTTAAGAACAATCAATGAAGAAATATTTTCCTAATAGTATTGGAAAAACTAGCTTGATCTTAAATGTTAATAGCTCTTGATAAACAGAAGTTTTGTATTCATATTTGTAATTATTAAACTTCTGTTAGATAATAAATTTTCTGTCCTAAAGGTGGGTGCTGTAACCTTGATTGGAGTTCCAGTTAAGAGAAGAATACTCCTTGATCAGAGAATATTCCCTAGGGAAGGCAGCTTGGGTTGAATATTTCTGAGGGTGTGAGTAGGATGGGAGGGTAAAAGGGAATATGGTAAAACAGAAGACAAGCAGCTGAAATATGTTAGAAATCAGAGGGAAGTGATTTGGAAAGTAGTTTGCAGAAAGGCAATGCAAAATGTCAGTGAAAATGTTGTGTTTATTAATTGTTCTTTGCGTTTCACTCTCATCTAAACCCCAGCAAATACCTTCCTCTGGAAATTCTAAAGCCCATCATTTCTTGAGCTCAATATTGATGACTCTTCTATGACTATAGATATAAATTTCGTATATACTAATCCCAATGTTTTATTTTTAATTTATTTTTAATTTTTGTGGGTACATGGTAGGTGTACATATTTATGGGGTACTAATCTCAAAAAGAGAAATGTCTGCAACCTTTAACTCTTAATTATCTACAATTTCCACCTTACTACAAAAATTTACCCAACTCTGGTCATTTAACCCTAAGATATCCTTTGGGTTATAGCTGACTTTGTATTAATGAAATCATTAGCTTTTCAACTTTCCAACATCATAAAAAAATTATATCTCCGATGAGGGTTATTATGAGTGTCAACACTTCAATAATTCTGCTATAATCTGATGTGTTTACCTTGTTTTTGTCGCATAATCCAGCTGTAAGTTGATTTATCATTTTACTTTGCATTCATATGAAGAAGACACAAGGCAGAAAGCAATTAATGATTTATTCTCCCAAGGCTTCACTTTCTTGGGTTCTTAACTTGCTTTTTCATACTGATAAAGTACAATGTTGATTGGAAGCGGTGACTGGCCATTTTGTTATGTTTCTAACTCAAAGGGAAAACATTCAGTCTTTCACCATAATGTATGAGGTTAGCTGTAGATTATTCATGGATAGCCTGTATTATTTATTCTGTATAGAATTTTAAAACCCCAACAGTTAAAAATCCAGTCAATAGTTAAAATAACTAAAACATAGTCAAATAATAAATCTATTTTATGAATATAAATATGGTTTAATTTAAAGAAATATATTAATGCAATTAGTAGCACTGGTACTGAAGATCACTTGGTCATCTTGACAGATGGAAAAAATATTTGATAAAATTTAACCATTTTTTTAAGTTAACATTAGCAAACTGAGACAGAGGATACTTACTACATGCAATAATAAATATTATTTTACAACATAAAAATATGCTAAACACTGAAGCCCAGGAAACATTAAAGTAACAAAGAAGGCAAGGATGTGATCAGCATTTTTATGTAGCATAATTCTGTAATTCTAGTTACAGAAAAAAGAAACATAAGTAAGAGATAAGACTATTGGAAAGGAGAAACAAAAGTTATTATTTGTAGATAAAAGAATCAGTTACTACACAGCAGTCAATAGCGTTCTATATCAGAAATGACTATTTAAGAAATGCAGTGATTTAAGCTTCTTAACATTAGCAAAAATGGTTACTAACAAAATTAGTAACATATGGAAATTATATAAGAAGAATGAATATTTAATGAGGCACTTGACTAACACCTGAATAAACATTTAATGGATGTAAAGTTGCATTTAGTAAGATGTCAACTATTTCCACATCTATTCGATCAGATTCACAATAGCACTATTATTTGGAACATTAGAATGTGATTATAAAAATTTCAGAGAAGAATTAAATGTGTGTGACTACTCAAGGAAAAAATAAAAATGAAAACAAGGATGGAGGATTTAAACTCCTAGGTATTATTCAACAGAGGATTCTGAGAATGTTAGTCATCTATTTGGGGAAAAAAATATGTATTTTTAAATTTGGTTCTTACTTTTCACCCTATTCCAAAATAAATTTAAAAGAGTTTAGAGAAATAAACTAAGAAATGAAATAATGGGGTAGCTAGGAGAGAATCTGGCAGTTATTTCTTTAATGCTAAGGTAGGAGAGGCTTTTCTGAGCAGAAAAGCAATAAAAGAAATTTTAAAAGAAAAGGTTGGAAAACTTCACTATGTAAATATACAAACTGCTGTATGCCAAAAACAAAACAAAAAAAAATAGAATTAAAGGGAAAATTACAGACACGTGGTATATTTGACAGGGATTTAATGCTCTTACTGTATAGAAATGTTTGCTTTAACAAAAAGAACAGCCCAATCAAAAGAAATGGGGAAAATAAGTGATTGTACATTTTAAAAATGTAGAAATACAAAGAGTCAATGAACATTTAACCTCACGAGTAATATAAGAAATGTTAATTAAAACATGAAATATCATTTTAATATAAATCCAAAAAAAGGTGAGGTTGTGTATTTTATAAGGGTTAAAATGACATAAGTAATCTCATATATAGCTTGAATAAATCTCCATAAAACCGTGTAATGGTGTGTATGCTGTCATTAAAAATTACCCCTTACCAACAAAAACAAACATAAACAAATGGCATTGCAACAAACGAAAAAGCTTCTCCACAGCAGGGGAAACAGCAAAGTGAGAAAACCTACAAAATAGAAGACATTGATAAACTATTCATCTTACAGAAGATTAATATCCAGATACAAGAAACTCAAACATCCGAAGAGCAAATAACCGAAAACGTAATTAAAAACTAGGTAAATGACCTGAACAGATATTTCTCAAAAGATGATATACAAATGGCCAACAAATATAATTTTAAAAATACTCAACATCATTAATCATCAAGGAAATGCAAATCAAAACCACAATGAGGTATCATCTCACCCCAGTTAGAGTAGCTATCATCAAAAAGATAAAAAGTAACAAATGCTGCTGACAAGGACATGGAGAAAAAGGGAACTTTTATGCACCGTTGGTGGGCATGTAAACTGGTACAGCCGCTGTGGAGAACAGTATGGAAGTTCCTCAAAAAACAATAGAACTACCAGATGATCTAGCAATCCCACTTCTTGACACTGATGCAAAGGAAGGGAAATCAGTATATTAAAGAGACATCTCCACTCCCATGTTTACTGCAGCACTATTCACAATAGCCAAGATATGGAATTAACCCAGCTGTCCAACAACTGATCAATGGATAAAGAAAATGTAGTGTATATATATATACAATAGAATACTGTTCAGCCTTATAAAGAAGGAAATCCTGTGATTTAAAGTAACATGGATGGAACTGGAGGACATTACGTTAAGTGTTTCACTGATTTGAAGTCCAGAACAGAAAGTTTAATGCTACACATTCTCATTCATATGCAGAAGCTTTAAAAGATAAAAGGTGATTTCATGGAAATAAAATGCAGAACAGTGGATATTCGAGGCTGGGAAGAGTAGGTGAAAGAGGGAGAAAGGGAGAGATTTGTTAAAGGATATAAATTATAGCTAGATGGGAGTAAGTTCTAATGTTCTATTTTATATACAATATAATAGATTATAACGATATAAAACTATATAACAATATAACATATATAATAACAGTATAACTATTTAACAATAACTCTATCTTGTAATATAGTTAACAATAATATATATTTTCAAATAGTTAGAAGGAGAATATTGAATGTTCCTAACACAAAGAAATGACAAATGTTTGAGACGATGGATATGCTAATTAACCTAATCTGATCACTATACATTGTATGTATTAAAACATAACTACATACCCCATTAAATATGTAAAATTGTCATATATCAATTAAAACATTTCCTCTCAAAGGATATTTATGGACATGGGAAAATGCCTAGACTATCAACTTGGAAAAGCAAGCTATTACATGTTGTGATTCCGATTAATTGAGTAATTCATTGGTACAAGTAAATATGCATTAAATAAAGACGAGGTTGAACGGAAAACTAACACCATCTTAGCATTGGGATACACCTACTTTAGTTTGTTTGTGAATTTTTTGTAAATTTCTTGCAAAATGGTTATTTTTAAAACCAGCCAATGCTGTTTAACATATACATATTATTTAGAGTTTGAATTATTTATTGGACAATATTTTTCAAATTGTGTGCTGCAGTTCAGCATTTTCACCCAGTGGGTTGCAACCAGCATTTTTTAAATGAAATATAATGACATAGAAAATATATCTGTGCTTTAAGTGGGTCTTTATAAAAAAGGAACAAGAAAAAAAGGAATCATTGCAACAAATATTTAGCTTCAATATGTACACACAGATATACACGTAAATACCCAAACACAATGTTAAATATGCTTGCTATTATGGTTTATTCTAAAGAGGTTCAAAGACTCTATATTGGAGAAATTTTAATTGAAGATTTCAGAAATCTCATACTTTATGTTGCCAATACATTTCCATCCACCTGATGCAGGTGAAACTGAAAGTCAGTGAGGAATTCGGGTTTCACTATTTCCACATCTGTTGGTTTTTAAAAATGTAACAAGGGCAATAACCCAGCAGGGCTTAAACTTGTGAAATTATTGAAGCTACAGTGCTCTGTAAAGGATTGTGTAAGTCAATACACACCCAAACTTGCACCATTTAAAACTCCCTTAGCCAGCATATTTCAATATGTTCTAGCATCACTTAAGAAGTTACACAGGTAGCAAAGATAGAAATTGGATTTCACTGTGAGAATAGTATTGCAAGCAAATCAGTCAAGTCTTTAGAGTCGAACACTGTAACTTTTAGCTATTTTCAAATGAATGAATACTTCATTCTCTTTCCCATTCTAAGTAGTATTTTAAGAAATTTTTAAAATTTAGACATAAAATAAATACCAAAGTATCTAATAATCTAGCTAGAGTTGCTGTTTCCTAAACTGGGCTTAGTGGATTGTCCCATTGTATAAGTGGCTTTGTTTTAATGCATTGCAATTTCAACTTGTATTTCTGTCTATCTTTTTATATATTTGTCATGCCTGTAAAGCCCTGAAAATGCACAAATGAGGACATTTTGCCAACATCATCAGTGGCTTTTAATCAGAACGATTTCTGAGAAGATTCACCTATTTCCAGATAAGACTCAATATTGTAGCTTCACCCAGTGTCAACTCTTTCCTATCCTACAGGCTCCCAAACTGAAAACAGACTAGTTATAAAGAGGTGACATTCACAGGAAGAAGAACTCCAGCATGCAAAGCCAATTGCAAAAATCATTTTCCTTGTTGGAAATTTTATCAATGAAAGATAGGATAACAACTAAAAAGTAATGGAAATACCTTTTTTGCCTATTATTTGGAGGAGAGAGAAATAAGATGAATTTTTTTTTTTTTTTTTTGAGACAGAGTCTTACTCTGTTGGCCAGGCTGGGGTGCAGTGGTATGATAACAGCTCACTGCAGCCTCAGTCTCCTACACTCAACCTCCTGCACTCAAGCAATCTTTCCACTTCAGCCTCCCAAGTAGCTGGGACTACAGGCATGCACCACCATGCCTGACTAATTTTTCTTTTTCTTTTTTTTGTAGAGACAGGGTTTTGCCAGGCTACTCAGGCTGGTCTTGAACTCCTGGGCTCAGGAGATCCTCCTGCCTTGACCTCCCAAAGTGCTGGGATTACAGGCATGAGCCACCGTGCCCAGCCCAATACGAATTTTTTTCTTTAAGTGAGATGACAGAATTGGAAGAATAAAAGTCCCTGATGTTGTTATGCTTTGTAAATACATACGTATTAGGGCTACTCTAGATTCTAGAAAACTGCAGGAAAGATTGAGCCTTTACTTTGGAAAACCTGCACCTCTGCAAGATGCCACATGTACGGATGACTACATTCTGGTGATTAGGTAAAGTGATCCCAGTTTTCCATATGAAATTCATCTCTAAAGCAAAGTTCTTGTATTCTGCAGATAACTATTCTTATGAACATTGGATTATGATTTCAGCTACAAGTAGCATCAAGATCTTTTATCAGAAGAAAACACACTCCACCTTCTTGCATATTCTAATGATGTAAAACTTCATAAGTGATCCTACAATTTTGTCTCTGTAATAGGTTATGAATAGAGTCATCTGTCATTCCCAGAGCAGTAAATAATAAATGGTTCAGGTATGAAAATTCTGAAAATTTTCAGCTCAAGATTGTTGATTTTAGGGGAAATGTGTTTAGAAATGTACTTGTCCATTTCATGCCTGAGGCCAACTAGGAGCAAGCATGCCTGTATGGGAAATGAGATACGATTTTTTACTAATTTATAATTTGAAATAAGGATAATTATAATTAACATTTTAAATTTTATGACGATTTTTCAGTTAAACTTTTTCAGTATTTCTAAAGAAAATTATTTTCCCATATCTTACAGCTCCATACTACCAGTTACCTATTTTATGTCATAATAAAACATGTTATTGGCTGTAATCACTGCTGTTTATCATCTCATTTAAAATACTGATGCTTCTTTTTAAAGCATCTTTCCATTTCTTTGATGCTGGAGGATCATTTTTCATACTTTTGCATACTGTGGCAAGAAAATTTACTAAATGCACAGTGGATGTTTCCATTAAGATAACACATCGTGATAAATACCCTAAGGCTAAAAGGATCATATAAATCACCAGATAATTTGATGTAATATTTGTCCAAAAATCTTAATAATTTTACAGAGCTTTATTTTTACATATAGAACATAGTTAAGCAAACTACAGTAAATGAATTAAAAATATGACCCACTTTCTGGTTTTATAAAGTTTGATTGGCACACAGCCACATCCAATCTGTTTACACATTTATCTGTGTCTGTTTTCAAGCTGTGACTAGTTGGGACAGAAACAACGTAGCCCTCAAATCCTACAATATTTACTATCTGGTCCTTTATAAAAAAAATTTGCTGGCCCCTGATCTATAAACTGATTTCTAATGGGGTCTTAAGATTCTATGTAGTTTCTTTGCTAAATTCTTCATAGATGTTTCATTTCGCTGGCAGAATGAAACATGTTCAATTGCTCAGTAAGACAAGCACTTCATTTTTGATCCTTATGTATTGCTTATGTATCTTTTAACATTTACTCTATTTCCTACATAGGAATATATTACCCTTGCAAAATAATTCCTATTTCTGAAATTCTTTCTGCAGAACTGACATAAGTTAGAGATTTGATGAGATTTATACTTTTATCTCTTGAATTGATACATGCCACAAGCTGGGAGAATATTGCTTGTTTTCTAGGCTGCCTTATTTAATGGAATTCTCTTAGTATGTTCCCTGGGGGCTTTGAAATCAACACACCATTGAAATTGAGTGGAAATTAGTATAATTAATTTGAAGTACTGTATAGCTCTCTATTAATTTGTTTTGGAATTAGATAATGGTGAGAAGAGAATAATTTGGACATAAAAACATTAAAACCCTACTGTAGTTAGGAGTTCACATTTTGTTGAAATCAATTATGTGAGAAATATTTACAAACCATGTAATTTCTGTCCATTTTGAATAAAGATTTGGCCCATATGTGAGAGCAAATTAGAGTTTCTCTCATAATATTCTATGATATTAGTTCCCAAAAATGATAAGGGACTTTATGTTATAAAACACATTTCACATTAATATGGTACATATAATTAACTCCTAAACATTTTCTAAATCCTGTCTATGAAGTAAAAACCTCATTTACTCATTTTTCTATGATAGTCAGATTTGGTACATGCATACCATGTACCAGAGGTATTATTAGGTACAAAGGTATAATTAGATATTAAACAAGCTAACACTTACTTAATCTTTACTAGACAAATACCGAACTTTTAATCCTTATATAACCTCCCCCACCTCATCTTACAGATGAGGAAACAGGCTTAGAAAGGAAAAATAACTTAAGAGTACAACATTTCAGTTAGGAGGCATAAGTTTCTTGAGATATATTGCACAACACAGTGAGTATAGCGTATTGTATCTTTTGTATTTTTGTGTATTTTTGCTGTACCTATCTATTATATATTGTATATAATGACTATATTGTATATATAGTGTAGTTTATGTTTCAAAATTGCTTAGATGGTAAATTTCAAATGTTCTTATCACAAAAAAGATCAGTATCTGAGATGACGGCTATATTAATTAGCTTTATGTAATCTTTTCACATTACATACATATATCATAATATCACACTGTACCTCATAAATGTATGCAATTATAATTTGTCAACATGCAATACAATCATTCAAAAAAACAGAAAAGAAAAATAACTTGTCTAAGATCACACACCTTTTTTGTGACCAAGCAAAAATACTAACTCAAACAATTGGATTCCAAAGCCTCACTTTTAATCATGTTCTCCTGAAAGCTTTGTAAGATAAACTCAAAAGCTGCCAATTGTAGTGTAATAGTGGACATTTGCGCTTGGTGTTGGGGGGTCTCTGAGCAAGGGTTGCTGAATCTGCTGGGTGGAAGGAGAAGGAGCTATTTCTTGGAGGAGATTGGGGTTGATTTGGATTGGGTTTGCCAGTTGGGTAGGCCAGCCGTATGTAATAGTGTGTTCAAAGGTAGAGTCATGAAAGAGCACAGCACCTTCGGGGAAGGGAAAAAAATTTGCTGTGCTTAGAGCAAAAGGAGGGTATGAATGGGTTGTAGAGCATGGGCTACAGGAGTGAGCAAGAGGCCTGAATATATTGTAGAGGAGGTCAGTGTGGTAAGAATCCCCTGAAGGTGTTTATTTACAATAAAAATTGCTGAGTTCCAATTGCCGGAGAATCTTACTCAGTTAGACCTATGATTTTGCATTTGGACAGGCATCTCAGGTAATTCCAGTGTGGGAGAGCCTCTTTGTGAATCACCGTTAAAAATGTTGGAAAACAATGTGCTGGATAGTGATATGGTTAATGTCATTGTGCTTTGAAACACACACACACACACACACAGACACACACACACACAGCACCTCAGTGGGGACAGGAAGCTGTTCTCAAAAGTGATTTTGGTTTATTTAGAATTCAGAAATAATATCAAGGTGTCTTTTCCTAGTGGTTTATACAACTGTCTCTCACACACACATTCTTGTGCTTATAATTGCTTTTCAATGCCATTTAGATTACTGGCCTCTAAAAAATGCTAAAATGGCTGGATCCAGTTTTATTCATTTTTAAGGCACTATATGCCACAAAAAGTATGAGCTTTTCAAACCAAATCTCACTTGTTTTGCCATTCTCAGTCCTTTCCATTCTAGCCCTTAGTAAATTTCAATTAATAAGAAATTATTGTCTTAAATAAATGATGAATTACTTAATTGATTTATATTTTCAGTAGAACTTAATTTCACACAACATAATTGGGGGATTAATTAATAAATCAAGCAAACTGCATTTCTGCACTTTTCCCTGGGATTAATTTAATAATTTAAAGGACTAATTATTCCAAGGTAAAATTTCAGTTGATATGCAAATTTAAGATTTGGCACCGTCTTATTAAAATATAAGGTAAAATTTTGTACATCCCATTGGCTTTGGATACATTTGAAACAGAATAACTGAAAACAAACCGTGCTTTAAGAACGATCTGTTCCATTGAATTACTTATGGTTATGGTCAGGTGGCTCCCAAGAAAATGTTTTTTTCTTCTGTAGAAAATTGATACATCCCCATCTTCCAAAACAGAATGTCTTCTTCAATGTTTAAACAAACTCGAAAGGAAAATATAGGAGGGAGCACTCATCTGACTCATCTGGAATTAAATAGACTCCACACATCAAAATTTCATTGGGTAACCAGAGATGGCCTTGACCAACTGGGGATTCTCAAATTTAGGATGCCAAATCCCACACTGATGTTTACTCCACACTTAAGCTTGTTCAACACAGATGGTAGGCATAAAATAGCTTAACTTCAATGGATCATGCCCTGAGAGAATGAGAGAGATGGTCTTCTGTGTTGACAGGAGGGTTGTTTTCACATTCCACTTGAATTAAATTATGCTTGTTCATCCCATGGTGCATAATCTCTGGCAAGGGTTCTTAGAAAGAGCTATCATGTGGACTCATTGCAAAACAAGTTAAAAATAATAAAAAAAAGAAAGATTGCAAAGTAATGCTTTGAGCACTCTAAGAAAATATAAGGCAAAAGTTGAACAGCTTCCATTTATTTTGAAAAATATATAGATATCTATTTAGAGTAATATAATTAACATGGATTTTTATATATTATATATAGATATATTGTATTAGTCCATTTTTCACACTTCTGATAAAGACATATCTTAGACTGGGTAATTTATAAAGAAAAAGACATTTAATGGACTCACAATTTCCCATGGCTAGGGAGGCCTCATAATCATGGTGGAAGGCAAAAGACACATCTTACATGGTGCAGACAAGAGAGAATGAGAGCCAGGCAAAAGGGGAAACCCCATATAAAACCATCAGAACTTGTGAGACTTATTCACTACCATGAGAACAGTATGGGGGAAACTGCCCCTATGATTAGATTATCTCCCACTGGGTCCCTCCCACAACACAGGGAAATTATGGAAGCTAAAATTCAAGATGAGATTTGTGTGGGGACACAGCCAAAGTGTATCGTATATGTTTATATGTTAACATTCAGGGGCAATGTATATCTTTAATTTCAATGGACTGGCAAAAGTAGTTTGAATTTCTCATATGAAAAAGATATTATGTATCAGATATAGTGGATATTATGATCAATATAAGACCCTAGCTTTCAAACGTTCTCAACTAAGTTTGGTAATTAAGACATAAGTATCGGGGGAAATTCAGCCAGATATTGGGTGAAATTCACCCCCAATATTTCATGTAGGTACTTTTATATTTTCCCTAAGTGTTGGCCGGTCTGAGAAATAAAGGGACAGAGTACAAAAGGAGAAATTTTAAAGCTGGGTGTCCGGGGGAGACATCACATGTCGGCAGGTTCCGTGATGCTCCCCAAGCCATAAAACCAGCAAGTTTTTATTAGTGATTTTCAAAAGGGGAGGGAGTGTACGAATAGGGTGTGGGCCACAGAGATCACATGCTTCACAAGATAATAGAATATCACAAGGCACATGGAGGCAGGGTGAGATCACAGGACCACAGGACCACAGGACGGGGGTGAAATTAAAATTGCTAATGAAGTTTCGGGCACGCATTGTCATTGAAAACATCTTATCAGGAAACAGGGTTTGAGAGCAGACAACTAGTCTAACCAAAATTTATTAGGTGGGAATTTCCTCATCCTAATAAGCCTGGGAGTGCTACGGGAGACTGGAGCTTATTTCATCCCTGCAGCTGCAACCTTAGAAGACGGCTGCCCCTGAAGCGGCCATTTCAGAGGCCTACCTTCAGGGACGCATTCTCTTTCAGGGATGTTCCTTGCTGAGGAAAACAATGAGAACCTGTGGACACAGGAAGGGGAACATCACACACCGGGGCCTGTTGTGGGGTGGGGGAAGAGGGGAGGGATAGCATTAGGAGATATACCTAATGTTAAATGATGAGTTAATGGGTGCAGCACACCAACATGGCACATGTAACAAACCTGCACATTGTGCACATGTACCCTAAAACTTAAAGTATAATAATAAAAAAAAAAGAATTCAGTGATATTTCTTTTTGCTTTTGAAAGATATTTGCTTTTGAAAGAAGAGAAATATGGCTGTGTTCCTCCCGGCTCACCAGCAGTCAGAGTTTAAGGTTATCTCTCTTGTTCCCTGAACATTGCTGTTATCCTGTTCTTTTTTCAAGGTGCCCAGATGTCATATTGTTCAAACACACATGCTCTACAATTTGTGCAGTTAATGCAGTCATCACAGGGTCCTGAGGCGACATACATCCTCCTCAGCTTACGAAGATGACAGGATTAAGAGATTAAAGACAGGCATAGGAAATCACAAGGGTATTGATTGGGGAGGTGATAAGTGTCCATGAAATCTTCACAATTTATGTTCAGAGATGGCAGTAAAGACAGGTGTAAGAAATTATAAAAGTATTAATTTGGGGAACTAATAAATGTCCATGAAATCTTCACAATTCACATTCTTCTGCCATGGCTTCAGCCGGTCCCTCTGTTCGGGGTCCCTGACTTCCTGAAACACATAAGTACATGAGATTTTACATAAAAGAGACAAAAATTAAAGTAAGATGTATTCACAGCAATACAGTAGCCCCCCTTCTCCAAGACCTTTAGTGGATGCCTGAAATCAAGGATAATACCAAACCCTATATATACTATGTTTTCTCCTGTATATACATACCTATGATAAAGTTTAAGTTACAAATTAGACACCATGGAAATTAACAAGTAGTAATGAAATACAACAATTATAAGAATATAGTATAATAAAAGTTATATTAATGTGATCTTTTCCTCTCTTTCTTAAAATATCTTATTGTACTGTACTCACCTATTTTCAGACCATAGTTAACCATGGATAACTGAAACCTCCTAAAAGGAGCGACTATGGTAGCAATGCTTTATCAGAATGTGCTCTGGATAGTAATTTCTGGGTCTTAGAAAATTATTGGGCCGTGTAAGAGTACGTAGGGAAGACAGAAAATTATTCCAGTCAAGGAAGACAGTATGAGTGAACAAAGTCTAATTAACACAATGCTTGCTAAATTAGATATTTTAGACATGACCTATTTATAGTGCAACTGGGTGTCCCCAAGAAGATACTCGGGTTCCATGATTCACTAGAAAGACTCGCAGAACTCAGAAAAGCTGTTATACTCAAGGTTGCCACAGGAAAAAGAGATGAGTTAAAATCAGCAAAGGTGAAATGCACGTAGAGTGGAATCCAGGAGAGACTAGTACAAGTTGCCAGTTGTCTTCTCCCAGTGGAATTGCACAGATGATACTTAATTTCCCCAACAACAATGTGCAATAATACACAACAAGTACTGCTAATCAAGGAAGCTCACCCAAGCTTGGTCTCCAGGGTTTTTATTAAGGGTTCATTCATCAGGATAGAATGCCCTTGTGACTAATCTTATCTTCCAGTCGTCAGCTCTCCCCAGGGTCAAACTGTTACAGCATGGCCCAGGGTCCCAAGTAAATGAAGTCAGATATTCACAATAAATCAAATTGTCAGCATAAACTATCTGCATGGCTCAAGACCCGAGGTAGACACTCTTAATAGGCAGGATAGTCCAGGAGTTTAGAGGTTACTTCTCAAGAGCAAGTCAAGGGCCAGTCTTTTTTTTGGAACATGCAGGGTCTGAAAACCCCACAACTGCCAAGTTAACATTTTACTGCACAAAAGGGAAAGAGTTTGTGTGATGGTGGGTCTTGAATGAATGAGTAAAATGAATGAATGAATGAACCTGAAATCATGAAATACAATATTTGCAAAAAAAGTGTGTATTTATTTGTTTTAATGATGAGAAAAAAATACAAGGTAAAAGAAAATCCACTTCATAGAAGAGCAATTGGTCTTATCTTTGTGCAGGGATCTAGGTATTCCGTACAGTGCAGTTTGCTTTAACAGTGATTTGGTTGCCATGTGCGATCCTAACAGTGACATCCTAAGCAATGAGTGATTATTTAGCAACCCTCTAAATATTTCCCTGCTTCTCCAGTTGCGAGTTCTATAGAAGAGTTAATGTTATGCTAAACTGAACATGTGAGAATGAACTACCTACTAATCTTTTACTTTTAATTTCTGTCCACCACCCTGCACCCTATCCTTCCTTTTCTGAACTGCATTGTGGTCTTCTTTGAAGATGTTCCAGTGGATTTGATCGTCATCGGCAGGACTGGGTGGACAGTGGATGCCCTGAAGAGGTACACATGCTTTATTGTGACAGAATCCTGGGACCAAGCTGTCATATATATGTGTTTTAACTGTTAATAATTTTTATTCAAAATTTATGCCCTAAAACTTAATGAAAGGAGAAGAATCCTTCTATAAGCCCAATGTCTGCAAATATTAGGGGTTCAATAACAGCTGGCTATTTTTGTTAAATTAGATAACATTTTCATTACATTGTAGCAACTTGCTACAACCCCTAATAGATGCAGACATGGGGCTTAACTATTTATATGTATTATCTCATTTCATTATCATATTCATTCTATGAAGAACAGTGCCTGCACTGTCACTACCCCCATATTACCAAGGAGAGAAAGGGGAGGAGTGAGGGGAGCTTGTGGGGAGGGGTGAAGTGTGGGTTCTTGGAGAGTCAGGTAAATGGCTAGGGAATAGTAGGGCCAGGATTGGAATCTGTATGAGCAAAGAGGAGTTCTCTTAAATGCTTGCTATTTTTCTAGGATGTACGAAACCATTGTTCCTCTTTGTAATTCAAACAGCAAGACCAGTGGTATTGTGGAGGGTGGAAGACTGCAGCAAACTGATGTGCTGTAATAAATGAGAAATTGTATAACATTAGTTGGCATAGAGAGATGGTATAATGTTAACTCTGAGGGAAACATGATAGAGACAAGGATGCAGTGAAGTCATGTAAGCAATTGGACACCAGAAACAATTTTAACCCGTTTAAAAGCTTTGCAGTGAATCGCATTTATACTATCATTTCAAGATCATATAAAGATATCTTATAAAGTTTATGAAGAAAAGCATTTACTTCTTCTCCCTTCATTAAGTTTTGGGGTATCAATTTTGAATTAAAACTGCTAACAATTACAAAAGTTTAGCAAAGCAAGCCATGCCGAAATGCTGTTTTAAAAACTATTTGTTCAATGGTTACTTAGAGACTTTTTTAAAATTCATTTTTGGGGGGCATGTTTCATAAAGATCTTGAGCAATACATTTTTAAAAACATTCTTGAACTTTAAATGCAGTATTGCCAGTGTAGCTATAACCAACCTTTTGGCATTTCATTTAGGGAATGACAGCAGTGTGGGCTCATCCATCTCACCTCACTTATCTAATAACGTAATTCCAAAGAGTATCTATTGACAAAGCCATAGTTGTGTTTTGAGACAATCATTTCTTTCATATAATCAGTTACCTCAGTATAAAATGTTGAAAATGAATATCTCCATATGTGTAAAGATTGAGAATGTAATTCAGATGTATATTTTTTCTCCCAAATTTGGTTTATCTTTTCATTTTCTCTATGATTTTATTTCACTAACATTAATTATCAATTTAATCTGTCAAATGTATGAATCTTTTATTTTTATGATGAGTTTTATATGCCTGTGCATCTTGTTTTGGAAGAATTTTCCTACCAAATTTCATCTAGGTATTATTTTTGTGTATTTTTTTCTGAATGTTTTAAAGCTTTGTCTTACACGTCAAAATCTATTCCATTTGGAATTGGTTTTTATGTATTATATAAGATAGAGATTCAGTATCGTGGGGTTTTTTTTCTTGATGGATAGCCAAATTTCAAGCACCATTTGTTAACTAATCCTTTCTTTTGGCAATATCTTGCAAAGTCACCTGTTTTATGTATATTTTCTGGGCTCTCCTCTTCTAAAGCTCTGTCAGTACTTAGATCAGTGTCCCACTGTACTAATTACTGTTGTTTTATAAGAAATCTTACTATATACAGGACAAATCTCCTTACTTTTTCTTCTTCACAAGTGTTTGGGTATTTTAGGGCTTTTGTCCTTCATATAAATATTAAACTCACCTTGTCGAGATCTGTAATCCATCAATCAATACATCTTTCTAACATTTTATTGGAAATACATTAAATTATGAATTATATCACATTTCCTAGTTACAGAGGCTTTTAAAATTTACATTTTTTACTATTGACTTCTAGACTAATTGAGTCATCATCAGAGAACATGTTATGATCTTTAAAGTTGATTGGAAATTTTTCATGAACAAGTACATGGGCATTTCGTACAAAGGGTCTATGTGTGTTCAAGAAAAATGTGTGTTTTCCTGTTGGTTGGGTGTCAAGCTTGATAAATGTACTCTTCAGCTATACTTCTCCACTCTCTTTATTTTCACCTTCTGACTTCTTTGAAAGCTTGACATTTTCATCTTTTCCTCATATTTTTAAACCTCTATTATATGTAATCTCTTTCCTTATTACTCTGTGCTGTATTTGGAGCAATTTCTTCAGATGTATTTACCGGTTTATTAATTCTCCCTTCATCTTGTTTAATATTCTATGTAATCTACTCACTGAAGTAGAAATTCCAACAAACATATTTTTCATATCTAAAATTAAATTTGACACTTATTACATCTGCCAAGTATTTTGTAGTTTCATGTGAACCGTTCATTTCTCAATTTTATCTTTTATGATTTTAAATATTCTGTGTGTGATTTTTGTATATTCCATATTGGATGATCCCATTATCTAAAGTTTTGGTGATCTAAATAGTGTGGTCATTGTTTTTGCTGAGTCTTTCTCAGACACCTATTTTTTTTTCTTTTTTAGTGTATATTTGTCTGATCCTATTCTAAGACCTAAATAGGTGATGTTTTCCACCAAAGAAGATTTGATGATGGGATCCTCAGGATTTTCAGGCTACCATAAGTCTCTGCCCTAATGTGAGGAGGAGAAGTTCAGATTTTTCTCCCCTGTCTACTACTGCTGCAAGGCTTGTTCTCTTTAGAGCGATATTGATTTTGGATTTTTTTCCTCAGGGCAAATTCTGCTTTTTTAACTTCCCTTAGTGTATACAGCTCCTACTGTCTTTATAGCACATAGCTTTTGCTTTGTTTTATTTTTTGAGTGGGGAGGGGAATAAACAATGGAAAGGCACCATTGGGATATTCTTTACCTCCTGCAAATCCTAAGGCTTTAAAATTCAAGTTTTATTCAGAATCTATTTGTTTTGTTATAGGAGGGCTATTTAGTTCCTTAGTCTGCCGTTACTGCCAAAAGCAATCTGAGCCTAGGATTTTTACCTTAAACATAGGGTGTTTACTGAACATTAGATCCTGTTTACGGAATACTAGGTCCTGTTCATTGACAATAGAAACACAAAGAGAGAATAATATATGGCAAGTTCCATTCTATACTCCTTGAGTTTGAGATGTGTGTGACATTCACATGCAGACACCTGGTCAATAGATGACTTTTTGGGCCTGAAATCCAAAAGAGGAATGTGGACTAGAAATATAGATTTATGAATAATCAACATAAAGATGTTCATTGCAGTCATGGGTGTAGAAGAGATTGCAAAAGATAATGCATAGAATGAAGTGACAGAGCAAGAATGATCCATAAGAACCACCCCAACACTTAAGGAATTGACATAAATAAAAGGAAATCGAGATGGAGTTGTGAGGGAGGTGTCAGAACATTGAGGAGAGGGTGTGTCACAGAAACCAAGACAGGGGAGTGGACATCTGCACCATAGGCTGATGAGGTGTCAGTAGGACACCATGGAAGATGTTGGATATTTAGCTAAGGAGATATTTAGAAACATTGGTACGAGAAATTTCAACTCAGTTGGATTAGGTAAGAGCAAGATTGTCATAAAAGGGAAAGCTGGGAGTCTGAGAAGACCAAGGCAGACTGATCTCTCTGGAAATATGACTGTGTATGAATGGAGGGAAAGCAGTATAATGTCAGGATGCATTGGGGAGAAGAGGGAGGCAGTCCCTCTTCTGGGACTGCCTCCCTTTGCAAACTGGAATTTGGGTTTGCAAAATAAGATTAGGCATGCTTGTGTACCTTTAAGTGTTGTTGATAAGAAGCCAGCAGAGAATTAGAGGTGGCAAATATTGTAGAGAAAGGACTATGATCACATAAGCAAATTCACAATACCTGTGAAGGTGGGCTGAGTTGAGCTAGGACATAGGTTGAAATAGGTTGAAAGAATGGCTATAAGGAAAGGTCCCCATTCATTATCACAGAAGGAAAGAATAGGTCAGCCCAGAGTCAAGTAAGTATGCTGATTCACTAAGAAATTTAAAGAAATCTTGCTGATCATGCCTATTTATCAAGGAAATGGAAGGTGAACCCAAGGAGTAAAACTGGGAGAATCATGATGGGATTGCAGTTTTAGGTAAAGTGGAGAGAGCTTGAAATTCATACTGAGCATAATGGGAGAGGTGATTAGCAAGACACAGCAATGCTGCCAAGTGGTATGCACGGCCCTGCTAAGGATGCAGATGTTTGTGGAGCCCCCATGGCGGGTCTGTGTGATTATTCTCCAGCTGTGCCTGGCTTTGGAGCAGGCAGGGAAAAGGCAGATCTTTTCTTTAAAGATGTTGTAGAAAAAAAAACTAAAAAAAATAAAAAATAAAAAAATAGAGCAAGATGCTTGAAGCTACTGAAATGAGTGGTTGAAGTAATGGGGGAAAAAGAAACTTAAAAACAAAATCATTTTCCTAGGCTTTCTAAGTAGTCAAAGAATAAGAAGAATTGGAGTTCACAGGTACAGGGATAGATGGAAAAAGGATAACTGAGCTTATGATTTCAGATCTAAAACATTTTCCACTACAGATATAGTCCAGGGTGTGGGGATGACAACTAAAGTGGTATCTGAAAGGAAATAATTAGATTAATGGGGCTCAGAGGTGCAGGAACTGGAATTTGGGGAATTAAATGAGACCCTGGTATGTTTAGACTTAAAGTGGAGAATAAACCTGTTTCATATCCTATTAATGAAAAGGAGGCTGTCTCAGGAAGTCTGCATTAACAAGGGGAAAGGCACCTAGTGCTCCACTAATGATGAGAGAAGTTTAAGAATGATATTTATTTAACAATAATTTTAAAATGTGGGATGAGAACCACTCATGTCCAGAATAGTTATTTTCTACTGAAGGCCCACCTGAGAGAGGGAGTCCACTGAGGCACAAAAGGTGGATAGAAACACCAACTTCTAAGCTATAAAAGTTTGGATGTTGGAGGTTGTTACCAGTGAAGGTTGTAGGATTTGTTTTCAGAAATTAAAAATAAAAAATTCAGTATGTCTCATTTCCTGATGTTTTCAATATAGCTCTGCTAGGAGGAAGATAGGCTGAGTGATTACATGAGTTCTGTTCAATCCATTGCTTATGTGGTTTTGAATATTTCATAAAGGAAAACAAAATTTTAGACATTCATTCAACTTGTGACAGATGATTTTTGAAACAATGAAGTAGTATGGGGAAGTTAGCAAATATTTCGGATTTAGCATTGTCAGTTTGATATGAAAGGAATGCACTTTTTCTCCACAAACCTGAGTATGTTTTAAACCTTATCTTTATGCACCTGTTTTTCTTCTAGTATAAATTTTCCCTTTTGACAGTGTGTCTTTTATAAATATACCAATGTAAAATTTAGGGCAAGGTAAACAGTAATATGAAAGCTTAACAGCAGTAAATGATGAAACCTAAATATCTAAAAAGGGAAATGCCTTGTTCCATCCATCTTTTTCTCTTTCCTATTTTATAAACTTCATAAATTAGCAAAATCATTAATATAGTCTTGTACAAAAGTAATTTATTCCTTGTCTTGATATGAGAGGCTTTTGTGCTTTACAGCCCAGCTTCTTTGATGTAAGTTCTAAAAATAGATTTGTGATCACTCCATTTGTTTTCCTTTTCTTTTCTCTTACTAGTCAAAAGAGAAGATGTGTGAGAATACAGAACCAGTGGAAACTTCTTCTCGAACCACCACAACCGTAGGAGCGACAACCACCCAGTTCAGGGTCCTAACTACCACCAGAAGAGCAGTGACTTCTCAGTTTCCCACCAGCCTCCCTACAGAAGGTACCCAAGAGATAGTTTGCTTTTTTTTTTTTTTTTTTCCCCTGAAGGAAGGAAAAATCACTGTGTTGACATGTACTGGAATAGCTCCTACTCTCTAGGTCTCTCTAAAGTTATTCTTTGGCAAACTGGATTTCTAAGGGATTTCCAAAGGGGAAAAAGACAAAATTATTATGAACTAAAAGTAAATGCTGGGATTCTTTTAATGCACTGTGCCTTTTTTTAAGACATAGCTTTTACCATTGATTCTGGCTTCTTGTCCTCTCCTTCCTAGAAAAGAAATACAGATTTCTTCCTATGTGGCTAAATTTTGTACTAAGCAAATCCAACTTCACAATCACAGGTTAGAAAGGCAAAATGCATATAAAATGTCCGTTGATTCTGGATTCTGAACAATAAATAATTCTATTAATATATAATTCTAATGTTTTCCAGAATGCAGTCAATAAAATATATTGGTCTATAACCTATACAGAAACACTGTATGTGTCATAGAAATTGTCCTTGAAAACAACTATTTCCTCTTCTAAGGAAGGCAGAAATACTAGAGAGTGTTAATGCTTGGGCACAGCTCAGGAGGAAGAAAGTGTATTACCCAACATAAGATAATTTTCTATTCTGAATGATACCACCAGGAGGGAGAGGGCAGAAACATAAGACTGGCCACGAATCAGGTTTGAGGGGGATAAATGGGTCTTACTTGTTTATTGTTATAAGCCTCACTTTCTTTGGCTTGAATAAAAAATTAAATTAAATATGGAACTTTTAATTGGAATTTAATTTGATATTATAAGGTGAACTGGAATAAAGTGGGGTGGAAAGCAGCTGCTAAGTGCATTTTACTGCTTTTAAAAGCAACATTATCTTTTAATCCATATTATTTTGGATTATTATATTAAAGTCCACGAAAATATTCCTATAATTTAAACCCTACCTTTTAGAGTGAAATATAACCAGTAAAATAAAAAAGCATATCCTACATTTTGTTCAGTCAGGATAAGATCTCTTTATATAGAATTTTGGTCATCTTTTCTAGCAATGGGTAAACATTTAACTTTTGGAGTTAAATTTGTAAATATTGACAAATCTTAACTATCACAATTAATTTGGCTTTTCCTTGATCTTGATTTTTTAAAATGAATAAATAAGGTCATAACTATAGGTTCTAATTACAATAAGTGATTTTAGAGAATTAAAAATAGCTGTATTTTAACTTTTAATTATTACTGCTTACTTTTCTTGTAGAACTTAAGGATCATTCAAGATGTTACCAAAATCTTGACATTACAATCTCTGTAGGAAATTTTAGAACTACATCATGTAAAGCAAGGACTTGCTCTCATTGCACTAGAAATTACCACAATAAATTATCAAAATCTAGTCATGTTCCGACCAAGGCAGTTAGTAGACAATTACTAGTCATAAGATTTATGCTCCTTTGAAATCAATCCTTTTCTGTTATAGTAACTTTGAATTTCTCTTCCAGATGATACCAAGATAGCACTACATCTAAAAGATAATGGAGGTAGGAATTGATACTTTTCTTTCATAAACATCTTTTAAATATGAATTCATTTCATTTATTTTAATATGAGAAAGGCAATACGGGCTTCTAGATAAAAGGCGAGGTTGTGTTTTATTCTCCGTTGGGATTTAACATGGGAAGGAGTCAGTGGGTTGGCTTGAAAGTGAAATGAAATCCTCACCCTTGTGTTTGTGTATAAAACTGTGACACCAATTCCCAATGATAAAGTGGAAAATTCAACCACACATCTTGCTATTCTTTGTTGGTCTAGTCTTTGTTGTATTATAGTGGTGTGTAGTTATCTACACAGCTACAGGTATTGGGTTTAATTGTGTTTCACTAAATTGTCTCCTTGGTCAGCACCTTCTATGCATAAAATTAGAAATACAGCAAGTATGAAAATATATTGTCCTAGGTCTTTTTATCAGCTCTATGAAGCAAAGAACAAAACTTAGATATCTGAAAGAATATCTTGTTGGTAACATACTTAAAGGTTTTCCAAGACAATTTAGAAATATCTATAATGGTACTGGAAAATTTGAGGGAAAAAAGTTTTACTGAAACAATATTGTGACGATATTGGCTATGTTTTTAGAAATAGATCTTTTTCCTTTTAAACTATGTTGGCTCATGTATGCTGGGTCTTAATAAAAGAGATTTTCATTAGTAATTGTTTATTCAGCTCAGGGAAAGGGTGTCCTCTTCTTGGCAGCATCTTTATGTAAATGTGAGCACATTGTGACTTTGATCTAGGCATGGTTTTGCCTTTAAAGCCCTAGATGATTTCTTGAGTAAGTCAAAATCCAATATATACATGTTAAGCATATTTTTCTCTATAATGGTAGAGAATAGTTTCAAAACCCCTCAGTTCAGGTTAAGTAGCTAGTACTTCCATGCCTTTTTAGGACATTGTTTATATCTATATATGTCTTTAGAATTTATATCAATCCATCTGAAAGAGAGAACAGTTAGCCTGTTCATAAATACCATTATATCAATTTCCCATTGTCTTGCATCATTTTGTCGTGTTTTATTTCATTCATTTCTTATTCATCATTGTATTAATGCAGTAAGTGAATAGTTTTAGAAATGATCATCTGCAAAATATATACTAGCTAGAAATATATTAAAATCTTAGGGCATAAAGGGACTTTAGCAATCCTTCAATTAAGAATTTCCCAGAGGAGGATGTTAGTAGCATATGGACATAAGCCCTATGTTGGGGTTACCTCATTTTGAGGGAAGAGACGGGGTATAAAGTTAATGGAATGGGGGAAGAGTCCCCAAGAGACTTCTCTTTTACTTGTTACCTTTAAATTTTAATATGGGTGGTCATTATATGTATATTTGTTAGATTTTTTTCTATGCTTTCTCTCTCCTTCCTTTCTTTCCTTCCTTCCCTTCCTTTCCTTCTTTCTTTATTTTGTTTATCTAAAATATTCTATCCTGCTAATAGGAAAAAACAAACAAAGGATTCTTGTGATCGAATAAGTGTGAGAGACTCTGGAAAAAAAAGTTAAAGAAATTTCCCTGCTGGAAAACTGATCATTCATTCATTCATTGATTTCTGCTCAATGCTTGCTAATTGCCAAGCATTGTTGCTGGCTTGGGGCTACAGAAATGAACAAGGCTTAGACAAATCTCTGCTTTGAGAGAACATGCATCCTGAGTAATCTTCAAGACGGTTATAAAGAATTCATACTGGCATGTCTCCACTGCTTGCTCTTAACACTTTTTTTTTTTTTTTTTTTTTTGAGACCGAGTTTCACTCGTTGTTGCCCAGGCTGGAGTGTAGTGGCACAATCTCAGCTCACTGCAACCTCTGTCTCCTGGGTTCAAGCGATTCTCCTGTCTCAACCTCCTGAGTAACTGGGATTACAGGCGCCCATCACTACGCCTGGCTAATTTTTGTATTTTTAATAGAGACGGGGTTTCATCGTGTTGGCCAAGGTCTTGAACTCCTGACCTCAGGTGATCCACCCGTCTCTACCTCCCAAAGTGCTGGGATTACAAGCGTGAGCCACCACGCACGGCCAACACTTTTTTTATGAGTAGTATGTCATGCACTTAATGTTTTATGGAATATACTTTGATAAAGAGTTTTCTAGAACATTACCATTTATCGCAATGAAAATACTTAGTTTTGTTTGAGCCATCAAAGAATCATAAAACTTCGAAGATTTTCTTAAAGCAGTGCCTTATGATGCTAAGAAATTGTTAAGTAAATCCTACGATTTAAGCATAGGATTTTTGGTATACTAGAGAGTCAACTGTTGGATTCTCAGATGATATTTACATAATTGATATGCAGCAGGCATTCATGAGAATTCCAAAATATCGCAATTAGACTTCAGACTCTTTTTATATCTATGGTTGTTAACAAAGCACTTTTCCTGAAAACATTCAAGCGCAGTTAGAACAGACCAGCCTGACTAGTATTAAGATAAACGGTTCTTCAAAAGGGTACTTAAGGGAAATCACACACTGCTTTTTATAGCATCCTGACTAAGTAAGTGTGCTATTGTTTTTTATTTTATGGAATGTGGAGATGCAGGAAGGATTACCAATTTAAATCTAACTTCATTATTTAATTAAGCATATTGAAAACATTTCAGAATCGTCCTTTCACTCCAATTTAATAAACATTTCTGCAAGATTGAGGTAATAATGAATAAGTGTGCCTAATTTAATATTTTCTAACATTTACTGAGGTTAATTTTTAAAAACATGCAAGCTAACAAATTTTTGTAAATTTATTTGTATTGTTGCAAAGAATTTTAACACATTTGATTTCTTGATTTAATTTATTTAATTGGACCGCTGTTTTTTAAAATAAGTTTTAATATGTATATTTGAGGTTTACAACATGAATTTATGGGACTACATATAGAAAATACCATTGTTACAATAATAAAGCAGATTGACAGGTCTGTCATCTCACATAGTTACTTTTTGGTGACTAACTGGCTGTTCTTAAAAGCATTTTTATTTAGGGGCCTGTACTTTTCTGGAAAAAGGGTGACATTTTTCAAAGTAGTCAGTAAGTAGCTAGAAACAAATGACTGCCTTTCCCTACATTGTCTTTCTTAGTTATTGCATTACTTTCTCTCTGAGTGTTTCTGGGTCATTTCCATGGGTTAAAATAGTTGATTTTCTTAATGGGATCCACTGCTGACATGATTATACATTCAGTTTCCAGGAGATTTTTCTTTCATCTTTGATATGAAAGCATTAAATACTTCTGAGCAGCTGGATACCTAAGTCACACAACAGGGTTTCTCATTGAGAGGACCCAGACTGAGTTACAATCTGCTAAGTCACTCTTGATGAATCTTCAATTGTGCAGTGAGTTTCCTGATACGTTTATATTAGGTCCAGTTAGAGCCTCTTAAAGTTTCAGGATAGTTGTTTGATTGGAGAAGTTTTATTAGTCTTCAGGGTTGAGTGGAAATTCTAATCTCTCTAAATAATTTGGAAAAAGGAACATGAAAAAATTGAAACAAAAGAGAAAGATACCTAATAAATTCAGGTCTCTTTAGTAAGATAGAGCTTTGATTGACCATTGAAATGGCTGGTTCTAAAAACGCAGATGATCCATTGCAGAGCCAGGTGTGGTGGCATGGGCCTGTAGTCCCAGCTACTCAGGAGGCTGAGGCAGGAGGATTGTATGAGCCCAGGAGCTCAAGGCCAAACTGGGCAACATAGCAAGACCCTGTCCTTAAAAAAAAAAAATTAAATAAAAAAATTAAAAAGAAGATCTTATGTAAAGACATCATTTTATCTCCAACTCAAATATTTCCAGTTACGTGTGTAATATTAAGTTTAGAGTAATACATAGGTATAATCAGATAGTTTATCTGTCTCTTGTTTATGTGAAAAACAAGAGGAGGAAGAAGAGGAGAAGGGACAGGAAAGAGAAAGGAAGAAAAAGTGGCAGAAGAAGAGGAGAGAGGAAGAATGTTTATTGAATTGAATGGTTGCTGTGTCCCAGACACCATTCTAAATGCTACACCTTAATTAACTCTTTTACTTCACACAACATCCCTGACTTGGTCTATTATTATTTATTCTTTATAGACAAGGAAACAGAGGTACAAAAATGTTAAGTTATGTAGCTAGCACATGGCAGAGCTGGGATGTGAATCTATTTAGCCGTGATGCAAATTCCAAGTCTTTAACAACATCATGGTAGTCCTTCTCTTTCACAGAATTGAATTTTTTTTTTTTTTTTTTTTTTTGAGATTGAGTCTCGCACTGTCCCCCCGGCTGGAGTGCAGTGACGCGAACTTGGCTCACTGCAGGCTCTGCCTCCTGGGTTCAAGCGATTCTCCTGTCTCAGCCTCCCGAGTAGCTGGGACTACAGGTGTGTTCCACTACACCTGGCTTATTTTGTATTTTTAGTAGAGACAGGGTTTCCACCATGTTGGTCAGGCTGGTCTCAAACTCCTGACCTCAGGTGATCCACCTGCCTTGGCCTCCCAAAGTGCTGGGATTACAGGTGTAAGCCATCCTGCCCAGCCTAGATCTCTTACAATCAACCTTCCCATGGGAAATGCCACAATAAGCTATTTTACTTATACCTACTATAGTTCACCTTTTCTATAACAACTGATTATACTTAAAATATTTGAAAGTGAAATTTCCCTTTCTCATGTAATTGTGTATTCATTTCCATTTAATCCTTTCTGTGAAAATCACAATGCATTAATTCTCTTGTGTGTTTCAGTGTTGTCAGAATCCTTGTCATGTGATCTCTAAGTTACAGCCCTATGCTCTAGTTTATGTTCAAAATCTGATTTAAGATTCTTTAAGCCTTCTTGGTTTCTCTAGAAATGTGGATTTAATTCACCTGTAAGGGGTACCTAAAATCCTAGAATGCATTTTTTTTTTTTTTTTTTGAGATAGGGTCTCACTTTGTCCCCCAGGCTGGAGTGCAGTGGTGCAATCTTGGCTCACTGCAACCTCCACCTCTGGGTTCAAGTGATTCACCTGTCTCAGCCTCCCAAGTAGCTGGGATTACAGGCACATGCCACCATGCCTGGCTAATTTTTGTATTTTTAGTAGAAATGGGGTTTCGCCATGTTGGCCAGGCTGATCTCAAACTCTTGACCTCGGGTGATCCACCCATCTCGGCCTCCCAAAGTGCTGGGATTACAGGTGTGAGCCACTGCACCCGGCTGTATTTTTTAAATGTCTGTATTTCTTTGAGTAATGGTTATATGCATTTATAACATTTTCTTTTGGAAATGCATTTATATGCATTTATAACATTTCTTTTGGATTTTGAAATCCTAGAAGTAGCTGACTAGAAGAGTTACATTTTTAAAAAAATGACCTAGCTATATATTTTAGCAGGTACAACTATTAAATGTCTTCTTTGACATTTGATTAGGTTGCTTCCAAGTGGCATTCACTTCCTAATTAGAAATGTAAATGTCTTCAAAATGCAAACTGGATAAAGTTATACCCAGGGCTGAGAAGACATTTGCAAGTTGAATCAATGGCAGGATTTTTAATTGAAAACTAAAGTCTTCAACCAGATTCAACTCAGTCTAGCAAACTGAATTGTGCCACTCTGCTACACTGCAGATGTTAAAATTATTTCAAGCTCTGAAATTCTGATTTGATTTCATTATTCAAAATTGGTTAACTGAGATTTATCAAAATACCAAAAACTGCATTATCTCTTGGTTCATTTAAAGGTTCTTCTCTTTGATCGAGTTAAGGTTTGCTTAAAAAATATTTAAATATAAGTTCTTAATTGTTGATAATATTTAAAGTATCAGCACTCCAGGTGACAGCATTTTTATCATTTCTTCTTATTGCTGGGAATTTTATGAACCTGAACTCTGAAAGGCTGCATTTTTAAGTCAGAGGATGGTGTCCCCATCAAGGAGATACCAAAGTTGATATGTTAAGCAGTTTGAAGATCATGTTTAAGTTAATACAGAGGTACAAATCTACAAAGTGATTGATTTCTAAGAATTAAAACAGATACACTTTGAATGAAGTCCTATGGAATGGCTGGTCTAAATTCTATTTCTGTTGCGTTTAGCTTTCTATTTCTGAAGATATCATAAGACTTTTCATCCCAAGATAAAATTTTAGAACATTATTCTGCCTTTTTCCTGGAATACTTCTAAGGTTATATTTTTATTACCAAGTCTGTAGTGATAGATCAAGCGTCTAGTCATTTGTCATTCAGTCAAATTATTTTTTGACTTTCATACATAAATCATCAAAGCAACATATCTTCCTTTTTTTCTACTTTTCGTTGATTTTTTTTGTACACTTCTTTTGTGTAGATCATAGTCCTATGAGCAAAGGGAAACTGTTATTTCATTTTGACAGGCTATTGAATATCTATCACTTTCTGTTTTTAAAACTGTAAAACATCTTGACATTTAGTTTTATGTTTGGTTTGTTTGACTACTTTTCATGACAGCACTAACCCTATTCTAAGTATATATGTATCATCATACTGAAAAGTTCTTCTACTTTACAATGTTAATTTGAGATTTCCCTGGAATTTAGGATTTCTCTCCCAAACTTTTATCTAGAGTTGTGGTTCTTCACTTTTTCTGTACATTTAAATCCCCTGGTTCCAGTCTGAGATGTAATTGTTATTTTATTATTCCAACTTACAAAATTTCTACACTCAAACTATTCTCCATAACAATTAAATATTAGCCTCTAGGGCTGGAACCAGAGCACCAATTTTTTTTAATTCCCAGATTATTCCAATGTTAAGTTGATAATAAATGGTCTGATTCAATGCATAAATATTAAGAACCCTCAGAATCACTGTGGGTGGAGATTCTTGTTAAAATGCATATGCTGATATGGTAGTTCTGGGGTGAAGCCCAAACCTTTGCATTACATTTTTTACAAGCACTTTGATAATGCAGTTGCCACCAAGCCACAGACTACACTTGGAGTATCAAGAGTTGAATGGATATTTGACCAAAAGAAGAATAACGTATTTTACTCTGAAATTACCTATTGGTCCATTGGTCCTCACCTATACTTCCTGGCTCTCCTGAAACAGTATTTTAATTGGTGGCAACAAGAAATTATTTCTTTCTACATGCAGAAACTACATCTTACTCTGCCAGGGAAAGGAATCCAAAAGCATTATATCCATTATACCTCCTAACTCATGTTAATATAGTAAGTGAAAATGAGTCCATTTAAGCCAAGCTTGTCCAACCCTCAGCAGCTATTGTTGGTGTTAGTGTATTTTATGTGTGGTCCAACACAATTCTTTTTCCAGTGTGGCCCAGGGAGGCCAAAATATTGGACACCCCTGATTTAAGCTGTTGACAAATGTATTTGTTTTAGTAAAGGTAGTTAGTTACATTTTCTGTATTTTGTTGAACCATATGAAATTGCTGATTTTTACAAAACATTTTTGACCCAGAAAGGTTGCAATTTCATTGTTCAGCCTAATAGTTTTACAAATTGTTGTCCAGCATAGGAAAATAAAAGAAAAAGAAAAATCACATCAGGATATACTTTTTCCCCTGTAGGTTAATTTGTAGATAGAATGTGTAGTTAGAGTTTATGCTGCTGATAGAACACAGAACGAGATGATACAGCAGAGTGCCTCTTAGGAAATGCACACAGATGGCTTCCACAAAGTGGCTCTAAATGCACTTTCCATTTGCCATCAGCAAAATAATTGACCACCTCCCTTTGGTGGATCCCTACTTTCCTTTCAGTGTCCGCCTCCTGTCTCATTTTCTACCTGCCCTGTTCCTATCAGAAACCCGGACCAGGGAACCTTCTACTGGAGGAAAGAAGCTTCCATATGCCATTAGATTTTGGAATCTGAGATATATGAGGGGCCCCAGGAACAGGTTTTGTGTTACCCAATATTTCCAATGCCCCTTCTCGGTGTGTTCTACATGTGTAAAGTGATTATTCTTTTTTAAGCATGAAATGTCTAGTGATTATAGTAGATGGCCCTATACCACTAAAATATGTATGTCACTAAAACATCAATTAACTTTGATGCTGAATTGATTTGACTTGGTTTGATTTGCTCGGGAAACATTTCTTCAACTATTGTGTACCAGGCCCATCGTTAGGTGATGAAGATGCAAAGATCTACACGGTCTAATGCCTGTCCTAAAGAAGCAAGTGGCCTAAGGGGATGACATAGAGAAGTAAATTGATATTTAAGTATAGTGTGAAGAGTGCAAAGATAGAGTCAAGAAAAACTACAGAAGAACAGAGAAGAGGTATCTAAACAAAAATGAAATTACAAGAATAGGTGATACTTGATCCAAGTTTTGAAGTATGGGCAGGATTTCTGAGGAAAGGGAGAGAAGAAAAGAATTTCAGGAAAGGGATTGACATAGAAAGAGGTTCAGAAGCATGAAACATCAAGATCTGGTTGGATAACTCCAAAGAGCTGCCAGATTTGATTTTCCTGGGGTAAAGATATATACATAGTGCTTTAAGGCTGGTGAGGCTGAGAAGGTGGGCTTATTTCTCAACCTCACCAGCCATAAAGTATCAGAATAAGTGGAGTGTCAGCATTCATAGTCTTTTATGCCAGGCAATGGAGTTTGAACTTTAACCTAGAGATCTTGGGAACCGTTTGTGTCATTTTGATAAGGGAGTGTCAGGACATATTTTACATGTTTAGTAGTTGACCCTTGAAGTATTTCAGGGAACAGGAGGGACAGGAGTAAGACTGAGAGGCCAGAAAATCTAGTTAGTAGGTTATACTAGTAATCCATAGAAGCAATGGTCAGAGGCTAAAAAAAAGTAGTAGTTGACAATGGGAATAAAAAAAGAGAATGCACAAGAGAAGTATTTACTAATGAAGTAGAAGCTACATGAGCTAATATTTGATTGGATGTATGATTTACATCATAGGAAAGTGACGAAGGTGGTTCCCAGGACATGGGCGTAAGTTATCTGGGTGGACAGTGGTGCCATTGAATAGGAAATACAGGAAGAGAAAGGGGGTAAGCAGTGAATTTAATTTGAGCATGTTGATGTTGATATCTAAATGAAAATGTCAGTAGGCATTTTTCCATATAAGCCTGAAATTAACTTGAGAAATATAACCATAAGATACAAATTTAGGCATCAGCAGCATATAAATGACAGTTGAAGTTAAGGAGATGAATTAGGTATGGGAAGATAGTATAAAGATGAAAAGAGTGACTAGGCACGGTGGCTCACGCCTGTAATCCCAGCACTTTGGGAGGCTGAGCTGGGTGGATCACCTGAGCCCAGGAGCTTGAGACCAGCCTGGGCAACACAGGGAAACCCTGTCTCTACAAAAAAATACATAAATTAGCAAGACATGGTGGCACACACCTGTAGTCCTAACTACTGTGGAGGCTGAGGTGGGAGGATTGCTTGAGACTGGGAGGTCAAGGCTGCAGTGAGCCGTGATTGCACCACTGCACTCCAGCCTAGGTGAGAGTGAGTCTCCAAAAAAAAATTGAAAAATAAGAAAAAAGCCAGGAAGGCAGCAAGGAAGGAAGGAAGGAGGAAAGAAGGAAGGAAGGGCGGAAGGGAGGGAGGAAACAAGGAAGGAAAGAAGGAAGCAGGAAGGAAGGAAGGAAGGAAGGAAGGGAGGGAGGGAGGGCCAAAGACTAGAGAGGGAATACAGGATTTAAAGTCCTGTGAATAAAATCAAGAGTGTCATAGAGACAGCAAGAAAACAGAAAAAGTTTGGTATCACAGAAACCAAAAGAGAAGAAAATTTCAAGGAGGAAGTAGTGAACAGTGTCAATGTTGCAGACAAGTCAAGTTAAAAAAAACACACAGAGAAAGGTGACCATGAGAGTTGGTGGCATAAAGACATTTGTTGATCTTGACTGGATTGCATAACAATCCACCATTGTACAATCTCCAGGCAGAATGTGAGGATTCTGTGGACAACGAGGAAATTGGAGTCCACAAGGACAGACTGCTTTTTCAAGAAAAAGGGAAGAAGGGAAGTAGAGATTCTTAATGCTGTTGTTTACCTGTCACAGGTGCTGAGGAGAAAGACCCCATAAGAAGAAAAAGAGTCAAAAGATGACTGGGAGTGAAGTGATATATCCACAAGCATGGGTGGGGCCAATCAGCATGAATGAGGGAAGGGAGACGGGAGGGAGAAATGGAGGGGGTTTCATCTGAGATTGCTGTTTTCTCCATAGAGTAAGACACAAGTAATGTGGTGAGAGTGAGTGGGAAGAGGGCAGAGGTCATGGTGTTTAGGAATTGAAAGACCCATAAAACATGAAACAGGAATGGGAAGGAAGCCAACTGCTGATGTGTAAAAGACCCATCAGGGTGTGTTTGCAGCCTCCTAAACTTGGTAGCATTCCTTGAGGTTGTATGATTTCAACACTGAATTTTGTTCAAGTGTGCTTGAATTAGCCATGCGTATTACTCACGTAATATGCCGATCCACTTTAAGCAAAAAAAAAAAAAAAAAAAAAAGGAATTGATGTTGATGGTTGATGGGGAGAAAAGATATGCTAGTCTCAAAATGGCATAATGCTTTAAAGAGAGTAGTTTAATCCATTAGGTGGTAAATTTCGTTAATCTTCTTCAAAACAGCTAGGTTTTCAATGGTTTGCTCCTCCCGTTAAGACTAATTTTTGCTTTAGTTTTATTCTTCAGAGCTCGAATTATTATTTGTGCAAGATTTTTAATGTAACTTGGGTACTAAGGACAGCAGTTAATTATCTGAAACTAATTCGTAACAGTTTTGTAAGCTACTGTGACCGAATGTTATTTCAGTTACAGTAATAAATTAACAACTTGTTGGATAAAGTGTCAGCCATAAGTGATTTTTAACACAGTTAACATACTCACCAGCCACTAAAGAAAAAAAAAATGCAAAAACATACAGCTCAAAATTCATTGGAGGAATTTAAATGGAATTATAAGAAATATTTGTTTAACCTGAAAAAGACAAGAAAGAAGGAACAAAGGACCATATAATAGATGAACACAAAGAAAACGAATAGCTAAATGGCAGACCAAATACAACCTTACTAGTAACTATTTCAAATGTAAATAAAATAAACACTTTCATTAAAAGCACAGGCTATCACACTGACTTTTAAGAAAGCCAGATCCAACTCTATGCTGTGTATAAGAAATGTATGTGAAAAATAAAGACAAAGATATAAAATACTTCAAGGTAAAATTATAGAAAAATATGTACACTGCAAATATAACCACAGAAAAGCTGGAATGCCTATATAAATATCAAATTCAGTAGGCTTAAATTAGATTTAAAGACAAGGAGAATTAACAGAGGAAAATATGAAAAGGAAAAAAAGGTGCCAGGCATACTGTCTCATGCTTGTAATCCCAGCAATCTGCGGGGCCGAGGAGGGCAGATTGTTTGGTCCCAGGAGTTTGAGACCAGCCTGGGCACCATGGTGAAACCCCATCTCTACTAAAAATACAAAAAATTTAGCCGAGCATGGTGGTGTGCACTTGTAGTCCCAGCTACATGGGAGGCTGAGGTGGGAGGATCTCCTGAGCCCAGGAGGTCCAGGCTGCAGTGAGTCATGGTCACACCAGTTCACACCATGGTGAGCCCATGGTCACACCAGCCTGGGCTACAGAGTGAGACCTTGTCTCAAAAAAAAAAAAAAAAAAAAAAAGGAAAACAGCGTCATTTCTTTAGGAACCATTATAATTTTTTTAAGTTAGACAAAAAAAAAAAAAAAATTAAGAAGGGTATATATTTGAACAATACTGACAACCACTTTGTCATAATCCAGCAGTGTCCCTGGAGGGTTTTTTTTTTCAAGTTCACATGAAACGGTCACCAAAGTAGACCATATGTTGAGCCATAAAAAATATTAAATTTCTAGATTGTGGTCTTATAGACTACACTCTTTGACTGCAAAAGAATCAAACGAGAAGCAGTAACAATATAATGTCTATTGATAAGAAAGTAGATCTTAAATGTTCTCACCACACACAAAAATGATAAGTATATGAGGTGAATAGATATGTTAATTACCTTGGTTTAATCATTCCACAATGTATATATATAACAAAAAAGTATATTGTGTGCTGTAAATATATACAATTTTTATTTGTCAATTATGCTTAATGAAGTTGGGAGAAAAATATATCTACAAAATCCTCAAATATGTGAAATGCAAATCAAACTTCTAATATATATATAAATATATGTGAATATTGACAAATATATACAAATATATGTAAATGTTTGATATATGTAAAATATATATTGAAGAAAAGTACTATAAGGAAAATTACAAAATATTTTGATGGAATGATAACTGATACAAAATACCAAAATTTGTAGAATGCTGCTAAAAAGTATTTAGAAGGAAATTTATAGTTTTAAATGTTTATACTAGAAAGGATTAGAAAGGAAAAAAGGTTTAAAATTAAAAACTCATGTGTTCAATTTAAGTAGATAAGCCAATTAAGATTATCTCAAAATAATTGTGCCTAAAATTACAATTTTATTAAAAATATTAATTTTAAAAGAAGGAAATAAGAGTAGAAAAATAAAATAAAAAACAGACAAATAACAGAGAATATTAACACAGTCATACGCTATTTTTTTGAAAATTTTAATAAATTTAATATCTCTAAGAAGGTGGATTTTTAAAAAAATTATAAACATCAAAATTCGAAGCCTGGAGCTGGGCACAGTGGCTCATGCCTGTAATCCTAGCGCTTTGGGAGACCAAGGCAGGAGGAGCACTTGAGCCCAGGAGTTGGAGACCAGACTGGCTAACATTGCGAGACTCTGTCTCTACAAACAAATTAAAAAATTAACCAGACATCATGGCAAACGCCTGTAGTCCCAGCTATGTGGGAGGCTCAAGTCAGGGGGATCACTTGAGCCTGGGAGACTGACTTGATCACCTCACTCCAGCTCCAACCTGGGTGACAGAACAGGACCCTATCTCAAAAAAAAAAAAAAAAAAATTAAATTCTGTGTTCATCAAAAACTCTGTTAGGAAAATGAAAAGGCAGGTTACAGATAAGAGAATATATTTACAGTATGCTTATATTACAAAGGACTTGTATCCAGAAAATATAAATAACTCCTATAAAGTAACAATAAACCAAAACTTGAATGGGATACCACATCATGCCCATTAGGATAGCTAAACACTACACAACACTAATATTGATGAGGATATGGTGCACTTGAACTCTATACATTTCTGATTGGAGTGTGATGTTGTGCAATCACTTCAGAAAACTCTCTGGCAGTTTCTTATAAAGTTCTGCCCTTTTAAGCCAGGAATTCCACTTCTATGTATTTATTTTAAAAAGAAAACATGTCCACACACACACACACGCACACACAGACACACAAAACTTGTAAGAGAATATTCATAGCAACTTAATTCATAATTGTCAATAACTAGAAATAGTCCAGATGTTCATCAACAGAAGAATAAACAAATTGAGTGCGTGTTACACAAGGGATTACTATTCAGCAGAAAAAAAATATGAACTACTGATACATGCAATAAAACAGATGCGTCCTAAAACATTGTTAAGCAAAAGATGCCAGACACAGTGGAGTACATGTAGTGTGATTCAATTTATGTGAATTTCAAGTAAAATCAAGCTAATCTACAATAATGGAAATCAGCACAGTGGTTGCCTATGCGGTGTTGGTCGGGGCTGTTAGGATGACTGTAGGTGGAGACAAGAGAACTTTATGGGGGAATGGAAGTGTTTCATATGATTTGGGTGATGGTTACTTGGTATATACAGTTATAAAAATTTGGCAAATTGTACATTTAAAATTCCTGTATTTCAAATATGCAAATTTGGCCTCTGTAAAAGTAAAAAAAGAAGAAAGAAAAGAAGCATTTTGATATGTTTTCATAAACTAGGCATAGTTTTTTTTTAAATTCCTGTGAATAAATTCTTCCAGGCTTCTTAAAATTCTCAAGTAAAGCCAAATGATAATAATAATAAAAAGCTTATCCTTGGTGAACCAGCATCTCTAATTACAAGGCATAAAATTTAACATTTCTGATCATGTGATTCATGTTTTTCTTCCCATGTAGTTGATACGAGTTGTATAGTTGCACGAGTTGTATAGTTGCAAGGGCTTTGGTCTTAAAGTGTTGGGGGATGGGATTCAAGAAGAAGTTAAGGTTCCCTTGGACTTTAAAACTCTGTGATTTGCTGGCCGGGCACGGTGGCTCACATCTGCAATCCCAGCACTTAGTGAAGCTGAGGCGAGAGGATCAGTTGAGGCCAGGAGTTTGAGACCAGCCTGGGCAACATAGTGAGATCCCATCTCTACAAAAATTAAAAAAAAAAAAAGTAGGTGGGCATGGGGGTGCACAACTTCCCATGTAGTTGATAATAATGATAAAATTATCTAGCAATTATTGGGCTATTCACAATATACCAGGCAGTCTTCTGAGGGCTTTGCATGTTTAACTCATTTAATCCTCACAGCACCCTAAGAAGAAAGTACTATTTGTAATCCCATTTTACACTTGAAGTCTCAGAAGCTCAGGGATTTAAGTAATTTGTTCATAGTCACATGGTTTCTAAGGAATGTAGCTGGCCTATAGCACCAAGGGCTCTGATTTCCAGGCATGCTGTGTGCTCTTTATCACCCTGCTGTCCTGCCAGGAGGGTTGCTTCTAATACGGTCCAGTAGAGTATATAGTCACTTGTTTGCTATTCTCCTATTAAAGCCATCCAGTGTCTCAAAAAAAACATAGCAGCACCAACTTTGCCTAATCATAGAGTTATTTTTATTTATTTATTTTTTAGAGGCAGGCATGGTCTAACTCTGTCACCCAGGCTAGAGTGCAGTGGTGCAATCATGGCTGACTTCAGCCTGGAACTCTTGGGCTCAAGCAATCCTCCCACTTCAGCCTCCTGAGTAGCTGGGACTACAGTTGTGCACCCCCATGCCCACCTACTTTTTTTTTTTTTTTTAATTTTTGTAGAGATGGGATCTCACTATGTTGCCCAGGCTGGTCTCAAACTCCTGGCCTCAAGTGATCCTCTCGCCTCAGCTTTACTAAGTGCTGGGATTGCAGATGTGAGCCACCGTGCCCGGCCAGCAAATCAAAGAGTTTTAAAGTCCAAGGGAACCTTAACTTCTTCTTGAATCCCATCCCCCAACACTTTAAGACCAAAGCCCTTGCAACTATACAACTTGTGGAAGTGTCATATGCCCACACAGCAGAGTCTGTTTGCAAAGGTGGTTTGGTGGAACAGGTCAGTTCAGGACCAGTGCGCACTCCCTCAACTAAACGTGTTCTGTTCCACATTCAAGACATAGAGCTTTATATTTCAGGAGACTTGGTGCTGCGGTAGCTAAGGGGCAGTCAGTGTGATAAATACAGCTTTATAATATCCATTTTCCTAAGCAGCGTGATTCTGTCCATGTTAAAGGCATTGTTTGAGCCATATTTTGCCAGTATTGGTGCAAAGCAGTGAAATATAAGTACCCTGTACAAGTGTTGCTCAGTGTTTTCATTTTGTTTTCTTTCTGTCCTATGTGGCACAGTTTATTAGTTCTCGTAACACAAACTAAAATGAAATTCAAAGCTCTACCGAGCTGTTGTTGTTAATTTTGTTTTCAGGGTTTCTTTCTTTTTTTTTTTTTTTTTTTTCCTTTTTCCTGTTTCTTATTCTGTCTCCCTGAGCTACACAGCACACACATAGAATTCTGCTCATTTACTTTCCTGGAGAGCTATAATGCGCATCAAACCACAGCAAATAGCAAAAAGATTGTATGGTTGTTGAGAACATCAGTGTCTAAGGTTCCAGTACTGAGGCACTCACACACAGGCTAAATGAATATCTCCAGCAACTAAATGAATCCCTGCTTCCTTGGGAGATCCAAAGGTTTTTATTAACGTTATGCATAAATTCAAGCACCAAAGAACTTGAGATTGATTTCGTATTCTGCAGTTTTCCAAAGAAGCTGCTTACAGATAACAGCGGAAGGGTTGATCTTATTTAGATAGGCTACTAGACCTCAGAAGCTAGACTTTCGTTTTTCAAATAGTGGCTGTGGATTCTATATCCTATGTCCAAGCTACCGTTTGGGACAACATGGTTCCCTTCAGGTGGTTGCAAGTACGTGAGAGGCTGATCTTGGCGTTTCCGCTTGAGAAACTATTCACTGAAATGTCCTTGCTTTTACTCAGCATGACCCTAAGCTTCTGTGAGGGAATGGATTCCTTCTTTCCATGAGTAATTTCAAGAAGTCCTCTCATTGCCCTCTGCAGCCATGATTGAGAAGAATGAGGGTAGTAATCAACAGAATATTAATGAGAGTTAATAACAGTATTAACAATAATACTGAAGATCAATATAACAAAGTATACTAATCAATAGAATAGCAAGTAATATGAGTGGCACTAACAACATTAGTACAACCATTCCATTGAGGATTTATTATATTTTAAGCACAATGCCAACCACTTTATAAGCATCCTCTCAGATCTTCACAACCATCAGGAGATAGCTCTTACTATTATGTCCATTTTGCAGAAAAGAAGACAGGATTGAAAAGATGCCGCTCCTTTAGGTCCAGCAATGTGAGATCTGGTGTTATTCTTTGAAGGCCCAAAGGTTCCATCTTTATGTTAGCCAGGTGGTTTAGACACAGATCTGTCTTTCTACACTGATAAGAAGAGTGAAGGGGATTTTTCTTCCATGTTCAGAAAACTTGATGGATTTGATAAGTAGTAAACATTCATCCTTATAATCTCAGGTTATGCATATAAATGATCTGTTTGAACATAAGTGACTATTCTGAAATTGATAGAATAAATGGCAGGGAGAGTCACTCTGTTCTGTACCTCCAAACCTTGAAAGTGCTTCGTCGGCCTATTTTTGATATTCCATAGTCACTATGAATATCTTTGTTAGGAAAACTCTACTAAGTTTTTTGTGTAGTTAAAAACCCTAATATCTTAACCATGCAAAGGCGTGGCATGAGATTAAAAGAGAAAATAGTTTATTAACCCCTTTGGTTTCATATTTAGCTGAAAACGTTAGGTACTAGGATTTTCTTTTCCCCTGTGGATTCTTTGGTAGAAGCCGAGACACATTTTATTTTTATTTTTCAAAAATAATTTTTGGCTGCGCTCAGCGACTCACACCTGTAATTCCAGCACTTTGGAAGGCTGAGGCAGGTGGATCACCTAAGGTCAAGAGTTCGAGACCAGCCTGGCCAACATAGTGAAAGCCCGTCTCTACTAAAAATACAAAAAAAGTTAGCCAGGAATGGTGGTGTGTGCATATAGTCCCAGCTACTTGGGAGGCTGAGGCAGGAGAATCGCTTGAACCCCGGAGGTGGAGGTTGCAGTGAGCCGAGATCACACCACTGCACTCCAGCCTGGGCAACAGAGCGAGACTCTGTCTAAAAATTAATAATAATAACAATAATTTTAAGATATATTTTAAATAGGGAAAAATGATAACTTGATATAGAAAGCTGATGTTAGGAAAAGTTTAAAAGTTAGATGTCATAAAGATCTTGACTGCTGAAAACATATGCGTAGGCAGATTGTTACAAAGAAGAGCACATATACACATAAGAAGTGAAAAATGATAATGGGTTATTCCAAATATTTATTTTTGGTCTTATTTGTACTATATATAAATACCATAAACCTTCTCTTTTTTCAATTTTTTTCTTAAAGACAGGGTCTTGCTCTGTCACCCAGGCTGGAGTGCGGTACTAGGATCAAAGCTCACTGCAGCCTGGATCTCTTAAAACTTTCCCTTTAAGATATCTGCACATACACATGCCTAAAAGCACCGATCATTGAATGAGACTAGAATCAGCCTATCATTTGGTGATTGTTATCCCAAATCCCTCATTTTGATAGAATTAAGTATTCCTTTTAATATTATTTCATAGAAATTTTATTCAGCTTTATTTTTCTAAGATAAAAGGTAAGGGATTATGAGTTTTTTTTTTTTTTAAAGGATAGTCATCCTCTAAGATCTTCCAGCCCAGAACATTTTATATATTTCCCTGAATGAATTTCACAGCTGCCCGATAGTAGGACAGACTGTAAAAGGAAAGCTGCCCTTGCCAGATATTGGTCTCACCATACATAATGTCCTTAGATGTGTTTTGTGCACCGGCTTTTATATCTTTTCACAGTGATTACCCTAATCCCTTCTACACAATGTCCTAACGTGAATTGTAAATGTATTGTCACAGTAATAGCTAATGTGAATTAGGTACACCTTGTATAATAGTTTCAATCCATTCCAATACTGGAATAATATTGACAGGCCGGTAAGCATTTTTAAAAAAATAGTATCACTGTGATTAAGAAAATGAAAGAACTAAGAGGATTATGAAAAATTACAGAAGACATAAAACACCCAAAGAAACTCTGAATGAAGTCAAGGTCATGATTATGTATATAGAAAGTTAAAGAGATAAGAGAGAAAATAAATGAGCTACAAAATGAGACTGATCAGTTGCAAGGGAAACTTACAAAGGGAAGTACAATTTCCTTAAAACTTTTTTCATTTGATTTTCTTTTGTTACATGCTTTAGCTTGTAAATGGGTTAGGTACTGTTCCATGGGGGAATTCCTGTCTGTGTGCATTTTTAATGCCAAAGTGGAACACTAACATTTTCAGCATTTATAGTTTAACTTTATTCTGAAGCTTTAAAAGAGCACATTTTGGCATCTTCTGTGTAAGATTTATGAATTTTGAGCAAATTTGTGCATGACTTTGTCCAACCCATCAGCCTCTCAGTTCCCCAAAGGATATTAATATATTATGGAATTTATGGGCTGCAGTGTTTCATTTTAAGCCCAGGAGAAGAGTTAGTTCTAAAGTGAATAAAATTTCAGACAAAGAATATTTCTATTTTAGTTTTTTCTTTATTTCTGGACTTTAATTGTTGGCAAGATTTAATAGTAGCTACAGATCATTTTGGCAATGCATTAAAATATTTTACCATATTGGAGAATTACACTTCTAAATACAGAATATCAATGCCATATGCAAGTAAATCCTAAGGGAAAATAACAGTCATAGAAACACGGAGACATAGAGTTTTAAAATTAAATGCTACGCTTTGACAAAATAAATAAATATATATATGTATATACGTATATATACATATATATATAGCATTTTCTTCCTTCTTTCCTCCTATCTTCTTTTTTTCTACCTCCTTATTTCTTTCATCTTTCCTCCTTCTTTATTTTCCATGATTCATGGACTTCTCCAAATTAAACACACTGAGGTGAGGTCTTGAATATTTTCTAGTATATACTTAATGTATTTTAAAAATATGTTCTCTTGGCCAGGCGCGGTGGCTCACACCCTTATTTCCAGCACTTTAGGAGACTGAAACACATGGATCACTTGAGGTCAGGAGTTCAAGACCAGCCTGGCCAAAAGGGTGAAACCCCATCTCTACTAAAAACACAAAAATTAGCCAGGCGTGGCAGCCCATGCCTGTAGTCCCAGCTACTCAGGAGGCTGAGGCAGGAGAATTGCCTGAATCCGGGAGGCAGAGGCTGCAGTGAGCCGAGATCGCACCACTGCACTCTAGCTTGGGTGAGAGTGAGAACAGAGAAAGACTCCGTCTCAAAAAAAAAAAAAAAATATATATATATATATATATATGTGTATATATATACATACATATATATGTGTGTATATATATATATATGATGTCTTTGCTCTTATGGTAGCTAAAACTTTCCCAAAAATAGCAGATTGCTTTGATAGAATTGACAGTTCTTACAGTCTTCTCTGTGTCTAAATATTGATCTGCATTTCATAAAGTGTTGAAAAGCAATGACACTCACTGGGTCAGATTAGAGTATATTATCTTGGATACTATTGATTTTCTCTGCTTCATTTTATATTAAAAATGTCTTAAGCACAGGGCAAAAAAAGACCTTTACTTTGGAGATTTTTAAAGTATATTCCTGTATTTCCATTTTTGGCTTGGAGAGACTCTATTTTATGGCTTCTTGTTGCCCTTTATTAATCCCTGTTATTTTAATACACAAGGTAAGGCTTAACAAAGACTAAAGATTTGAATTCTTCTGTGTGTTACGTTTTACTAAGTATGTGAGAAAGATGCTTGTTTAGTTTTTGTTTGCTTTTGGACATGAGTGAAAGCTCATAAGATGTTTGCATGAATAGAGGAAGAGTTTAGGTCTTAAGACTAGATTCCTTCTCACGTTTCTTTAATATTCCCCTAAAGCCTACTAGACTCTGATGAGCTTTGTATTAGTCCATTTTCACACTGCTATCAAGAAGTCCCTGAGATTGGGTAATTTATAAACAAAAGAGGTTTAATTGACTCACAGTTCTGCATGGCTGGGGAGGCCTCAGGAAACCTACAATCATGGCAGAAGGCGAAGGAAAAGCAAGCACCTTTCTCACAAGGCGGCAGGACAGAAAGAGAAAGAAGGGGACTTGCCACTTTCAAACCATCCGATCTCACGGGGACTCACTATCACAAGAACAGCATAGGAGAAACCACACCCATGATCCAATCACCTCCCACCAGGTCCCTCTCTCAACACGTGGGGATTACAATTCAAGAAGAGATTTGGGTGGGGACACAGAGCCAAACCATATCAAGCTTACTGAGAAGTTTGTCCCTGAAGCAAGTTCAAAATTCTCTTTGACATACTTCTATCTGCCAATATAAAAGAACAATCAGTCGAGCCACATATGGACATCTTAGTTTATTGTATTTTCTGCAGGAGGGAAATGAGCATACTCAAGCAGTCTTCCCTAGAGGTGAATGAACTAAACTTCATTTATGGGAATTAGTAAGCACTTACACTTTCTAAATTTCAGCTTTGCATTTGAGGTGCCTATGTTTTTTAACTTTTATTTTAGGTTCAGGGGTACCTGTGTAGGTTTGTTTTATAGGTAAATTATCATGGGAGATTATTGTACAGATTATTTCATTAGCCAGGTAATAAGCATAGTACCCAATAGGTAGTTTTTTAATCCGCACCCTCCTGCCTCCCTCTATCCTCAAGTAGGCTCTGGTATCTGTTGTTCCCTTCTTTGTGTCCGTATGTACTCAATGTTTAACACACACTTACAAGTGAGAACATAGGGTATTTGGCTTTCTGGTCCTGTGTTAGTTTGCTTAGGACAACGGCCTCCACCTCTTTCCATGTTGCTTCCTTCAAAGAATAGGATCTCATTCTTTTTCTATGGCTGCATAGAATTCCATGGTGTATATGGACCACATTTTCTTGATCCAATCTACCGTTGATGAGCATTTAGGTTGATTCCATGTCTTTGCTATTGTAAACAGTGCTGTAATGGACATAATGTGTCTTTTTGGTAGAATAATTTGTATCCTTTTGAGTATATACCCAGGATACTCTAAATTCTGTCTGCAAATCTCCATAAATATGCAAAATCTGTACCATTTGATCAAGCATGATATTAAACTGGAAACCAACTAGTGAAAGAATTTAAAATCAAAGCATATCAATGAAGTGCTCCCTGCACCTTCAGATTTAACAGTCTCTAATTAAGCCGTCATAACACCTGCTAATATACGCTCATCTAAAGCCCATAGAAAGAAGCTGGAATAGAGATGCTTGTACTGTGTAGGAAATTGTAGAATCATTGCAGTAGCCAAAAAAAAAAAAAAAAAAAAAAAAAAAAAAAAAAAAAAAAAAAAGGTTAAATAATATGAGAGTAGAAAAATGCTTTCTCCAAAACTATGTGTGCAATTTTGGTCCCTCCATTCAGATGGTCACTCTAAAGCATTTTGAAATAGTCATTGGTATGTGACACAAAGAAAGTCTTGTAATATTTTGGAATTGAGTATGCTACATTTTTCCTTAAATGACTTGCTGTGTTAGAACACATCAAGTCATGTCATACTCATAGATCTCTAAATATTTATTTTGTCTTCTGGTTAGTATTGAGAATCCTTGAAAGCTGTTTATTTTATTAAAATAGTCGTTATCCAAAAATGTTATTAAATGGTTATTTGGAGAGTAATAAACTAGACTCTGTACAAATTGTGTTATTAGATATGGCCATGGTGTCTTGACATCTAAAGCAGAAATGTAAAGGAACATTTTTAAAAGGAGATAATGTCACTAAATTATTATTGGAAGTATGAATAAATAATAATTGGGAGAGAAGTGTTTATGTCTAAATAAAGGTAACGAGGTTTACCACACTCAAGGTGCAAATCTGGTTCTGGTTGTTATATTCCAAACATTGGCAACTTATGCCCTGCAAGACAAAATTAATTTTATTTCTGACAAGGACTCTTATTAAGTGAAACATGACCCTTGCCCTCTTTTTCCTTCCTGGGAAAAGCTGCCTCCTTAGCAAGTTCTGGTCCTCCAGCACATTTGGGAAGTAGCAACCTGAGGTCAACTCACAAATACCTTAATCTTCCCTCTCCATTCCTGCATACGCAAAAGAAATAAGGCTAAACCAGGTGCAGTGGCACATGTCTGTAATCCCAGCACTTTGGGAGGCTGAGGCAGGAGGAATGCTTGAGCCCAGGAGTTCAAAATGAGCCTGGGCAATATAGTGAGAATCTGCCTCTACAAAAAAATTAACCAGGCATGGTGGCACATGCCTGTAGCCTCAGCTACTTGGGAGGCCAAAGCAGGAGGATCACTTGAGCCCAGGAGTTCGAAGCTGCAGTGAGTCAAGATCACACCACAGCACTCCAGCCTGAGTGACAGCAAGACCCTGTCTCAAAAATAAAAAATAAAAAGAAGAGGAAGTGAGGCGGAAATTTGTGAGGCTAAAACTTGGCATGCTGTGTGTAAAGGACTGTTTATGATGGCAGATACTGACCTAAAACCCATCCCAAAGACAAATCCCAGAGATAGAATCAGACACTGGATGGGTGGATAGATGGATGCATGGATGGGTGGATGGATGGATGGAGAAAGGGAGGATAAGACACAGCAAGAAAGAGAGGGATGGAGGGATGGAAAGACGAATGGAAGAGGGAGGGAAGGATTTGAAGAAACAGTCACGTCTTCATTTTTGACTCAAAAATATCTACTATTTTTGCTACATTTTCCCTAAAGCCACATTTTCAATTAATCCTATTTTCCCAGGAGAGCACTGTGTCATACTCTTATAAAAATAAGAAAATAGACAAGTCCACAAGATGCGATAATATAAGCATACATAAGAATGAGGGCAAAGTTTTAAAAGCAACACATGTTAAGGGCAAAAACATCGTTTATATATTGTCGTGAATCTGACTGTGTAATTTGTCTCAACCTGCCTCATATAAAAAGTACGATAATAACATAATATCTCAATATTCATTAAGTGCTTATTATGAGTCAGGTACTCTCCCAAGAACTTTATATGTATTAAATGTGGAATTCTCACATCAACCCTATGGGGTAATTTCTGTTATTGACTGCGTTTTGGAGATAAGGTTAACTGAAGACCAGACAGATGAGGTCATTTATTATAGCCTCATTTGATTTTTATTGGCGATGTGGTCATTCTAATACTGTAACCTATTTCCAAAAGCCTTTATTTTTATCTTTTTCCTTCCTCTCTTTTCCTCCTCCCTTCTCACCAAATATGGATGAAAATGTTTATGATGGCAGATACTGACCTAAGACCCAGCCCAAAGACATAGCCTCTGTCATCTTGGAGGTGCAATGTTAATCCTTTTTTATGAGGTGGAGTCTCGCTCTGTCGCCCAGGCTGGAGTGCAGTGGCAGGATCTCGGCTCACTGCAACCCCTGCCTTCGGGTTCAAGCAATTCTCCTGTCTCAGCCTCCTGAGTAGCTGGGATTATAGTCGCCCGCCACCACGCCTGGCTAATTTTTTGTATTTTTAGTAGAGACAGGGTTTCTGCCATGTTGGCCAGGCTGGTCTCAAACTCCTGACCTCAGGTGATCCACCTGCCTTGGCCTCCCAAAGTGCTGGGATTACGGGCATGAGCCACCACGCCCGGCTCCAATGTTAATTCTTTAACTGTTTTTTACATTAGTTGTTCTTTGCTTGAAATTACCAGATTCTTTTCAGAATTATTTCCTAGAAGAACTCACAACATGAAATAAGAGGAAATAGCAGGACCTACAGCCCAGTGTTCATTGAGGAGGTATTGATCAGAGGTCCAGAATTCAGACTTGGAGGCCAGACTGCTGGTGTGTGAGCTCAGTTCTACCTTAATAATTTTGCAACCCTAGCTCATTTTTTAATTATCCTGTGCCTCAATTTCCTTACCTATAAAACAGAAATAATAATAGTGCCTACCTCTTAGGGTTGTTGGTTTGGTACTTGCAAAGTAATACAACTATCCCTGACACAGTGTAAATGAACTATTATATAATGAATTACTCTAAATTTGATCTTCTTTCACTAATTAATTTCTGTTACATAAGGGAAATCTTTAGAATTTTCAGCCTTACTAGATTTGGAGAAGGATAACTGAACACCAACAATGGTTCTCAAGCAAAGAGTAAACAACAGCAATAAAAACGTAGAGGGGAGGTGGAAAGAATTAGGAGGTCATGTTTCTCCACTTTATCTGGAATTCCGTCAGTTCATGTGGACCACACATTGTGATAGACATCCATATTTGGTTTTTCTTTAAAACAAGGTAAAATAAAAGAAAGAAATCAGTGCTTATTAAATGAAGTTTAATAGACAAAAAAAGTTTATAACATAGAGGCAAAGGGTAAAAATAACGAAGAGGTAAATTGGTCATGAAATTATTGAGGCCGGGTGCAAAGGCTCATGGCTATAATCCCAGGACTTTGGGAGGCCGAGGTGGGTGAATCACTTGAGGTCAGGTATTCAAGACCAGACTGGCCAACATGGTTTAACCCCATCTCTACTAAAAATACAAAAATTAGCCAGGTGTAGTGGCAAGCGCCTGTAATCCCAGCTACTTGGGAGGCTGAGGCAGGAGAATTGCTTGAACCTGGGAGGTGGAGGTTGCAGTGAGCAGAAATCACACCACTGCACTCCAGCCTGGGCCTGGACGACAGAGCGAGATTCCCATCTCAAAGAAAAAACAAAGACAGAAAAAAAAAAAAAAAGAAAGAAAGGATTGAGAGCCACTGTTCTGAAACTTTTGTACATCTTAAAAAATTATGTCATGATTCAGAATACCAGTCATATGGTGCACTTAAGATACAACTTATTGTATCTTACAATTATGCTGCACATAATTCAGGAAGATCTCTAAATGCCTGAGTAATCATCAGTGATTACAGAATTTTAGAAAAAGAGAAGACTTTAGAGATTAGTTGTATTTGGCTGGTTGGCTTTGGTTAGGATAGTTATTACTTTATAAATTTAATTCCTCCCTTTGCTAATTCAGAAAATGTGTATTACAGTGGAAAGCATCTCAGTAAAAGTTAGAGGAAATTATATTGTTCTGGGGTGTAGTGGAAAGTTTTCCTTTGCTGTGGCGCTCCTTTTAGTGATCAAAACTATTTGAGGGTCATTGAGCATCCATCTGTTAAACTTTTAAAAAGTATTTTTGTTTAAAACAGATTTTTCACAAATTATGCTTGGAGTTCATGCACAGACTTTCTGAAAATGCCTATAGAGCTTATCAAAAGATGTCCGATACTCTTTAATTTAAAATTTCCAAAAGAAAATGAGAGGAGCTTTCAAAATTAATCACCTTTTCCATAGGTAACTTTGGTGGTTTAATGAGAAAAATCAAAGTTAAATTTAGTGTGTAGTTAATTAGAGTTTGAGGTTTCCCACAGTACTTTGAGAATAAAAGCTATTCATTTTGCTTATCAAACTAGAAATTTTAAAACACAGGCCAGGTGCGGTGGCTCACGCCTGTAATCCCAGCACTTTGGGAGGCTGAGGCAGGCGGATCACCTGAATCAGGATTTCGAGACCAGCCTGACCAACATGGTGAAATCCCATCTCTACTAAACATACAAAATTAGCCGGGTGTGGAAACTCACACCTGTAATCCCAGCTACTCAGGAGGCTGAGGCAGGAGAATCGCTTGAACCCAGGAGGCAGAGGTTGCAGTGAGCCAAGATCATGCCTTTGCACTCTAGCCTGGGCAACAAGAGCAAAACTCCATCTCAAAAAATAAAAATAAAGCACAGTGATAAATGTATTTTTACTCATGAATCCTATGGATTCTTCATTGCCCATATGAAGAGCACCTCACCTGTAAAATTGGTGTTGTGGAAAAGTTGTCCAGGAAGTAAAGATCCGGTTGTACTTTATTAAAAACACAAATATCTCCTCAGATGAAAATGCAAACTTGAGGGTAAACTCATGAAGGTCCTGACAGCTGGGATGTTCTTTCAGCTTCTACAGATGACAGTGCAGCTGAGAAGAAAGGGGGAACCCTCCACGCTGGCCTCATCATTGGAATCCTCATCCTGGTCCTCATTGTAGCCACAGCCATTCTTGTGACAGTCTATATGTATCACCACCCAACATCAGCAGCCAGCATCTTCTTTATTGAGGTAAGTGTTGAGTTTAACACATGAAAACCTTGCCAGTTGATGAACTGTATCCATTTGCTAACACCACCTGGATTTAATATTTACCACATGGCTTCTCCATTTTTCAGTTTCGAACTTTCTGATTTCACACACATGGATGTTGTCACCCATGCACTCACGTACATGTTGACAGATTGCTTTCAGATGATGGATTCAGTTACCTTATCTCAGGAGCTTTTAAAGACATAAACTATCTTGTCTTTCTGAGATTTAAAAGGAAATGGGAACCATACTTTTTGGTCCTTTTATACCAAGTATGTTAACCAGCTGTTCTCCTTGTTCTAGGAGGAAATACTACGTATCTGGGGGGCTAAAGACTTAGCTTAAGTTAATTGCTCAGTAAATGCTAATTGAGTATTGGCTGTGTGCATGATACAATATGATGGGCCTCTTCTCAAAATGCTCACAAACCGTTTGGAAAAAATATGGTTTTCACCACAAAATGACAGATATAAAAATAAAAAATGGTATGTGCTGTTGCCATTTTGCATAATGTATGTGTACTTGTACATTTATATATAAATGCAGAAACACACATATCCACACACTCAGACACACAACGAGAACACCATGCTGAATAAGTGTTATGTCTTCATGTACGGAATGTAGGTTTAGTGCCAGTGCCAAGGAGTAAACAGGTGGGAAGACAAGGGGCTGTGCATAAGGAGCCATGGCTTAGCCCTGGGGTCTAAAAGGCTGAAACCAGCAAGCCTGGAGACCAGTGGATACAGTCTGTGTGTCTGTGTGACGAAGTCACCTCTGTCCTCCAGAAGGTTGGGTTTCCTGGGCCCCATGCATATGCAGGGTTTTTTTTGTTTGTTTGTTTTTTGACAGTCTCATTCTGTCACCCAGGCTGCAATGCCGTGGTGCGATCTCGGCTCACTGCAACCTCTGCCTTCCGGGTTCAAGCAATTTTTGTGCCTCAGCCTCCTGAGCAGCTTGGACTAGAGGCAAGCACTATCACACCCAGCTAATTTTTGTATTTTTAGTAGAGACGGGGCTTTGCCATGTTGGCCAGACTGGTCTCAAACTCCTGACCACAAGTGATCCTCCCGCCTTGGCCTCCCAAAATGCTGGGATTACAGGTGTGAGCCACCGTGCCCGGCCACATGTGCACCTTTGACTCTAACATCTGAATGGAACCACTCCTCTTCCAACACCAGATAGAACTAGAAATACTAAAGCAATAAAGGAAATCTTCTCTTGCAGAATTTCAAACATGTAATTAGAATTATTCATTGTATGACACATGGAAAGGTTGCTTGGAATTATGTTCACTTGTTGAGCGAGAAATTATAATGCCTTTTTTTTTTTAATGCCTTTTAAACTATGGAGTTAAAATTACCTATGCCACTTATAATGGGGAGCGGTGAATAAATGCAAATCAAACAATTGCTTAAATGTCCTTGATAGCTCACAACTCTCTGTAGAAGAAAGTGCCGTCTCCTTTTCCTTCTGTGGGGGCTCAAGGCCTTGGCACTCTCAATCTTATGTGTCATTTCGATCTTTATTCCCTTGGCTCCCTAATCTGGAGTTGGCACTTCTGTCAAATTTCATGCTTTCTCTCTGTACACAGCCCAAATTCTCCATGTCACAAAGACATTGCTCATTCTAGTTCCTCCATCAAAAATTCCTCCTGGTGAGGTATGGTGACTCACATCTGTAATCCCAGCACTTTGGGAGGCTGAGGCAGACAGATTGCTTGAGCCCAGGAGTTTGGCACCAGCCTGGGCAACATGGTGAAACTTCATCTCTACAGAAAAAAAAGAAAAAAAAGAAAAAAATGAATGGGGCATGGTGGCACATGCCTGTAGTCCAAGCTACTTGGGAGGCTGAAATGGTAGGATTGCTTGAGCCCAGGACATCAAAGCTGCAGGGAACCGTGACTGTGCCACTGCATTCCAGCCTGGGTGATAGAGTGAGGCCTGGTCTAGAAAAAAAAAAAAAATTCCTCCCTTCCCATATTAGTTCTTGAATTTAGGAGCCAAAAGGCCTTTGATACTGTGTACCCCGTAAGCTTCTCTAGACCATCTTCCTGCCTCGGCAGCTGGGTATAATCTCTTTCTCTTCTGAAACTCTATCTGCAGGGATACACCCCTACCTTTCTCTGGCATTCATCTTTCTGTTTTGCATTAGAGTCCAGTATGCGCGTGATTTATTCCACCCTGCAAGACTTGTAAGTGCCTTAAGATTTGGATTAAATCACTTACATTTCCTTTGAAAAATAGGGATTCTGCCAATATTTCCTGGAAAAACGTTCATAATAAATATCCTAGGACATTTCAGACTTCCAGTGAAATTTCATATAAAACATATTTCAGAAATGGCATCTTCATTTGATATCAGCAATTGAGATATTATCAGGCATTGCCTTGAATTGGAAATCTGTTATTAAGTTCTGTTAATGTGCTTCATTTTCTTGAAAGAAAGTAGACAACCTTCTCAAAGTTACAAATGCATTCTTCAAAGAGCTGCTGAGTGACAGGCTAGAAAGCCTCAGGGACTAGCCAGACCTCAGGCTGCTGCTACTGCCGTAACCCCTCACACGTTTAAGCCTTTTCAAACTGTGCAGTTTATTTTCTGACATGGTGAAAAAGAAGACATTGTGAAATATCTGATGGTGATGATATTAGCAGCAAATTGCATAGTATGAAAGATCTAGTTAAAGCTGGTTCAAAGCAACCCCTGTATGACTGCAAAATAGTGGAATATTGTTTTGAGTATTCGTCTCATTGTCTTATGTCTCAGAGCCTGTATGTCCATAGGTGTGGAGTGTTTACATGTGTATACGTACACATGTATTTATAGAATATTAGAGCTAGATGGAATCTTAGAGATAATTTAGTTCTATACTCTCCTAACACAAAAGGAGAGACTGAGTGAGGCTCAGAAGAGTGAAATGACTTATCCAAGGTCAAAGAGCCATAGTTCTAAGAATAACTCTTTCTTCTTTTCCCATGTAAGTGAAGCAGATTCATTCAGCAGGTCTCCCAGCTTTTCTCTGCTTGGCTTTTTTTCCTTCCTGTGGAGTCAGTTGCCAGAGTCTGCTTAAATCACTACCTATGTGACATGCTGCTGGGGTCATGCGGCTCACAGTGGCTGGTAAGCAGCTGATTTTTGGAGGTGATAATCATAAATTTACTATTATAAAAACTGACCACTGTTTACAAAATCAAAACAGATCCACAATGACCATGGTTTGTGCTATGCAGACGCATGGATTTAAGATTTTTGAATTATTAGTTACATTAGAATTGTTGTTGCATAAATGAGGGAACTGAATATAACAACATTCTTTTCATTGCCTTTTATGTTCCATATTATATTCCTATCTACTTTTGAAGTGAAATTGATGTGCTTTCTTCTTTTATGAAAGTGATACCATTCTTTGTAGGAAATTGAGACAATGCAGAAATGTAAAAGGAAGAAGAAAAGCCATTTATAGTTCCAGCATGCAGAAATGATGACTATTAATAGTTTAATTTATTTTCTTCTGGAATTTTTATGTACATAATTTGATGTTTGCCCATTTAACACAGTGGTGATTTCACTGTAATACAAATAGGTATTCTTTTTTAAATAATATTTTTCTGTTTTATTATGATGGCTTTGTAAACATCATTTTAATGTTTGTATTCTATTCTATTCAACATTCATTCAGTAGCTTTATATTGACTGCCTCTTATGTAGTCAAGTGGTAACTCGGAATGCACTGAGAGACTAACATGTGTCTAGAAGTCAAAAAGGACCTCTTTTCATTCAGATGAAGACTGTGTGTTAGTTTTCTACTGCTGCTGTAACAAATTGCCACAAACCTAGTTACTTAAAATAACACACACTTGTCTTACAGCTCTGGAAGTCAGAAGTGCTAAAATCAGGATATGGACAGGGCTGGTTCCTTCTGGAGGTTTCAGGGGATAATCGTTTCCTTGCCATTTTCAGCTTCCACATGCCGCATGTGTTCCTTGGCTCATGGTTTCTTCTCATATCATTCCAACTTCTGTTCCCACCATCACATCTCCTACCACTAACGTTGACCCTCCAGCCTCCTTTTTGTAAGGCCCCCTTGTGACTACATTGGGCTCACCTGGGTAATCTAGGATACTCTCTGCATCTCAAGGTCCTTAACTGAACCACATCTGCAAAGTTCCTTTTTACCGTGTAAGGTAACATTGACACCTTTTGGAGATTAGGACATGGACATCTTTGGGAGGCCATTATTCTGTTGAGCACAGAGTGCATCACATGTGAGATGCATCACACGCTTCCAATTAAACTCTAACACACCCTTGACTGTAAGATATGTCCCAGTTTCAGTTATATTAAAATGTAACCCAATGGATATCTTGAATATTTCACAGTGAAATCCAGGCTTCACTAAACACTTGTATGAGTTAGTTCCTGTGCTAAACAGCATATATAATATGGTGAAATGGAATGATGCTAGGCCGGGAGCGGTGGCTCACGCCTGTAATCCCAGCACTTTGGGAGGCCAAGGCGGGCAGATCGCTTGAGGTCCGGAGTTCGAGACCAGTTTGACCAACATGGTGAAACCCCATCTCTACTAAAAATACAAAAATTAGCCAGGCATGGTGGTACGTGCCTGTAATCCCAGGTACTCGGGAGGCTGAGGCAGGAAAATCATTTGAACCTGGGAGGTGGAGGTTGTAGTGAGCCAAGATCACACCACTGCACTGGTCACAGCCTGGGCAATCGAGTGAGATCCTGTTTCAAAAAAAAAAAAAAAAAAAAAATTCATGACTCTATCCTTGAGTGTATATATCAGAGCTCATGCACCCAGTCTCCTATTGCAGAGCAATGGTGCTCTTCCTACTTTTTCTTATTTTTAATCTTCCCCATTATAAACATATTAATAGTAACAGCCAACATTTATCAAATTCACTAATAAAGCGATTGACATTTATTACCTCATTTAATCCTCATGAAGACTGTGTGTGATACAAAGATTATCTTCATCTCATAGATGAGGAGGCTGAAGCACGGGCCTTAAGTAAGTTCTCAACATCACGCATTTGGTCAGTAGTGGAGTCAGGATTTAAGCCCAGGCTCTCCAACTCCAGAGACTGTGCCCATAACCACCAGGCTGTGCTGCCTCTGTATGTGTAAAGAGTTTTTCTTCATATGCTGTATGTAGAAATGCAGGCTGATATACATACAAGGACATACATTATGTCCTTGGAACAGATTTCCAGAAGTAGAATCAAAGGAAAGAAATGAATGGTATAAAAGAACTTAGTAAATATTGCCAAAAGCATGACACCAATTCATGTAGCTGTTGCTATTGTTGTCTATTTTTAGTGATGATAATGTCAGTGGCTGTTATCTGTGTATTTTTTTCTTGCAGAAAATATACACCAGTTATTATACATTTTGTGGACACCAACACTCTTCCTTATATAAAATACTTACATGGGCTTTAGCTTTTAGATTTCTTATTGTAAAAAGGAAATGAGATAATTAAGCAAATCATCACTCCATAAACAAGTGAATTAACTATATACATCCCATGTCTTCTTATACAAGATTAGGTACAAGAGTTCCGTTCTCCTAAAACATTCCATTTCTATTCAGTCAAGCAGAATAGCCTATTTTTTTTATTAACTTATCTTCTATATTGCTCCATCATTCTCAGATCTTAGACTGGGCAGTTTCTTCAACTGACTGGCTTGCATTTCAAGTTATGTGTCTAGCTTTTCACAGTAATTTTCTAAAGGGTGTCTGATTTTGGCGAAAATCTATCACATTATGTACAAGAATGTCTACATATGCTTTAAGTATTTTTTTGAAAATGAAATTTATTATCTTGAAACAAAATAGCAGAGAATACATATTTAAGTAAGCATGAATTCCTTAATTTTTAAAAGATCTTGATGAAACTAGTATCTTTTTGGAAGGGTCAATATATCTAGGTTCTACATTAAATTTAATGATTGTTCAACATTGCTAAGCATAAATTTTGTGACTTGTAATATATTTTATTGTTTCATGAACATAGGTCATGGAGATAAATGTTTACACTCTTGAGTGGTATTCTACACATATCACTATTCAAGATTTTTAAATAAAATACATAAAATGTAATCTAACCGAAGGTCAAGAAAATAATATTACAAAGTGATAATCATACAAAATCAACATTCCTATGAACGGATTCTATTTGGACTATAACGAAATAGTTTAGACTAGCCATCTTGCTGAAAGTATTAATGTTGAACATTGTCCTTAATTTTTCTTAGTATACATAAAAAATTGCTAGTATTTGGACACTCATGTACAGTTTTGATTGCTCTGTTCACATAAAAATGAAGAGAAATTGATAAGAACCTCATGATAAAAATGATTATAGCCTTGGAAAATAGATTCTATGAGTAAAATATTGGAGGGTTAAAAAAAAAAAAAGTAAAAACTAAGAGTACCTAATCCTGCCATTTATGCTGCAAAGCTTTGAAATGTCCTCAGAGAGAAAGGAGTCAGTTCAAATGATTAATTTAAAATGAAATCAGAAGAAGCAAAAATTATAGGAACAATGGCCCTTGTATTTCAGGAGGGGACTGATATCGTGCAATGGCAATGGAGTTTGCCTGTAAATAGTGGTTATAATTCCTACCTGAAGGATTGGAGAAATACAGAGTATAGACCTGTGCTGTCAATATGTGGCTGCTGCCTATATGGACTTCTGAGCTCTTAAAATCTGACTAGTCTAGAACAAGTTATATGTAAAACATACACTGGATTTTGAAATCTGAGTACAAAAAATAATGTCAATATCTCATCAATAATTTCTGTATAATTACATGTTGAAATGATAGTATCTTGGATATGCTGGATTAAATAAATTTTATTACAATTAATTTTATTCATGTTTACTTCTTAAATGGACACTAGACACTTTTAAAATTATATATTTGGTTCACATTATATTTCTATTGGATGATGCTGGTTTGTAGAGAAAACTTTGCAGAGACAAAGAATTAGAAAGAAAAGTTGGTTCCATATTTTTTAAAAGTAGGAAATCAACTGGTTTTTAGCAAGAGGGAAAGGAGGAGCTTATGAGGAGGCAGAAGGCTGGATAAGTTGACTAGTCACTCATTCATGTATTTAATATTTGTTGAGCTTCTATTATGCACCAAGTCCCCAAGATACATTGGTAAACAAAATGAACAAGATCATCCTTTCCTTCAGGGAGCTTACATTCCAATGGGTGGAGACAGATGATAAACACATTTTAAGTTAGGTGTGGATTTCACGTTGAATGATTAGTTTTACAAAAGAGGCAGTCACCATAAAATATTTGATAAAATGTTGCCTTTTTTAATTGCTTGAGCAATGTTACCTTTTTTGATCGCTTGAGCTCAGGAGGTGGAGGGTTCAACTTGATAATAAGTGGCATCCTTATTATTATCATCATTATCCTTATTTTATCATAGAACTTTTTATGGAGCTCTAGATACAGATTAGTTAAAAAAAATTAAATAAAGTAAATAAATAAAAAAAGACTGCTCTCCAAAACAGTTTATTTTCCTAGGCCAGGTGCGGTGGCTCATGCCTGTAATCCCAGAACATTGGGAGACCGAGACGGGAGGGTCCTTTGAAATCAGGAGTTTGAGACCAGCCTGGCCAACATGGTGAAACCCCGCCTCTACTAAAAATACAAAAATTAGATGGGCATGGTAGTGTGCACCTGTAATCCCTGCTACTCAGGAGACTGAGGCAGGAGAATCACTTGAACCTGGGAGAAGGAGGTTGGAGTGAGCCAAGATCACGCCACTGCACTCCAGCCTGAGCAACAGAGTGAGATTCTGTCTCAAAATGATAATAATAATAATAATAATAATAATAATTTGTTTTCTTGATGGGGAAACACTCTCACCATTCTTAAAGTGTGCCTAAATTAGAAGTTATAAGTTATTTCCATAATAAAATCTGGACATAAATGTCTAAATACCAGTCATTGTTCATACCACACTTTTTAAATTCTTATTATTTCCAGGGCATCAAAATATCTGCCTTTACTGGGAGTACTTTGTATTTTCTATCAGCAAAATCAGGATACCAAAGCAAAAAGAAACTTCAGCCTGTGTGCAACCTAGGGATTCTGTAACTTTTCCAAAATAAGTAGATGAATTCTCCAGGTATCTAGCACAAGTAAATTTCCTTGAGGACTCATGTTTTATTTTAAAAATTTCTATGAGTTTTGTATTATTCTCTTTATTACAGACACATGTTTGATATAAAAAATGATTCCACACAATCTTCAACCAATATTAACGTTTCAAAAGGTGATTCATATCACTCTTGTAGCTATACAACCCCAGCCGTATGGTTGTAGATGTTATAAAATCCAGATAAGTTTAAACCAGCAGAGATAAGACCTCTGTTCCTGAAACCTGAGTGGGCAGTATCCTTTCTACCCCTTTGTTGGAGTCAAGTCCAAGGTAGAAATACTCAGGATGGTGAAACAATTTGTTTGGATCCTATGGCACCCGGTTACAGAGCCAAGACATCAAACTAGAATTCCTCACCCCGGCCCTATAGCCTGAGCAGCTACACAGCATCATAGCAAGAGTCTTTCAAGCTTTTTGCCACTCAAGGGGATTCCCCATCCCAAGAAATATTTCTGGATCACAAGAACCTGTGGAGAATATGATTAAAGAAACACAGGCAGCCGTAGCCCTCAACTTTTCCTGGCAACTAATAGTACCACCAGGAAACAAGCCAGAAGAAGGAGCCAGGCAAGAATTCAAAGACTGCTGGGAAGAAAAAAGCATTTGCTAAGAGTTTGGCATCTTGCTTTGCAGCTGCTGGATGGATTGCACTTGGGGAGTTAGGAAGACGCGATCTGTGGACAAACCTATGTAGTTCATAGAGAAATCACTTCATAGAACCACAAATCTTTTTTTGTCTTGAAGTCACATATTTTTAATAACTGAGTTTTGCTCTTCAGGTATTTCTTAGTCTTACTTCAGTTTTAAAGAAAACTCAAGGGGAAAAAATGATTCATTGAACTAAAATACTTTTTATTTATATTTCTTAGACGAAGAAAAAGATGGTATTCATTTTTTATGGCCTGCTGCAAGGAAAGAAAGATAAGGCAAAACACATCTGACATGGTTTGACATAGCTCTCATTAAAGAAGCTATATTAGTAGATGACAGCTTTCCAGAAATATAGTGAAATGCAGAGAAAAATAGGTGAAATTGGGTCACTTGAAAAAAAGAGACACTCTATGTATGTCAGTGGTTTTCTTTTCTCAATTTCTGTTCTAAGATGCTAGAATTTTTATTCATGAACATCACTGAATGTTTTTGAGACATCAGTTCAAGTGCATGGCAATTGCCTTGTATATGTAATCATCAAAATAACATTTCTTTTATAAATGACATCCTTAATTTACTCTTCTAAGTAACACATTTTCATTTAAATTCCTGAAACTATAATAGTGTTTCTAATTTAATGAAATAATTTCTTCCCTTCATTGGGGAGAATTACTGAAAATACTGAATAAAATATCTTATACTAATTTGCTGTAATTTCTTTTTACTAATTAATTCCCTAATTATTTCAATGCTACATAAGACCATGAAAATCCATAGATGGATAGATGGATGGATGGGTGGATAGGTGGATAGATAGATAGATAGATAGATACCACAGAAAGGTTCTTAATAGATGAAAGAATCAGATGGATAAATAAATGAAAATCTGCAAAGCTACAATTCACTTGGGCATTTGTAAGCCTGAATTATGACATTTTAAGGACATATGTCTTAAGTATTCTGATTCTTTTCTTCTGTTACCTCTTGAAGAGACTACTCTACTGACAGTACCAACTGTTGAATAATTTCTTCCTTGTGACATTGGTTAATTGTTCTGCGTTAAAATAAATACTTAAGCCTTTCTATTGTGAAAACAAATAATAAAAACTTTAATTTTAGCAATAATTAGTGCTTCACAGTAAAAATTAATTCATTCAATTACAAGATTATCTTTTCCACCAATTCCTTTTAGGGTATTCTTTTCTAGCAAACATACCAAACAACTAAACTAAATTAGTTTATTATTACGGCATATTCTGGTTTATAACTAATACTAGAGTTATTTGTGATTGTAAGAAAATTAAAATGTAAAATTTTCAGAGACCAAAAACATTAACAATCTAGAGAGTATGAATGTAAAGAATGTATTATAAATGATGGTAGTAATCGTGCTTTTTGTTATTTTATTAGAAGTGAACAATCAATGGTATTTTTAGTTTGAAAATGGATTAAGATTATTTTACTATATGATCTTGTGGTAATCCCTTTATAAAAACTTCCTTAATAGAAACAAAGTAAATTTTAATGCAAAATTCATACATCCTGTCTTACATCACATAGTAAGTGAATATAGGGTCAGAATTATTCTATGTCTATACTTTCTACTTTCAGCTAATTACTACATTGTATTCTAATTAACATAATACTTAAAATTACTATAGATGAGATAAATTTTAAATAGATGAAAAGCCATTTTTCTATTCAACTTTTTTTTGTTTTTGTTTTTATTTATTTATTTATTTATTTATTTATTTTTTGAGACAGAATCTTGCTCTGTTGCCGAGGCTGGGGTACAGTAGCACAATTTCAGCTCACTGCAACCTCTGCCTCCTGTGTTCAAGCAATACTCCTGCCTCAGCCTCCCAAGTAGCTGGGATTACAGGCGCCCACCATGACACCTGGCTAATTTTTGTATTTTTAGTAGAGACGGGATTTTACCATGTTGGCCAGGCTAGTCTCAAACTCCTGACCTCAAATGATCCACCGGCCTCTGCCTCCCAAACTGCTGAGATTACAGGAGTGAGCCACCACACCAGGCCCCTGAAACTTTTTTTTAACACTGAGACTGCACCAAATGTGATTCTTGGGACAGCCTTTGAAGGAGAAATGATATTTGCTTCATAAAAAGAAGAAAATACTTTCTTCTACAAAAGTAAAATAAATTTGTTATAATTATTAAAATTTATTGTGCACCTAGATTTGTAATAAGATTTAATCCTCCCAAAAGTGTATCAGATTTTATCTTGTTTAATGTTGGAATTTATGTTATTTCCTTTTTTTTTTCTCAGTTTTTCCCTTGGTGTTGTCCTCGAAATATCTCACTGTGATCCAGTAGCTTATAAGTGGACTTGAATCCTGAATATGTATAAGTTTAATATGGAGAAAATTTGTCGTAGCATGAGAGTAGATACTGAACATTGAATTTAGTCACAAGTAATCTCAAAATGTTTAATTTATTTGTAACTGTGATTGTCAATTCAAAAATTTATCATATTTTTCATGAAAAGCAGGATAGCACTTCTTCAAAAGAAGCAGGGTCCATTCTTGTACAGGAAAGAGTAAGTACCCCATACTTTTAGAGGATCGTAGCCTCAAATGTGTTCAGTGGAGACTGACTAAGAACAGTAAAGACAAAACTGAGACCAAGGTAGATGACTTGTGCTGGATGGATCTGAGGAAGGGACGCAAGGATCTCTGGGGAGAAGCTGTGAAGGTACAAATACCAACTCATTGTAAAGACTTTCTGACACTCACAGGTACTCAGAGATGCAACAGGCTTCCTGAGTGATGAGCTGTTCATTACCAGGGTACTTAAGTACACAAGAAGGCCCCATTATCAAGGATTTCTTAGAGGATATTTAGACAGTATATGGGGTTCAACTAGAATTAATTTTAGTTTCACCTGTCCCTATAAATCTAGGGTATTCTGATTCCGCAGTATTGTATATGTTTCATGAAGAAGCAAAAACTGCAAAGTGAACTAGAAGGCATGTGTGTGCATACTTACAGTTAATGGAGGAAACTTTTTGTTGTTATTGTTGGTAACCCAATGGCAAAAATAAGACACAAACACAAACAACAAAGAAGACTATAGTTCTCCTATTTAGAGAATAGAATGAGTTAATAATTATGGGAAATGACCACAGCCCTTTTATGAAAGTTGGTAGTATTGGGTAATGTCTCAGATTTCATGCTCAGGTTACTGCAGAGCAAGCAAGGCTCAGGTTTGCCTTTAGTGGAAAGTCTGCCTAAAAACAAAAGAACTACTCATTAACATAACATGATTTAAAATGCCTTAAGCAAATCGTTTTCAATAAGAAGTTACTAGAAACAGAAGAAAGTGACACAGAGCCAGAGATGCAAGCTGCTATTCTTTACTTTCCCTTATGTCCTTTTCACAAATTTCTTTTTTAATTTTTTTAATTTTTAATTTTTATGGCTACATAGTAGGTGTATATATTCACTAATAAATTTCTTAAAGTTTACTAAGAGAATAAATTGATGATTAAATACCCATGCTTTCTGCAAGTAGGTAGGAGTGGCATACTGGTATTTTCTACCTACAAATAAGCCTTTTTGTGATTTTCTTTTGTTTGTTTGTTTCTTTTTTTTTTTTTTTTTTTTGAGACAGAGTTTTGCACTGCCACTCAGGCTGGAGTGCAGTGGCGCTATCTCGGCTCACTGCAACCTCCGCCTCCCGAGTTCAAGCAATTCTCCTGCCTCCGCCTCCCAAGTAGCTGGGATTACAGGCCTCTGCCACCATTCCCAGATAATTCTTTATATTTTTAGTAGTGATGGGGTTTCACTATGTTGGCCAGGCTAGTCTCAAACTCCTGACCTTGTGACCCGCCCGCCTCGGCTTCCCAAAGTGCTGGAATTACAGGCGTGAGCCACCGTGCCTGCCCAATTTTCTTTCTATTTCTGTCTTTTCCTTCCTTTTGCCTAAGACTGACTACTCTGAGAGCTTTGGGTATATAGCATGTAAGCTCTGGTTACACAAAATCACTCTTGCTACTTACTCTGTTTCCTTCCCTCTTATACTCGGCCAGTTTTATAGAATTTTTAAGTATTTACCTTCACATTTTTTCCTGAAATTTAAGTTGGCATTTGTTCCATTTCTATTTTATTAGAATCTGTGATCATCAATATCTTTATAGTAAAACTATTGCTGATGGATAAAGTGTTTTTTTCTTCTCACTCGTTCTCTTCACTATAGCAACAAAGACTTTGTTTAAGTTGAATCCCCTATGTATTCATAAATGATGCAATTCAGTCACATCCAAGACATGCAAATCTGTTTTCCTAACATAGAAAGGATGGAAAACTTCTGGCCGGGCGCGGTGGCTCACGCCTGTAATCCCAGCACTTTGGGAGGCCGAGGAGTGCGAATCATGAGGTCAGGAGATCGAGACCATCCTGGCTAACATGGTGAAACCCCGTCTCTACCAAAAAATAGAAAAAATTAGCCGAGCGTGGTGGCAGGCACTTGTAGTCCCAGCTACTCGGGAGGCTGAGGCAGGAGAATGGCACGAACCTGGGAGGTGGAGCTTGCAGTGAGCAGAGATCATGCCACTGCACTCCAGCCTGGGCGACAGAGTGAGACTCCGTCTCAAAAAAAAAAAAAAAAAAAAGAAAAGAAAGGATGGAAAACTTCAATCTTAATCAGGATGAGCTAAGAGGAAGCTACAACCACTTAGATAGCTTCTTACCATGATTCTTTATCTCTTATTGATCTCCAAGTTAAAAAATATATATTAACACACACACATATTTATTAATTCATCTCAGCACATAGCAGAACAATTGCCTTTTTTTTTCTTTTTAATGAAAGGTGGGTATAATAGTAAAATATTTTAAAACGTTCAGAAACATTTCATTCAGATCAATTTGTTGAAAGATTTTATGGTAATGAGGAAAGTGATTTAACAGTAAATGGAAAAAGAGTCCTTGTCCCTTAAATGTCAAAAGGAATGCTGATGAAAGATTCTGGAATGTTGATAGCAATGAAAGCAGCATAATTTTTTTTTATTTTCCAAAATATGCACATTAAAAACAGAACCATTAGGCATCAGATTTTAGAAAATCTGTGGACAATATTTACAAAAAAATTAGCTGACAGTTTATGGCCAAACTGCAGGCATCAGCTCTAAATACTTCGTGTAATAACAAACCGCCGATAGCCACAAGACCTGAATGTTGTTGGTTTTTATGTGAGAGAAAGCAAAGGGAATCCACAAGGTGTCTAGCAGGACTGGAAACAAGAAAAACACAAAGTAAGCCAATACGCATTGCCTGGAAAACACAGCAGGCCCATGTGAGAAGAGCAGCAGAAAGTGAGAGGGGCAAGTGCCCAATCCAGTTGCAGGTGAGTACAGGGGACCTGTGTAAGAATTTCTGAAGGGGCTGGAGCAGTATAGCACAAGGAATTCTCAAAACCGACCTGCCAAGGCCATCTTCCATGACAGTGGCCCACACTAGGAGAAAATCCTGGGAGTAAAATGAATAATGAGTAGGATAGGGACAACAGAGATAAATAAAAAAAAGAAGAAGATTCCTATAAAAGCTGGAGAAGGGAAGGGAGTCGAGAAATACTAAGAAGCAAACCATCGTATTTGTCTTAATGATAGCCATCATTTACTTAGCAGATACTCTATATCAGGTACTCTTTTTTATAAATTGTATATATTTAAGGTATACAACAATGACATTTTTGATATACATGTATATCCATAGTGAAGTGAATGCTATAGTCAGGGAATTTATCCTATCCATCACCTTCTATAGATATCATTTTTGTGTGATACATGCACCTAAAATCTATGCCCTTAACATATTTTCAGTATACTGTGCAATGCAATGTTGTTAACTGTAGTCCTCATGCTGTCATTAAATCTCTAGACTTATTCATCGTACATAACTGCAAGTTTGTACCTTTGGGTCTACTTTCTCCCATTTCCCTATTTCCTGCCCTGCTCTGCCCCTGGTAACCACTCTCTGGTTTTATGTAATTGATCTTTTAAAAAATTCCACATGTGATAGACATCATGCAGTATCTTTCTTTCTATGTCTGGCTAATTTCACTTAGCACAGTGTTCTCCAGGTTCATCTACGTTGTTACAAAAGGCAGTGTCTCCTTTTTTAAGGCTGAATAGTATTTCATTGTGTACATATGCCACATGTTGTGGTATCCATTCACCTGTCGATGGACACTTCTGTTGTTTCCATATTTTGGCCACTATGAATAATGGTACTATGAACATGAGAATGAAAATACCTCTATGTGGTGTTGATTTCATTTTCTATGAATATATATCCAGCAGTGAGGTTGCTGGGTCATATGGTAATTCTATTTTTAATTTTTTGAGAAGACTTCATACTGTTTTCCATAACAGCTGTACCAGTTTACATTTCCCCCAACAATGTACAAAGGTTCCCTCTTCTCCACACCCTTCCCAACACTTGTTATCTCTTGTCTTTTCAATAATATTCATCCTTCAGGTGTGAGGTGATATCTCATTGTAATTTTGACTTCCATTTCCTGAGACAGAGTAATGTTGAGCATCTTTTCATACACCTATTGCCATTTTTGTGACTTCATTGGAGAAATGAAATTTTCAAGTTCTTTCTCCATTTTTAAATTGAGTTTTTTTTTATATTGAGTTGTGTGAGTTCCTTATATATTTTAGCTACTAACCCCTTACTCAGATAAATGGTTTGCAAATATTTTATCAGAATCCATAGGCTTCCTCTTCATGTTGTTGCTTGTTTGCTGTATAGAAGCTTTACAGTTTTATGTAATCTCACTTTTTAATTTTTGCTTTTGTTGCCTGAAGTTTCAGTGTGATATTCAAAAAATTATTTCATGGCCTATATCAAAGAACTTTTTCCCTATGTTTACTTCTAGGAATTTGATGGCTTCAGGTCTTGTATGTAGCCTTTTAATCCATTTTGAGTTGATTGTTGTGTGTGGTATAAGAGAAAGGTCCAGTTTCATCATATTTTTAAAATACAAGAGAATAACAGCAGAACAGAAACCTCTTAAAGATACAAATGTTGTTTAAACCAACCTTCCTTCTAAATGTTCAGAAAAGTTAAATTCACACAAAAATGAGCAAAAGAAAATTTTGGACATGGAATCTCATGCAAAAATACTATAATTTAAAAGATAATCTGCCGGGGGTGGTGGCTCATGCCTGTAATCCCAGCAGTTTCGGAGGCTGAGGCGGGCGGATCACCTGAGGCTGGGAGTTTGAGACCAGCCTAACCAACATGGAGAAACCCCGTCTCTACTGAAAATACAAAATTATCCGGGGGTGGTAGTGCATGCCTGTAATTCCAGCTACTTGGGAGGCTGAGGCAGGAGAATCGCTTGAACCCGGGAGGCAGAGGTTGCGGTGAGCCAAGATCGTGCCATTGTACTCCAGCCTGGGCGCCAAGAGCAAAACTCCATCTCAAATAATAATAATAATAAAGCAAAGAATAATATCCCTACAGACAATGAAATTTTATCAGGAAGACATGCTTTCAAATAATCTAGGAGTGGCCAGCACGGCCAACTAGAAGCAGCCAGTGTGCATGGCTCTGATGGAAAGGAACAGAAGGGATGAGCAAATACAGTACCTTCAACTGAAACATCCAGGTCCTCTCACTGGTTTCCTCTCAAGGAAACAACTTGACCCACAGAGAATGAAGAAAAGCAAGATAGGACAACGGCCCACCTGGGAGCAACCAGAGCCAGGGGATCCTCCCCAACCCAGGGAAAGCACGCTTCTCCCACAGATATTTGCACCCACAGGTCATGAGATCTCCTTGTGAACCCACTCCACCAAGGCCTTCAGTCTTCATTCTGACAGCCAGAGCTATAAGGAGTCTCGTTGCTTATTTGCTGTACAGAAGCTTTTCAGTTTTATGTAATCTCACTTTTTAATTTTTGCTTTTGTTATCTGAAGTTTCAGTGTGATATTAAAAAATTATGCTGCCCAGGCATGTGTGGAGACCCTGGAGCCTTAGATACTTTGACTTTCTGGAAAAAGTAGCTGTAGCCTCGGCAAAGTGGGAGGTTAGACTCCTGTATATACCTCCCTCCAGGCAGCCTCCAGGCTGCCATCTTTGACACTTTAGCCATTCCAGCCTTCAGGCTTCAGAGAGTCTGAGCCAACCTGGGATAGAAGGAATACCCCAGCAAAGCACGAAGGCCAGACTGCTGCTTTAAGCGGGTACCGAATCCCGTACCTCCCCCCGGGTGGGACCTCCCAACCACAGCCTCTTTGCTGCCATCTTTACTGTTTCATAGTTTTCACTGATGACACCTACAGGTTCTGAAAAATCTGAGGTGGCTAGGGACTGGCATGGGCCCCAAGCATACCACAGCAGCCTTACAGAAAAGTGGCCAGACTGTTAGGTGGGGCCCATTCCCATATCTCCTCACCAGGCAGGTCCTCCAGGCCTGGGCCTCCAGCCACCTCTTGCCAGATATATTGAGCCATTGCCAACTCAGCAACTCCCTGGACAGAGCCTCCAGGGACATCTGAAAGCTCTCTGCTACTGCCTTTGCAGTGGAACTGCCCTTGCCACCCTTGGACTAATGAAGGAGCAAAGACCCTAAGTACCTTATCCACACCTCCAAAAAGCAATCCTGAGCAAAAAGAACAAAGCTGGAGTAATCACATTACCTAACTTCAAACTATACTACAAGGCTACAGTGAGCAAAACAGTATGGTACTGATACAAAAATAGGCACGCAGACCAATGGAACAGAATAAAGAGCCCAGAAATAAGGCCACACATCTACGACCATCATTTCTTTGACAAAGCTGATAAAAATAAACAATGGGGAAAAGACTCCCTATTCAATAAATGGTGCTGGAAGAACTGGCTAGCCATATCCACCAGATTGAAGCTGGACCCTTTCCTTACACCATACACAAAAATCAACTCAAGATGGAGTAAAGACTTAAAGAAAAACCAAAAAACTATAAAAACACCTGAAGACAACCTAGGAAATACCATCCTGACATAGAAACGGGCAAAGGTTTTACAACAAAGACACCAAAAGCAATTGTAACAAAAGCAAAAATTGGCAAATGGGATCTAATTTAACTTAAGAGCTTCTGCACAGCAAAAGGAACTGTCAACAAAGTAAACAGTCAACCTGCAGAATGGAAGAAAATATTTGCAAACTATGCATCTGACAAATTTACAAGAGAAAAACAAACAACCTCATTAAAAAGTGGGCAAAGTGGATGAACAGACACTTCTCAAAAGAAGACATACATGCAGCCAAAAAGCATAGAAAAAAGCTGTGTATCACTGATCATTAAAGAAATGCAAATCAAAACAACGAGATACCATCTTACACCCGTCAGAATGGCTATGATTAAAAAGTCAAAAAATAACAGATGCTGGTGAGCCAGTAGAATAAAGGGAACCCTTTTTGCACTGTTTGTGGGAGTATAAGTTAGTTCAACCATTGTGAAAATTACTCAAAGAGCTAAAAGCAGAACTACCATATGACCCAGCAATCCCATTACTTGGTATATATATATACCAAGAGGAATATAAAGCATTCTCTCCTAAAGACACATGCACTCAAATGTTCATTGCAGCACTGTTCACAATAGCAAAGACATGGAATCAATCTAAATGTCCATCAATGACACACTGGATAAAGAAAATGTGGTACATGTGCACCATGGAATATTATGCAGCCATAAAAAAGAACAAGATCATGTCTTTTGTGGGAACATGAATGAAGCTGGAGGCTATCATCCTTAGCAAACTAATGCATAAACAGAAAACCAAATACTGCATGTCCTCACTTATTAGTGGGAGCTAAATGATAAGAACTTATGAACACAAAGAAGGAAACAATAGACACTGGGGTCTGCTTGAGGGGGAAGGGTGGAAGGGAGAGGAGCAGAAAAGATAACTGTCAGGTACTGGGCTTAATGCCTGGTGGATGTAATAATGCCTACAACAAGTCCTTATTACATGTGTTTATCTATGTAACAAACTTTCACATGTACCCCCAAACATCAAATAAAAATTTCAAAAAAAACTAATAAAAACTCTAAGGAACTATTTTTAAACTAGCTAAAAAGCATAAAGAAAGTGATTTAAAAGATGAAAAGAACAACCCAAATTAACATTAGAACAACCAAAAAATGAAATAGATGTCAGAATTAGAAATACAGAAAAAAATAATACTTTTGAAAATAAAAATCTAGAATAATAGAAGAGTAAATAAACACAATTTTTAATGTATTACAAGAAATAAAAGGTTTAAAAGTAGATTTTTTAATTGAAAAGAATTAAATCAGATAAAAATATTTGAGAGGTAATGACAAACATTTAAGTTTGACAAAGAAGCTTCAACATCTGGATAGTAGGAAAGAAAAAAACCAAAGCAAAAGAAAAATAAGCCACAAACTAAAAAATTTTTAGTTCTTGAAATTAAAAAAAGTAAATATTGAAAGAGCATGCTATGTACCTGAGATTATTTACCCAAAACAATGAGCATTAAGACTTATTCTAGTAAAGTCGCTGGATGATATTAAAACAAAAAAAAGTTTTGTGCACTTAGATAAAGAAAACACTTGAATTATAAGCATATCTGAATTAGACAATCATGAAGTTTTTAACAGCAACATTTTGTGCTAGAAAGTAAAATAGAGTAACCATGTGAAAGGATGGAAAATGTCAGCCAAGAATTTATATCCAGCAAAACTGACCATTGAGTAGAAAGGGCATAAATAAATTATTATCTATGTGCAGGAACTCTGCCAATGTTCTTTCCATGAGTTCTTCCTGAAAACTCTTTCCGAGATGAGCTTCAGATAAACAAAATGACCAGAAAGACATCATGCAAGCACTGGTGGAATCAGTGCAGCCTTCTGCCAGAACTCAGAATGCATGCATACATTTTTGCCTTATGACTATCCTTTGTGCATTTGAAGGTAGCTACTGCTGTAACACACATCTCATGTTTCAGCTTGCTTCATTTGGCAACAAACATTTTGGAAATGTTTGGAACATGCTTACAGCTTTTTTAATATATGTTACTCCATCTATATTTATTAAACAGCAATTGGTAACTTACATGTATACATGCACATTCTAAGCTCTCATTTATTGAATGTTAAAATAATAATAATGTTTCTGGGGATAATACTACGTATCATTTAGTATTGTATATATTGGCATATAAAGTACTAGATACCTCATAGTTATAATCTCTGAGCCTCATGTAAGTCATTAAAAAGATATAGATATTTGTAGAAGAGCAGGCTAACTACTTACTATAATTCATGTTCCCAATTCTAGAGTAGAGGGTTGTGACTGGAAAGTAGTTGCACAATTAAAGATTATCTTTTTCAAACTCTTGCACCCAAAGATGGACAGGTGACTACTTGTCACTCCAGAAAGTCACATTTAAGCCAAGGCTTTTAACAATTACGTGTGCCTTTGCCACACCTTCTTTCCTGCCCCACCAACGGGATATATGGTCCCTGGAGAATGGAAAAGTCAAGATGGAAGAACTGGGATCCACACATGGAAAGAAGTTGCCTCCCTGTAAGGAATACTGGTCTTGGACTATGATATGAGCAAGAGATAAACTTCTACTTTATTATACCATTGAGAAAATTTTAAAAGGGATTATTCACATAGAAAGTAGTCACCATCCAGTGCACATAAGGTCACATAAGACATTTATTAGAGTAATGAGAAGTCAGGGAAAATCAATGGACTGGGTGTGTTTTAGCAAACCATAATGACATTTGAATATTTCTTTGTTTAGAAAAAGTGGTTTATAGAAAGAGAACCAGGTGGATTAAAAACCATTGAAAATTTTGAGCAAAGTAAAATCAAAGGCAGATTAAGATTATAAATATATTTATAGTGACTAACCCAAATGTAAACTAATGAAATTGTTGGGGAAAAAAAAAAAAAACGTAATGACAGAAAGTGATACAAGAACAATTGTTGTTTACTGAAAATTACAGCAGTACCCAAAAAGGGAAAACAAAATGAAATACATTTTTAAAATCTAAATAATTATATTTTTGGACTTAAATTTTTACTCCCAATCAGTAAAAGCTATTTAGCAGAATATATTTAGGATAACTGAAAATTTAGTATATGTCTATTTATTAAATGAAACAATTCATGGTGTTTCAGTGAGAAAAGTAAATAACCGGAGATTAGGAGATTTAGAATTCTTTTTCATTTGTTAGAGTAGGCAGAACTCTGGTTAATAGGTAGAAATGACTGATCAGTTCTCTTCTAAGAACTGGCTTTAAAACTAAATCGAGAGACTTTCCTTGTTGAAAATATCATCTTATTCTTGGTGAATTCTAATAACAATATAGGCGCTCCAGAGAACAACATTATCTGTCTCATTTCATCGTTTTTATCCCCAAGGGCAAGCACAATGCTAAGTAAATATTTGCTGAATAAATGCGTTATCTAAAATAATCCAAGTGTAACTTCAATAAACAAACAACATCATGAAATGACGGAAAGTTAAGAGTTAGCAGAGAACTTAAGGAAACATCAAACGAAGTCATTTATAACTTTTTGCATTATACGTCTCACCTAAAGAGACATAAAACTCTGTTTTCCCAAAAGAACATTTGTATGCTTGAAAAGATAAACAACTCTTTAAATTGCAACATTGATTTGATGTGCTCAGACATTTTTATACAAATCTTATTAGAAATGTTTTAGTTGAATCATTCACAGTATGATTTAAATGCATAAAGCGAAAGTGGTGTGATTGATAAATAAATATTTGCCTTTTAAAAATTATTATGATGTAGTGTTTAGTTGTTAAGGCTGACTGAAGGCCATAGCTTCTTACTAAGTAGAGAATCAGTATCTATCCTCTTTCTTATTTTATATATAAGAACATGGAGAATATGAGATAAGAATTGACTTGCCAAAGGCCTTAGTGCTTAACAGAAGCAGAATCAGGAATCAGTAAAATGCAGCAGGAAGAAGATAGCACCAAGAAGGCAGCAGAATTTGCAAAAATTCCAGCTTTTACTAACTATGTGATTCTGGTCAATCCTGAACCGTTCTATGTAACTCAACCAGGAGCTAAAACCAAATTTGCTGACTCTCCCAAGCAGCCTTCAACTTTGTTAAAAGTGCTATTTTAAACACCAGTCGGTTTCAGGCAAAATTTGAGGGATTCCTTTATTTCCCACTCCTACACAATTTTCTTGAGCTATTGTTAAGTTATCCAAATGAAAAGAGGAAGGGAAAAAGAACAAATGACCTAAATAATTCACAAACCATATTATCAAACCCCTGAGTATTATACCATTGACTACAAAACAGAACAAAATAAAAACAAAAGAAGTTGTTTTTGTAGGTTCTAATTGTTATATCTCAGTCATCTTGCTTTTTTATCTTTTTTTTTTTTTTTGAAGTTTTGCAAACAGGATTACTTCCAGAGCTATCATCTGGCTCACATAATATCATTACCGCGGTTATCAGCGCTTCTTTATCACAGGATGAATGCAATCCACTCTCAGGAAAGCTTTTGTGGAGGTTACATGAATCTGTGTAAAGGACAGTAATGAATATCACTGGAGCCCTAAGTAAGGAATGATTAAACACTGTTATTAGTCAGTTATAACATTGTATGACAATATAATTACAAATGCATCTGTAAAGCCTCTATAATTGATCCTATAAATTACATATTAACTTTTATTTTCCTGCTACACTAATACTTTATTGTTCCTTTTCTCAGGGTCATAATTCTATTTTTATTTCAACCTCTGAATTGATTTGACATGAGACAGTATGTGCCCAAAATTGCAAAATAAGTAAATCAAGTTCCTCAGATTTAAAAACATACACCATTTTGGATACTCATTTTTCAGTGTAGGACCTTAAATAGGTAAAAAGGTTGCTATCTGCCTTTTAAAGTTTCTTTACAACTTTTAATTTTATTTCAACATATACAGATTAAAAACATATGATGAAACTGGTCATATATGTAAGTGTGGTTTTGCCCTAGTTTGACTGATAAGATCACTCTGTAGCTTCAAATGAATAGTGTCCACTCTTGGATTTGATGACATAAATCATTCTCTTGTGTTGTTTCTTAATCATGTGATTAAATATGGAGTAAAGCACACAATTACTTTAGGATAGAAAATAACTCACTATTAACCATTCCTAGGGTCACTGCTGATTAGACCTTAACTTGCCAGATTTCTTGAGCTTCACTTAGAAACACACTGGCGCTCCAGACACAAGTAACTTGACAAGAACAATTTCTTTTCTTTTTTTTTTTTTATTATACTTTAAGTTTTAGGGTACATGTGCACATTGTGCAGGTTAGTTACGTATGTATACATGTGCCATGCTGGTGTGCTGCACCCACTAACTCGTCATCTAGCATTAGGTATATCTCCCAATGCTATCCCTCCCCCCTCCCCCCACCCCACCACTGTCCCCAGAGTGTGATATTCCCCTTCCTGTGTCCATGTGATCTCATTGTTCAATTCCCACCTATGAGTGAGAATATGCGGTGTTTGGTTTTTTGTTCTTGCGATAGTTTACTGAGAATGATGATTTCCAATTTCATCCATGTCCCTACAAAGGACACGAACTCATCATTTTTTATGGCTGCGTAGTATTCCCTGGTGTATATGTGCCACATTTTCTTAATCCAGTCTATCATTGTTGGACTTTTGGGTTGGTTCCAAGTCTTTGCTATTTTGAATAATGCCGCAATAAACATACGTGTGCATGTGTCTTTATAGCAGCAAGATTTATAGTCCTTTGGGTATATACCCAGTAATGGGATGGTTGGGTCAAATGGTATTTCTAGTTCTGGATCCCTGAGAAATCGCCACACTGACTTCCACAATGGTTGAACTAGTTGACAGTCCCACCAACAGTGTAAAAGTGTTCCTATTTCTCCACATCCTCTCCAGCACCTGTTGTTTCCTGATTTTTTAATGATTGCCATTGTAACTGGTGTGAGATGGTATCTCATTGTGGTTTTGATTTGCATTTCTCTGATGGCCAGTGATGATGAGCATTTTTTCATGTGTTTTTTGGCTGCATAAATGTCTTCTTTTGAGAAGTGTCTGTTCATGTCCTTCGCCCATTTTTTGATGGGGTTGTTTGTTTTTGTCTTGTAAATGTGTTTGAGTTCATTGTAGATTCTGGATATTAGCCCTTTGTCAGATGAGTAGGTTGCGAAAATATTCTCCCATTTTGTAGGTTGCCTGTTCACTCTGATGGTAGTTTCTTTTGCTGTGCAGAAGCTCTTTAGTTTAATTAGATCCCATTTGTCAATTTTGTCTTTTGTTGCCATTGCTTTTGGTGTTTTGGACATGAAGTCCTTGCCCATGCCTATGTCCTGAATGGTGATGCCTAGGTTTTCTTCTAGGGTTTTTATGGTTTTAGGTCTAACGTTTAAGTCTTTAATCCATCTTGAATTGATTTTTGTATAAGGTGTAAGGAAGGGACCCAGTTTCAGCTTTCTACATATGGCTAGCCAGTTTTCCCAGCACCATTTATTAAATAGGGAATCCTTTCCCCATTGCTTGTTTTTCTCAGGTTTGTCAAAGATCAGATAGTTGTAGATATGCGGCGTTATTTCTGAGGGCTCTGTTCTGAAGAACAATTTCTTAAAGAACACAGCCAGTCTGTTGCAGGGAGGCAGCACTAACTCACATTCGACTTTCATTAGAATATTTATGACCAGTGCAGCACTATCTTGTCTTTTAACTCAGTCACCAGGCAGCGGTGAACTGGCTTGTTTTCACACCTCCTGCAAAGTACTTTTCTTTAGAGTAAATTGCCTTTCTAATAGCAAATTATTACATGATTTGGGTAGAAAATAACCACTTGTGGCAATGTGGCTCAAAAAATAAAGATATGCTGCTTAAAGCATTATTAACATATTATGAACTAAGGCTAATGCTGAAGAAGACTAGAATATTCTTAGCTGGTGTCACAGAAAATTAGTCAAAACCAAAGAATCCGTCTGTGCAGTACACTCTGCTAGAGTCTTTTACACTTACAGGGGGGTATAACTAAGGTAAACATACATTCCACTTTGCCAAGAACCATTCTGTATATGTCTGTTGTCTGATATAATTATTAATAGTTTCTCCATTTATTCTCAAAAATGTCCTGAGTTGGACAATAAATCATATGGTCATCCTATGTGTAATTATATTTTCCAGCTTAGTATGCATCTAAAGACAGAGGACACAAAAACTTTTAAGGCCAAACAGCCACATAAGAATTCAATAATAATGAAAGGAACATCAAAGATATGATCAATATTGAATAAAGGATTCCGTCAAATGCTATAAAATACTTAAGAGAGAGAGAATCAGGAGGAATCTCATTGAAGACATGGTATTTGTGCAGGGTTTTGAAAGGGTGCTATGTTCTGGCTAAGCAGAGAGGAAGGGGAGATACCCTTTCAGATGGAATGGGGATATATTATGATATTAAAAACATATCAAGAAAGGTCAAGATGAATCAACTTATTTAACTATGTGTTAATATCTATGGGCAAATATTGAAAATGGCTTTACTATAGATGGAAAATAGATATGGTAGGCTTTGAAGGACAAACCACAGAATCTAACTATCATTCTATAAGCAGCGAGAATCAGTGATGTAATGAAGAAATAGGCATTTGGGCCTGGCATGATGGCTCACGCCTGTGATCCCAACACTTTGGGAGGCAGAGGCAGGTGGATCACTTGAGGTCAGGAGTTCGAGACCAGCCTGGCCAACATGGTGAAACCCCGTTTCTATTAAAAATACAATAATTAGCCAGGCATGGTTGTGCATGCTTGTAGTCCCAGCTTCTTGGGAGGCTGAGGCAGGAGAATCTCTTGAACCCAGGAGGTGGACGTTGCAGTGAGCTGAGATCACACCACTGCACTACATCCTAGGCAACAGAGACAGGCTCCATCAAAAAAAAAAAAAAAAAAACCATAAAATAAAAAAGAAGTGGGAGTTTAAAATGGTTGTGGGGAAGGAGTAGAGAGTGAGCCAGAAGAAGAGTGAAATGATGGTCACAAGGGAGTTAGAAGACTATCAGTAGTCTATACGTGAAGTGGTTGCTGAGAGCTGAATTGGGGTATTTATAGAGGGACAAGAATGAGGCTAATACAGGAGCCATGTGAAGGAAGAGGATAGAATTTCGCAGTCTTTGTTTGCGTAAAGGTTTATATGTGAAAGGGTTTTCAATCAGTTATATTCGATTCCCAGTACTCCCCAATGAGCTCAGTAAATATAGAACTGTTGGATCCCTGTTTTACAGATAGGATGACTGAGATTCCAAGAAAGTAAGCAATTTCTGAACGTTTCCTATATCAAATTAGTGGTAAAGGTGAGGAGGATGCCCTGATTCATTACATTGAATATGTAGGATGAAGAAGAATCAAAGATAACTTCAAAGTCCAGAATCTGAGCAACTGAGAAATTGAATTTTCTTTTCTTTTTTTTTGAGACAGAGTTTTGCTCTTGTTGCTCAGGCTGGAGTGCAATGGCATGGTCTTGGCTCACTGCAATCTCCGCCTGCCAGGTTCAGGTGATTCTCCTGCCTCAACCTCCCAATTAGCTGGGATTACAGGCACCTGCCACCACACCCTGCTAATTTTTGTATTTTTAGTAGAGATGGGGTTTCACCATGTTGGCCTCAGGTAATCTGCCTGCCTCAGCCTCCCAAAGTGCTGGAATTACAGGTTTGAGCCATCGTGCCCTGCCAAAACTGAATTTTCTAATGACAGAATTAAAAATATCAGAAGGCTTAGTTTAGGAAGGAAAGTGACAGGATGGATTTTAGGCGGGTTTGGTTTGAGCTGATGGTCAAGAAATTGGGTATCTTAAAAAAAAAAACTGAAAAAAAAAAAGGAATGGATATGGGTAAACAATCAGGTGAGAAAATATGGAACTAGTAGTAGAAGTTAAAACCCAAGAGAATAAAGAGTTGGGTCTTGTCAACACGAAACCTTAGGACGTGTTGACAGTTAATGTTGGTGAATCAGAAAAGGGGACCCTTTAAGACAAAAACAAAACAGACACACACACACACACACACACACACACACACACACACACACACACAAACAGAGCAAGATGCAAGAAAATACACCATCCTAGAAAGCCACAAAAGGGAAAGGGTCAAGACTGAAGAGACAGGCAGCAGTGTAAAGTGCTCTAGAGGAGTCACAGAAGATGTTGACGACTAAGTCATTGGTAACCTTAGAGAATGCAGTTTTAAAGCGGGGAGCAGGCACTGAGGGTGAAAAATGGTTTTGTACCATGAAGGCAATTGATGGGGCCAGACATTTCAGAGAGATATAGTATTGAGAGTTCAAAGAAACATCAAGTAAACGCTTTTTCCTGATGTTTGGTGTATGCAAAAGGTAAAGAAACAATGGAAGGGGTGTTTTAAGGGTCTTGGAGAGGAGGGAGAAATGAAGTAACTTCATAGCAGAGACAGTATTATTAAGCAGGGAAAGCAATTAACTATGCAACTGAGGAAGACTTTTGCAGATATGAAGGAAACATGAGTAGATATAAAAGCATTGATGGGGGCAAGGGATTAGCATCTTCTAAACGCCTTCACTGGCTCAGTAAAAATAGATGGAGAAATAGACAATTGAGAGAGTGCACCCTGGGATTGGATGCTAGAGCGAATAGATGGAATTTGGGTGTATCAAAAGAATTCAACAAGAGAAGAGTAAATGAATCACTGACTTTCCAATGGAAATTAGAGTGTGATTCTTTGACACTGGGTGAACCTGAACATGTGACTTTTTTCTCCACTAGTTGGTTCTGTTTAGGATCTGGAATAGAAAAATATAGAAGATAAGGATCTGTGCTGAGGACTGGGGAAACTTACCCAGAATTGATGGTCAGATAAAGGAGAGAACAGACAGTAAGTTGACTGAAGAGGCCCTCTATGGAATGCAGGCTGGCAGGAAGCTAAGTGAAGCCTGGGTGAACTACAGAGGCTAATTAGATGTGATCTTCCACCATAGTGCAGTGCCATGTAATAGCCAGGCTCTGGAGGTAGCAGCTTCGAGGTGAGGTAGAAGGAGAAATGTAGAAGGGATGGAAGTGGATATTATGCTGACTCTCAAATCTCATTGGTTAGCTCCCGTTCAAGTTTTTATGTACAAATATATTATTTTCCCTATAAATAAGACAAATGCCTTATCTTTAGTACTGTTTTACATAAAGTTGTGCAAATACTAATTTTATCGGATGACTGAATGCATTATCACACAGTCATGCTCGGTTTGAACAACAAAGTGGCCAATAGTGGGAAGGGTGCAGGGCTGCTGGTGTCAGAGCAAGAGGGCTACAGGGGAAGGGCCCTTTCTCAGGGGATGTAGCTTTTTAAAAAGATTTGGGAACACTTGGAGGATTTGCTAAAATGAGCCTCAGAAGGAAAATTGGTTTTCTAACCTGTGACTTTTTGAAATGAATTATTCCTTTCAGTCTTTATTTTTCAAAGAAACAATGTGTATTGAAGTACCTAGATTTGTTTGATAATCAACAAATATTTCCTTTTTAAATGAACATATTCTGAATGTGGTTTCTGTCTTAGACCAGGAGGACAGAGTTTACTTTCATATTTTCCCTGTGAGTAAGAGGGCTTATTTATTTTAAATAAAAAGTAATTATTTAAAAAAATGAAGTCAAAAAAGGAAAAAAAAAAATTCAAGAAAGAGAGCTTGTCACCCATGAGTCTGAGTGCCATGCCTCTCATGGCAGCATAAACTATAATTAAGATCTGTGCAAGTGAACACACTTATTGTGAATCTCCCTGTATATAACACTTTGCCAGCTATGGTGGATCAAAGCTATCTGTTCCCAAGTACAGGTAAAAAGGGGTTGCATCGTCTTGAGAGAATGGTAAAATTATAATAAAACTGACTCAAATAAAATTGGCTTGTTATTATCACCGTGTACTAAAAATTCTAAACTCTGTTAGTGATAAAATATTCCTCCCTGAAAGAAACTTTTGCTGATCTAAGCATTAAAGAGTGGGCTCGCTTACTGTTGAGTTTTACTGACATAATAAATAAGCTTCAAGTTAGTCCAATGTTATTACTTATCCTTTAGTAAACATTGCCTTCCACATGGAAGTTAATTCAGAGAACTCCCAGTAACACACTTGGCTCCCAACAGTGAACTCAGCTACATGCATTCATTTAGAGAATAAAAGTTAATCAGGGTTTGGAATCCATTGCATTTGTTTTGGGCACACTGGTGTCTTCAACCTATATGGTACTTTACATATCTGTGTTAAAATAGTAGATTCAAAACAAAGAATGATAGCATTGTGGTTGTAAAGACAGAAAAACAGAACTTAAGGCACTTCAATTCTGCCATTGCAAGTACAAATCGTTCTCTGAACCTTGTGGAATTCTTCATTTGGCAATATGCCCCTTTTTTTTTCTTACCAAAAAGTGCATTCATTCACTCTGTTTCCCCTTTTTTATGGCAATATTTTATTTTTTATTTTTAATGATTTTTACTGGCATGATTGTATATCGACAAAGTTCAAAACAAGAAAATTTTCTCTGTCTGTGTTTCTTTATAGCCATTATTATTAATTTCCTTTCATGATTATTACTGAAAATAATGCTGTCTTCTAGAGGAGCAGATGTTATGAAAAGGATTCACTCCTGGTGTCAGATAGCTTCAATACTCCACTGCTGTGCATATTTCAGAGTTCACAGAATATGACATTCGACTTCTAGGACATATACATAGAGCACGATATAGATAGATATACATACATAGACACACATATATACATATCATATATATATATGTATGTTGACTACATCCCTTCAATCACATGTACAACCACAATATGTGAAAACAATGTGACAAGAGATACTGATAAAATACCAAGAAACATCTGAAACAGCACAGGAAAAATAGAAGTGACTTGTAATCTGTAGGTGGGTATTCAGAAAGTTTGCATGGCCAGGTGCAATGGCTCACGCGTGTAATCCCCACACTTTGGGAGGCCAAGGCAGGAGGATTGCTTGAGGCTAGAAGTTCGAGACCAGTCTGGGCAATGTGGTGAAACCTGTCTCTACTAAATAAATAAATAAATAAATAAATAAAAATTTAAAAAATATTAGCCAGGAGTGGTGGTGCACTCCTGTGGTCCCAGCTACTTAGGATGCTGAGGTGGGAAGATCACTTGAGCCCAGGAGGTTGAGGCTGCATTGAGAGTTGATCATGCCACCGTACTCCAGCCCAGGTTACAGAGTGAGATACTGTCTCGAAAGAAAGACGGGAAAGGAAGGGAAGGGAAGGGGAGAGGAGGGGAGGGGAGGGGAGGGGAGGGGAGGGGAGGAAAGGAAGGAAAGAAAGAAAGAAGGAAAGAAGGAAGGAAGGAAAACAGAGAGAGAGAAAGAAAGAAAGTGTTCTTGGAAATATGTGAAATGGATAAATGGATAGTCTTTGCACCTCCCCAGGTGATTTTTATTTTTAGTCAGCTAGACTAAACAGTGAAAGAAAATAATGCACATTAAGTGTTTGCAATGTGTGATTGAAAGATATTTATTCAGCCATTGGAGAATCATTGACTTTGTACTTTAAAGGTATTAGCTTTTGGAAAATCACACAAATTGTATGTTTTTATGTTAACCCTAGTAGAGAGCTGATCTGTATATGCTTGGGAACAGTTTTCATCTTGCACATGAACTGACTATGGTTATAACTAATCCTTGAAGATCATCCATAAGACAGTTCTGGAATGAAGGCAACATATCAATGACAGGTAGTAACGGGAGACTAGAGATGAGCTGACGCAGGAAAATAAGGCAACTTCCACACCAGGAAGAATCAAAAGAGGGCGAGCAGAAAATGTGTAAAGATCACCCAGGCTTTGCTTCCCACACGAGCAATTAGAATGCTCCTGCTTGGAATTCTCAACCACACCAGAAGACCAACAGATCAATTTGAGTTACTCTTTTTAAGGAAAAAGTGACCTACATTTCATGAAGCAAAGAGATACAGCCACACACAGGAGCCGTTTGTTTTAATTAGATTGCTGGTTTCCCTGGCCAGGACCCAAAACCATTGTGTTTCCCCATAGATACAATTGACAAATAAAATACATGACACTCATGTGAATCAGAATTTCAAAAAAAAAAAAAAAAAAGAGCCATTAATTAGTATATGTCCAACTAAATATATATGTTTAATGACTTGTTTATTTGAAATCCAAATTTTATGGGTGTGTCATTTATTTGCTAAATCTGGCAATCCAATCTTTAACTTGTTAAGATTAAAGAAATATTCAACACAAAATAAGGAAAATAGAGAAAAAATTGTATTTCAAAGAATGAAATAGAGAGAAAAAAATTCCTTCCCTTGGACAGTCAAACTGTCGAAGCTAAATATTGAAAGGTTGACCTGGGTGCAAAAACAAACCTTCAATTCCCATGAAGGTGTGCCAGAGACACAAGGAAGGCTGAGGTTCAATATTTTTTTTTCTACTGGCTCCTGGAGGAGTTTCTGTTAGAAGAGACCTTAGAAAATCATCACCCTTGCTCCTCGAAATGTGTTGTGTGGATCCACAGCCTCAACATCACCCGGGAGCCTGTGAGAAACGCAGACCCCCCACCAGGCCTCTCTGAGATCTATTGAATCAGGAGCTGCAGTTTAACAAGATCCCTTGTGATTCGTGTGGCCAGGCAAGTTTGAGAAACGCAGATTTAGTTCTATAGTTTCCAAAACACATGTTTTAGAAAGTATAGGATTCATAAACTCCATGAGGGCTCGGGGAGCGCACGCAAGCAAGGAACTGTACACCACAATTAAAGGAGACCGACCCTGTGTGCTTCACTCTGGGCTTCAAGGTAAGATTTTTATTAGAAAACAAAAAGAGTCCATGGCTTAAAAATTAAAAAGGAAGGAAGGGTCGGGCGCTTTGGCTCACGCCTGTAATCACAGCACTTTGGGAGGCTGAGGTGGGTGGATCACTTGAGGTCAGGAGTTCAAGACCAGCCTGGCCAACATGGCAAAACCCTGTTTCCACTAAAAATACAAAAATTAGCTCGGCGTGATGGCAGGCGCCTGTAATCCCAGCTACTCAGGAGGCTGAGATGTGAGAATTGCTTTAATCCAGAAGGCAGAGGTTGCAGTGAGCTGAGATCGCGCCACTGCTCTCCAGCCTGGCCAACAGAGTAAGACTCCATCTCAAAAAATAATAATAATAAAATAAAATTTAAAAACGGAAGGAAGGGTAGGTTTTTTTGAAAAACAATACTCTCGTTCATTTAGATTCGGAAACTGAGTAACAAGACGTGACTTTCCCCAAGTCCTACACTGGGAAGTGATCCCAGCCTCTTTCTATTCCCTCACTGTTCATGGAGGAAGACAGCCCCAAAATGGCAGAAATTTCTAATCGACTGCTTGACAAGTGCCATTATGTACCACAGGTGTTTTCTATCTGGGCCTTTACTTTCAAAATCAGTCCCTTTTCTTTCATACTCATGCCTGTAACTTCCTTTCAAGGGCTCATCTAACCCAACACAAAACCCTCTCTGTGTTGCTCTCTGAACTCGAAGAAAGGTCTCCAGCTGCGGTTTTGTGTACACTGCTAACTGAGGGTGCCCTCCGGGTTTGTTTGTGGATATTTTAGCTAATTATCTTGTCGCAGACCTTTGAGTCAGACCTGGATGACTGTTCAATTAGTAGTACTGAAGCAAGAATTAGGGAGAATTCCTGACTGCACAGCCAACCCCAGTGCCAACATTATTGCTGTGAGCATTTTCTTCTGAATATGATTAATCACATAAATAATTCTCAGAAATGAAATTAGAAATCACCCACGCATTGCACCCAGTAATGTTTTAAGACATTACATCCTGAAACTCTGTAATGAATTAACATTACAGTCTGGTTTGAGTTCTTCAATTTTCAGCATATATCCTGCCCTGTTAGCAAGTGACCCTGTGGCCTTGATGAGTTTCTGTAACAATTTGAATTAGCCATTCTAAAAAGAACACAGATTTGGAACTGTCTAGGCCTTGAGAAAGAACAGCATATCCCTTCTCTGAAATCCCTGGCTGTGCGCAGTCATGCTTGCAAGTTTGTGACAGGGCTGGACATGAGGCTCAGGTTTTCAGATCCTTCCATCCAAGCCCTTCCCCGTACTCTGGGTAGATGGCTCCTATTATGGCATAGATGTTAAGGACTTTTCTATGCTAACTAAATATTCAGTTATTCTGTTAAAGAATGTAAGTTCAGCACTTTGGGAGGCCGAGGTGGGTGGATCACGAGGTCAGGGGTTCAAGACCAGCCTGGCCAAGATGGTGAAACCCGTCTCTACTAAAAATACAAAAACTAGCCGTGTGCTGTGGTGGGCGGCTGTAATCCCAGCTACTCAGGAGGCTGAGGCAGGAGAATCGCTTGAACCCAGAAGGTGGAGGTTGCAGTGAGCTGAGATCTTGCCATTGCACTCCAGCCTGGGTGACACAGCGAGATTCCATCTCAAAAAAAAAAAAAAAAAAAAAAAAGTCCCATTCTTTTCATTTATAAAGAACAATCTGACCACATGCAGACTGACATGGAAAATTAATTTCAGTTAGGGCCGATTTATATAGATTTCCCTTAAATATAGGAATTCTAAAAGTTAGCAGAAGGAGGCAGAAGGGACAAGGATCAGAAAAACCTCAACACAGAAGGTTCTCTTTAAAAATTATGATCTTCTCTCCACTTTAAAGGCAATTATCTCAGGCAAGCAAATATAAAGATCCTAGGGTTTTAGAGGACAAATTAGCTATTATTTCACAGATGAAGAAACAAAGGCCCAGAGAAATCAAGTCATTTATTCACAATCAAGTAATTGCTTTGCAGTGTGAGATGACATCTCCTATCTCATTATGAAAGTGTTCTAAAAAGAAAGGAGAATTTTGGTGAAGTTGTTACTCTTTGCTTGGCGTTGTTATGGCTAAGACTGAGATGTGAAGGGATTATAAAAGAATACAAAATGAGATCAAATGTTTAAAACCCTAGCTACATGACATTTGTTAGATTTGTTCTGCTATCAAATACTAAGTCTTACTCATTTTTCTATTTTTGGGGGGACCCATTAACTATCCCCACCTCCTTCCAACCCTGTCACTACCCTTCCTAGCCTCTGGTAACTATCCTTCTACTCTATCTCCATGAGTTTAATTGTTTTGATTCTTAGATCCCACAAGTAAGTGAGAACGTGTGATGTTTGTGCCTTTCTGTGCCTAGCTTATTTCACTTAAGATAATGATCTCCAGTCCATCCATGTTGTTGTGAATGACAGGATCTCATTATTTTTAAGGCTGAAGAGTACTCCTTTGTGTTTATGTACCACGTTTTTTTCATCCATTCATCTGTTGATGGACACTTCAGTTACTTCCAAATCTTGGCTACTGTGAACAGTATAGCACAATGTCTTTATGTAACTGTAAATTCATGCTAGGTGGCAGGGTTGTTCTTGCTACCAACTGGCCTTGGAAAGGTGGCATTTCAGAGCAAAATCTCATTGGTGCTGCTTGCCCAGGGAAGCTGTAGCTTTGAAGAAGCTCAGCTGTGAAGTCACTAAAACCAGAGTTGGGGCTATAAGTAGTGAGCACTGCAACATGTCATCTTTACCCTACAAACAGGCATAACCATGAGTTATGGTACCCACCTCCCTAGAGGTACTTAGTATGTTTCCATTGTTGATGATTTCAGCCCCACCACAGACACATTGTTTTGCTGTGTGGCCCTCTCTTTAGTTTTAAATTCTTCTTTTGGAAAATAGGGATAATTCAGTTCCACTTAATGGAACTTAATCAGCAAATAAATTTAAGGCATTCTGACCACATAATGTTACAGAGATAGCACTTAATATTATTAGTAGGCAGAATGTAATTACCTTGATTTTTTTTTTACACAATATAGAGCTAATAGTCATCCCTACCTGATGTGAAAAACTTTCACAGCCATTAACAATCGACATTGGCAGGTAATTGGAAAATCTAGAAAGATACCAAATGCCAGTATATGTACACTGATATATAACCTGTTTTACATTAGAATTCTTTAGATAGAAATGAACTTCCTTCAATATTTATCATCTTATTTAGCCCAAAATTGCAGGCACTTTGAAAAATGGAGTAATAGTTTCTAGTGTCACTATGGCTGTGAAATGCATTTTAGTGTCTTTTGCTCTGATAACCCAGTAATTCATTTCAGTACATCTATTTGTAAATCACAGGTTTGTTTGATGGATGGAGTGCTGAGAAGAAATGCTCTCTTTTTGTCAATACAAATAACCTGTATTTTAGGACTAGTGTCTATTGTACAATATTTGTTTCATAAGCTCATGATTGGCCACACCCTCTGATAATAGATTCCATTTTTAGGATATAACAGCTTTAATTTTCAAGCACAAAGAAATCATAGATGGGTATGCTTAACTAAATAAATAATTTCTTAAGATATTAAGTGATATTTCTTTTAGCTTATTTGCTAGGAAGTCTGGTGCCTAATTGAAAATACCCTTCTAGGAACAGCAGAATTTTTTGACCTTAGTTTTTGAGTGAATTAATGAACAAAATGAAGTGATATCAGTATTGACTTGTAGAGAAGAGAGAGTGTCTGTGCCCATATATTAAAAAATATTTTTTATTACAGTTCCTTTTTGCCTAGTTATATTTGAGCATTTCAGACATATGCATAAGGCATTAAACCTTGCTTGGGAGAAGCTCTGAATCCTTTGAGGGCAGGTGTGACAAATGGTCTTTCCTGTGACAGGGGTAGATAGCGCCATCTTGGAAATGCAAGCTCAGGGCTTGGGGGGTTGATAAGGGGAATTCTTAATTCTGACTGTAGCTATAATAAGAGATAATTTAACGTGTTAATTAATTCAACATTTAATCTAAAATAGCTAGCAAATAGATTTTTCTGGTGCTAGAATCTTACCCTGACGCACATTTTTTATTTTTGTGTTTTCTGTTTCAGAGACGCCCAAGCAGATGGCCTGCGATGAAGTTTAGAAGAGGCTCTGGACATCCTGCCTATGCTGAAGTTGAACCAGTTGGAGAGAAAGAAGGCTTTATTGTATCAGAGCAGTGCTAAAATTTCTAGGACAGAACAACACCAGTACTGGTTTACAGGTGTTAAGACTAAAATTTTGCCTATACCTTTAAGACAAACAAACACACAGACACACAAACAAGCTCTAAGCTGCTGTAGCCTGAAGAAGACAAGATTTCTGGACAAGCTCAGCCCAGGAAACAAAGGGTAAACAAAAAACTAAGACTTATACAAGATACCATTTACACTGAACGTAGAATTCCCTAGTGGAATGTCATCTATAGTTCACTCGGAACATCTCCCGTGGACTTATCTGAAGTATGACAAGATTATAATGCTTTTGGCTTAGGTGCAGGGTTGCAAAGGGATCAGAAAAAAAAAACATAATAAAGCTTTAGTTCATGAGGGATCGACACCTTTGGTTCAAATGTTCTCTGATGTCTCAAAGATAACTGTTTTCCAAAGCCTGAACCCTTTCACTCAAAAGAGCAATGATGAATGTCTCAAGATTGCTAAGAAAAACAGCCCATGCAAGAGTGAGAACAAACACAAAATAAGAGATTTTCTACATTTTCAAAACAGATGTGTGGCAAAAGGATGTTGTTTTTCTGGTCTAGATCCATCTGTACCAACAAGTTCATCACTTTACAGAACGAATCTTTTTATCTGTACAGGAGGTTCAAACCATGTCTGCCTCTTCCTTCATAATGAATGACCTTTCTATGAGCTGTGACAAAATTTCCGAACAATTAGCTAAGGATTTGGGAAGAGGGGGTGGCAAATGGGGCTTTCTGTTTTCCTGCCTCAGCATAAAAACATCTGATTTATGCTTTATGGAAGCCTTACCTCCATTCCCCAACTGTGAAGTCCCATGAAACCACAGTTGCTCTGGGCTGATGGAAACAAAAGGAAACAGTATGAAGAGTTCCTTAATCATTTTTGAAACAAAAATGTTAAGGGATTTTAAACATATGATTATTTTTAATTTTATGCCTTTTCAGTACTAAAGACCCATTTCATTGCTGATTCCTGTCTAAGAAGCCATTCACGTCAGCATGGCGATAGAAAGAATGAAAAAACCCTGCTGAATCATACAGTAATTTTCTTTAAAGCACATAGTAGTTACATAAATATATATATATAAATATATTTTTGTTTATAACTAACACAAGGCAGGATCTTGTGACTCTAAGAGTGCGTTTTGTCATCAAGACAAAACAGATGCAAGATGCATCACTGCATTACTTCCATAGAGTTGTAAAATAATCCTTAATATTAGAATATTTTTCTGTCACTTAGCAAAAGTGGTTCAGTTCATTGCCGCGCCCATCATGTTCTTGACTATTTGATCCACTTTTTCGTTTATGTCAACCCCTTCCCTCTCTGGCTAAATAAAGTGGATGCAGAAAGCTCCTTAAATGGAGATATCGATTGCCTTGGAATCACAATCCTGATTTTGAAAATTCCTCATGAATGAAGAAAGGAATGGCATCCCTTGAGAAGGAAAGTGGTTAATATACATACTGAGCTCCTAAAGTTTAAATTCAGGTACTGAGTGTACAATTTCACCAACATTCTAACCCATGAAACTTTTACACTCTGTGCCAAGAAACTGTTGGCTTTTGTAAGGTACAGTGCTCAACATTTGCAGATTCAGGTCTCAAGAAGCAGAGATGTCTCATAAGCAGCATTTTCCCAACAGTTTAGCATCTGTACACATCTGCCTTGGACATCAGTCCACTCACAGAGTACCATACTTTATCATCACAAGTGTCTGACGTGAACGAATGCCATTTTCTATTCCATATATTTTGCTTTACAATTTTAAGTATTTGATGAAGGTGGTAACTTTTTCCTAACTTAGTTAACTATTAAAAAAAATTTTGAAAAGCAAGGTGATTGAAGGATTGTGATGACAATCTCTTTGCAGCAGCTATGTATGGTTTATGTGAAGTATCCCCGCTTATTCTTGTGGAGTAGGTTTGGTGAGACAGCAATAACCAAATGACATGCCAATATTACTGGTGCAACTGGTATTCTACAAATGCATAAGGAACACATAGACGACTTCCTTTTAGGATAAAATGATGCTTCTTTCACTACCTTTTGTGGTAGCTGTGGCTTCCAATAGCAACTGTTTGACAGTTATATAAATCTTGCATGTGTATTCTTAGTTTGTGTCCCTTAAGTACTACGTAATTCTCAAGTAGTAATGTTATTCTTATACCCTTCAGCGTTCTATTTTGATTCAAAACAATTGATTCAAAACAATTTTGAATCAATTTTCTGTTTTGATTCAAAACAATTGATAATTCTGTAAAAAAACATAAACACTGAATTCTTCAGTGAACCAAAGCACCAAATAATAGAGAAAACTTCTTGAAACTGGAGTGTGGGAAAACTTCTTAACAGAACTAAGAGTTAAAGGTAGTGAGAAGTGTGTGGTGTGTGAATTCTTTAGTGGTAAGGGGAAATGTTAGCTAAATCCTTTTCTTTCATGAAACTCTCATTCTATTTTATATTTCTGGTTTGTTCTTGTTCCCATTTGAGAAAACATACACACAGTTTCTGAAAATTCAAAATGGTCATCAATGCTTTGGACTTTACATAATTATGTATTAGAGAAGGTGCAACTGTACATTACTTAATATACTATGAACATAATAGAATAACAAAAAATTAAAGATAACAAAGAGATGCAAACTTCTGGATAAATCAGATAAATGGTGCTACAGAGGAATTTAGTTATTTCAGCTTAATTATTTGTAAAAATAATGATCAGTGATTAGGTAAAGATACTGAAACTCAAGAAAAATATCTTGACCCATTTATGTCTAGTGTTCCATTATTGGAACGCTAAGCTTATGGGAGTTATTTAGAGCCTACTGCTCAAGGTCATCACCAAGGTCTGGTTGCAAAAATTCAAAAAATTGCAACCTCAGGCATAAATGGCTTAAGCCCAAGAGATGGCACTGACCATAAATGGTGGCTTGTGTGTGAAGGGTTTGGACTTCAAGATATACTAACACCTAGAAAACTAAAAGTGCAATTGACCCCCAATTACTATTTTAGTTTGAGGTATCAAGGGCATTTGCCAATCTCTTATATGTAGCTTCTAGAGTTGTGCTGTCCAATATTATATCCACTAGCCAACGTGGCTTTTGAAATTAAAATTAATTAAAATTAAATTAAAAATGTAATTCTTCAGTCACACCAGCCACATTTCAAAGGCTCAATAGCCACGCCTGGCTCGTGGCTACCATATTGGATAACAAGAAACACTTCCGTGGTTGAAGAAAATTTTAATGGACAGTGCTGTGTTTCATTTGAATTCCTTGTCCTTGAAGAAAAGGGAAGAAGAGGAAAGAAACAAGATTTGGTAGCTCCTGGGCATATCCAAGCATTTTTGATTTTAGAGAGGCCCTATGGAGTAATGAAAAAAATACAAGCTGACACAGCTTTAAATCCCCACTGTGTTATCTTGGGAAAATCACTTCAACCTCCTTGAGTCTCAATTTGCAATTTTGGAAAAGAAAAACAATTTTTGTCCTGTCTTTCTTGCAAGATTATTATACAACCTGATTAAAGGTACAGATGTGCAGACTCTTAAAAACCTTATGTTAATGTAACCCATATAAAGTACGACTTTTGGTCGAGTACCAGCACAAATTAGCATTCAAAGGAAGAATAGTTCATCAGTGCAAAAAGCGTTCAAAGGTAATCAGTTCATCACGTATCTTGAGAAAAAGACAATGCATTCAAAACACAAGGCAAAATTGCTTCAGTTTCTTTTCTGCCCATCTGAATATTTCCTTTAGTATTTGTCCCACATGACATCCATCCCATGTATTTATCCACTCTTTGCCAACATTGCCTATGAACATCCTTCAACTGGCTCAGTTCTTTATTGCATAGAGCCACTTAGCTTCTCTAGTTTCTTATGATTTCCTATTTTACACTTAACAGCAAAAGGAGGCTTCCATTTAGAAGGCACTATCTCAAACATAAAGAATTTCATATTTATTTTATCACTGTAACACTAATGTAAGGAGCTATGGCATTAAAATATAAAACTATTTGGAACTTAATGTAAACCTTTGCACATGCAGACTATATAAAGGGAATAAAATTATTTTAAATTATGCCAACATCCAGATACATATTCTAAGGTTAGTATCATTTATCAGTTTTTGGCAACAGATTCTTATGTTACATCTTCATGAGGGAGTATAAATTTGATCACGTCCCTAGTGTCTATTGCCCACTTGAGAAAGGTTTTGCCAGGATCCACAGATCGCTTCAAGATGCTTTCATTTATGATAGGAAATTAATATTTAAATAAGACTAATTGAAAACTAGATTATCTGGTTCTAATTTCTTCCTCCTGTGAAATGTTCTTTTGGTTTGTATTTCTTTAGGTATTTTCCAAGTTACTGCTGCTTTTACTTCACGACCTCCAACCCCACTTTTGTTATCAGCGTCATATGCCAGAATCATGGCAGATCCAGCCTGGACAACATAGTGAGACCCATCTCTATCAAATATACATATATATATATATACACACACACACACACACAAATATACATATATATCAAATATATATGTATATTTGATAGAGATGATAGCAATTATATGTGTGTGTGTGTGTGTGTGTGTGTGTGTGTGTGTGTGTTTTAGCGAAGTGTGGTTTCCCATGCCTGTAGTCCCAGCTACTTTGGAGGCTGAAATGTAAGAGTTGCTTGAGCCCATGAGTTAGAGGCTGCTGTGAGCTATGATCATGCCACTGCACTCCAGCCTGGGCAACAGAGCAAAACCCCATCTCTAAATAAAAAAAAAGAATCGTGAGACATCATGTAATCCAACCTCTTAATGTTACAGATAAGTAAACTGAGGCCCAAAGAGATATAGTAATAGTCCCAGTGTCAGTAAACTGGGTCTTGAACTTAAATGTTTGTTTCAGTTCTCATTGCCTACATCTCTTAATTGTCGGCACTTAAGGCCAACCAAGCAGCTTAGACAGCGCAGTCCACTCAACGGTAACTTTATTTGCTATATTGACGATCTGCTCTGTTCTGTAATATAGAACATTGGATCAATCTTTATCTTTTTGCTGACTTAAGGAGGCTGCTATTGTTGCAATATCCAGAGATTTCAAGTTCTAGCCATTGCGGGGTCTTTGTGGTGTTTTCAGTTTCTCCTCTCTCCACCCCTGCCCCCATCTGTGGCCATCTAAGTTAGCAATACAATTTATTTTGGCCATTTAAAATTTTTCTGCCTTTGTTTTATTTCTTCCCAAATGTATTTGAAAATGAATGATCTATATAGCTGATTTTCTGACCACATATATAATTGCAATTTTTATTTGCTCTTCAAACTATTACAACATTTTTGTCCTTATAAGGTTTTTTGGGCAGATAATGCGAGGTCTGTGGTGTTACCTTTTATATACTCCTATTACCTTATGTTTGTGAAGCATTTTACATTTTACAGAGCACTTTGATTCATCTCCCTATTTGTTCATTTATTTAACTGTTCAGTTCACTGAAATATTTATTGAACACCTACTGGAACCAAGTGACTGTGCTAGTAACTTGTGATATACAGTAGTGAGAGTCCAGGCATGTAACTGATCATTATAATACAATAACATCCCTAAATCAGACTTTACAAGTAGATAGGATCAACAATACTCTATCAATTTTCAACTCCAATTTTCTATTCTACTTAAAATGGGAACTAAAAACTGTTTGCCTGAAGAATGTGTCTGAAACATAATATATCACTGCATGTCTGTGCTGTAGACCTGTTAATTTTATTTGTGAGAAAAAAAGTTACTCAAAATTCTCCCTGACCTAAGAATACTTTCTAGTTCACTGCAGTCTTACTGACCAGATGCAACAGTTGAAGTTTGATTTCTTGACCCAATATTTCTATTGGGTTTTGAATTATTAATATCACTGTTTTGAGGTATTCAGAAACACCAGTGTATCAAAAAAGCATTTGCACTTTAGGTGTGTGTGGTGGTTATGTCATTTATTAGACCATCCCAGACATAAGACAATCAGGGAAATCAGAAAACTCCAGCCTCAAATGTGTCTATAATTTCCTGTTCTACCATTGTCATATCATAACATGGTATTACTTCTTAAGGTTTTGATTAAGTTGATCTAGCCTCAACTTAAATTGTAATACATCTGCCTAATTATTGTCTGGAATAACTTTTCCACCATCCAATGCCCACTGCTCTCACAATGATTATTGTAGAGAAGTAAAATGGTAATTATTCAAGTAAAGTCACATAATTTCTGGAGTCAGTTTTTCATAACAAGTTTATGGAATACATCATCATTGGCTTCTTCATAATATATTTATTATGAGTGACCAAATTTTGCCTGGAGAAGCAAAATGCTCAAAACTTGTTATTATAGGTTAATTTCCAGCTCACTGTTGACACTGAAAGATTCTGTGTTACTTCAAATCCAGGATAAAAGGCTGGGAAAAAAATTAAATGTAAGTCATAAACTAGTACTCAGCTTTTCCTAGTTTCTAAGGCTTATTAACGTTTGCAAATTACTCAATAAATGTCTTTCATAATGGAATAACATAAAAGCTTTTGATTTGGCAGATAGTGATATTTTATTTATTTTCATTCTGGTTGAAAAAAATCTCAGTGGCTTCTCTTCATTCCATGAGAATTTTGATTTTTAACAGCAGTCTCTCTTTTTCCCAGCATTGCAAATATATATGTATATATATTCATGACCAAAGTATCGCTTACTGACCATGCAGCTGTAAACCTTCTGTGCCTATCAAACAAATACATAGCATGAAACTAATTTTAGAAGTTTCATGGGGGAATTTTAGGGGAAAGTATAAACCTAAGAGTGAGTGAATGGAGATGATTCATGAAAAAAAAAATAAAAATCTAAATGTGCTATTAGGTAGAGTTATTAACTTCTTTTAGTTGTTGTTTGAGATGGAGTTTTGCTCTTGTTACCCAGGCTGGACTGCAATGGCGTGATCTCGTCTCACTGCAACTTCCGCCTCCCAGGTTCAAGCGATTCTCCTGCCTCAGCCGCCCGAGTAGCTGGGATTACAGGCATATGCCACCACAGCCGGCTAATTTTGTATTTTTAGTAGAGACGGGGTTTCTCCATGCTGGTCAGGCTGGTCCCCAGCTCCCGACCTCAGGTGATCCGCCCACCTCCGCCTCCCAAAGTGCTGGAATTACAGGCCTGAGCCACCGTGCCTGGCCGAGTTATTAACTTCTTAAGAGCAATGTGCTAATAAATATTCATTGATGACCAGCTCAAATTTAGGTCATTCAGACATCCAGACACTGGGGCACATATTCTGCAAGCGATGCTGAGACCCCTGACATAGAGGAAGCAAAGGATATGCCTATGATTAGTCTAAAATGCAGCCATCACCCCCCATACCTCTTCTATGGCATTCATCCTAACATCATGGAGGCCTTTGTCCTAGAGAATTATGTGACTTGCCCTAGAGAATTAGTGAATGACCAAAAAGAGACTTTCCATTTATCTTCCTTTGACTTAAAAGGCATGAAAATAAGGCAAAAAAAATCAATAAAATAATTTTCCTGAGGAAAGGTTAAGAGATGGCACTTTCCTTTCTGGGCCCAGAGCTGGATTTCTCTGAGGTGTGACCATCTCAGGACTCAGACTCCAGTGCTATTTTCTGGACATTTGTGGTGAAGCCTCAGCCACCATGTTCAAAGTGGTTTGAATGAAAACATACTCAGATTGTCACATTTATAGCAGGGAAATAAAAACTCAAATTAAGCATCCTGCAGCAGGCTACTCTGAAAATAACATTAGGCAACATCAGAGCTTCACTTGCAAAGAAATGTTAAAATCATTTTAGGGAAATCAGTGAAGTCTCTTTAGAAACAGACATCTTGTGTATGGCGTAACCCAGTCTTGGGGCCCTCACGGAGAAGAGGCGGAAGTCTTTTCATTGATTGGTCAAAACAAATCTCTCATTTGCCTGATTTGAAGCATTTCAACAGTGCCTGGAGAGTACATTATTTTCAGGGGAAAAAAAGAAGAGAGTCTTTTTTATATGCCAGCTGGGATCATGGGAACTTCGAATGCCAGGAATTTACTACTGTTTCTGGTAATTCTGTTTGTAGTCATTTGAAATGTTGAAGTGTGAAAAGAGAAGAAATTGGGCACTTCTTGCGGCGGGTGGGGGGGAGGGGTGGCGGTGGCTTTCCAGATTTTATGCCAGTTGCACCAGCATGCAGAATATTTGTAATGCATTTCAAAGTGGATATAATTGCACCCTTTGTCAGAATCACAAAGCTCACTGCGGCGCTGCTACAAGAGAACACTGAGGAAAATCTGGCCCTATGAACCTAGTCAACCCCAAGCAAAAAGAATGACTATGTGTGTGAGTGCAGCACATGGCCAGTTCGTTTCTCACTGTTTTGGAAAGCCCTGTGTGCCAAACCAAGGACGTGTCTTTCAGGGAAAGGTTAATTTTTCGAAGTTTATTAAAATAGAACTTGGAAAACCAAGCATTTTGAATTTATTCCAGTCCTCTGGGCATCATTCCTATTTCTTCTGCCATGTCAAGGAGAAATTCCAAGCCTGCATTCTGTCATGCTAAAATAATCAGCCCATACTTCTCGATGACCTTCTGTTGAACGTACGTGAGCCTGCAAATGTAAAAATGATTGTATCTGAATTTGCACTAATGGTGTCTGAGAGCAAAAAGAGTGTGACCTCTATTGGAAACCTTTGTTCAGATTCAATAATTCAGAGATGCTACATACTTCTGCAAGCTTCCTGATTATGTTCACTGTAATATTAATGACCTAAGTTTGAGTGTATTTCCTTACAGTCCATTAATTTGACATCCATCTTTTACCTGGGGATTATTACGATTGCAATAAGTCATTAATGTTTTCTTCACACAGCTTCTTAAACCAAGTTTCTCTGCAGCTCTTTCGGTTCTGCTTACAGTGTGTGGGAAATCTGATTTTTTTCCCCTAGTAATAGTTTGATAAGAAATTTAGTGTATTGACTGCCTCAGTGACACAATTTATCTTTAAAGGTGTGGAAGCTGGTGGGGACCAAATGTTACCTGTGTTTTTGCTGTTGATTGCTATTTTCAGAAGCAAACCATGTTTTTCACTTACAGTAGGAGTCAACAAATTTGGGATTTTAGAAGGGGGAGGAGGGAGCTATTTGCGTAAGACTGCTGTCATATTTGACTACATATTAAAAACAATAAATGAGCATTTTGTTTTAATTTCTTAAATACCTTGTCTTTCAACATACGTTTTGTTTCCTTTCTTCCATTAGTGTTCAAAAGGTTCTACCCATTGTGGAAAAAATTCTGTGTGCAGAATTCAGAGGCGCAAGGCTGATGGCAAGATAGAAAGTTCTTTTGCTTCTAAACCCACCCCGATGTGGAAACTGATACTAGCTAGAGGGAGCTGTAGAAAACAAAGATTTCAGGATTGCACAGTGTGTGGGCAATGGGATGGAGACTTTTTCCCCTATTCCCAGCCACAGTGCCCAAGCGTTCAAGTCTCCTGGATCAGACAGATGGGATTTTAGCTGCTGCTTTAAATCCTAGTGCTGGAATAAGTCAAGGTACTTCAGTTCAGCTCTTGCCTCTGTCACTAATCTTGCTTTATGAACTCCTTTGAGTTTCTGAATAAGTTCCAGAAGGTTCTCTATTATTCTGTCCTTCTTCCAAACTGAAAATGGCTGTATCTAATTCTCAGGATATTTTGGATGTGTGCCTCAGGTAATTTATGTGGAATGTGTAAAGCGAGATGTCTCCAATTCTGAATATTCCTTCCCCTTTTCCCAATCCTCCACTCTTGGACTACCTTTATAACAACACCGAGTACGCACAGACCTGAATCCATGCCCAAGAAGCACACACAATGACTGGAGCTGTCGGGAATTCCTGTCAGTGGCATTCCCTGAGCACTGGCTCTTTACAATTCAATTATAATTTTTTAAGAATCATACCTCTGTATAGGTCTTTTGGACTGTACTGATTAAACTTTGATATTGTGGAGTAAATTCAGAAGTGCAATTTTAAATGGTGTGAATTGTCTTTATGATGCCAAAAAAATAAAAATTATTAATGTGAATCATGCAATCTTCCCTAACAATAGAAAAACATTAGGCCAATGCTCTTAAAAATGATCTAGTGTGTACCATTTCTTTAAATAATTCAATAGACATTTATTCAGATATATGTTAAAGGAAAATATGCTAATGACAATCACACAGCTTTTAAATCAGCTGTAGATCAATCTCTTATAAATAAAGAGAGCAGATCTTCTCCTCACAGGTTCTCTCTTCCAAAGCACTATTTTTAGAATCAGAGTCTTCTGATATGCAGTTTGCAGTTTTTCCCCTTCAGTTTATTTTATTAAACATATATTAAATAACTACTCTGTGCTATGTGCCCAAGTGTCCGTGTTCTTGACACCAGGGTTACAAAAAAACAAAACCAAACAAAAAACAAAAAATTTTTTGTTGATTTTTCTTTTTCTTTTCCTTCCTTCCTTCCTTTCTTTCCTTTTATTTTATATCTTTTTTTTTTTTTTTTTTTTGAGACAGGGTCTTGCACTGCTGCCCTGGCTAGGGTGCAGTGGTGGGATCCTGGCTCACTGCAGCCTCAACTTCCCAAGCTCAGGTGTTCCTCAGGCTCCTGAGTAGCTGAAACTACAGGCATGTACCTGGCTAGCTAAAAGAAATTTTTTTTTTTTGTAAAGACAGTGTTCTACCATGTTGCTCAGGCTATATCAGACTCCTGAGCTCAAGAGATCCTCCTGTCCCAGCCTCCCAGAGTACTGGGATTACAGGTATGAACCACCATGCTCAGCCAGAATCTTTGCTTCTGATTAGCCTTCAGTGCATTCGGGGAGACAAACATTTAAATAAATATGGCAAACCAAGGACTGTAGGTCCCAGGCTATAAATTTTACATAATGCAATGTAATGGCAGAGGAGGGAAGAATTAATTCTGTGTGGAAAAGGCCAGGAGCTTTCATGAAGCAAGTGGTATTTGAACTTGGTCTTGAAGGGTGAGTAGGCCTTCCCCAGCCAACAGCCCATGCTTACCGGGGAGCAGGTGGACTAGGAGCTAACGGACTGGCTGTGTCAGAGAGATCCAGAAGGCAGGCAAGGAGAGGAAGGCTGGAGAGTCACTGAGGCCAGAGCGTTAGACCCTTGATCACCTCCATGACTTTAGAGTTTACCTTCTAAGCACAGATGCACTTGATAGCTTTGAAGAACCCCAACTATTTCAGAAAGATCACCTCATAAGTGCAGGAATAGATGAATTGCATAGGAGAAAGCTGGGAGGCCGTTCTGGACATAACTGCTCAAATCTGACTACTGCTTCCTGACAACTATCCCTTCTTAGTTCTCTGATCGTCCTCTTCATGTCTTCAGTCCTCTATTAATAAAAACCCAAGCCCATCAGCACATATGCACTGCCTTTCTCCCCTCGCAGTCACCCCTTCCAGCAAAATATATATTCCCTTTACCCCAAAGTCATGGCACAACAAAATTGGACAGATTTTCATGTGAAATCAGCCAGACCTGCCCAGGTTTACTTACCTCTTTATGCAAAAACTCCCTTTTTCATTTTTTTATTATTATTATTATACTTTAAGTTTTAGGGTGCATGTGCAAAATGTGCAGGTTTGTTACATATGTATACATGTGCCATGTTGGTGTGCTGCACCCATTAACTCGTCATTTAGCATTAGGTATATCTCCTAATGCTATCCCTCCCCACTCCCCCCACCCCACAACAGTCCCCGGAGTGTGATGTTCCCCTTTCTTTGTCCATGTGTTCTCATTGTTCAGTTCCCACCTATGAGTGAGAACATGCGGTGTTTGGTTTTTTGTCATTGCGATAGTTTGCTGAGAATGATGGTTTCCAGTTTCATCCATGTCCCTACAAAGGACATGAACTCATCCTTTTTTATGGCTGCATAGTATTCCATGGTGTATATGTGCCACATTTTCTTAATCCAGTCTATCATTGTTGGAAATTTAGGTTGGTTCCAAGTCTTTGCTATTGTGAATAGTGCCGCAATAAACATACTTGTGCATGTGTCTTTATAGCAGTATGATTTATAATCCTTTGGGTATATACCCAGTAATGGAATGGCTGGGTCAAATGGTATTTCTAGTTCTAGATCCCTGAGAAATCGCCACACTGACTTCCACAATGGTTGGACTAGTTTACAGTCCCACCAACAGTGTAAAAGTGTTCCTATTTCTCCACATCCTCTCCAGCACCTGTTGTTTCCTGACTTTTTAACGATCGCCATTCTAACTGGTGTGAGATGGTATCTCATTGTGGTTTTGATTTGCATTTCTCTGATGGCCAGTGATGGTGAGCATTTTTTCATGTGTTTTTTGGCTGCATGAATGTCTTCTTTTGAGAAGTGTCTGTTCATATCCTTCGCCCACTTTGTGATGGGGTTGTTTGTTTTTTCCTTGTAAATTTGTTTGAGTTCATTGTAGATTCTGGATATTAGCCCTTTGTCAGATGAGTAGGTTGCAAAAATTGTCTCCCATTCTGTAGGTTGGCTGTTTACTCTGATGGTAGTTTATTTTGCTGTGCAGAAGCTCTTTAGTTTAATTAGATCCCATTTGTCAATTTTGGCTTTTGTTGCCATTGCTTTTGGTGTTTTAGACATGAAGTCCTTGCCCATGCCTATGTCCTGAATGGTATTGCCTAGGTTTTCTTCTAGGGTTTTTATGGTTTTAGGTCTAACATGTAAGTCTTTAATCCATCTTGAATTAATTTTTGTATAGGGTGTAAGGAAGGGATTGATTTTCAGCTTTCTACATATGGCCAGCCAGTTTTCCCAGCACCATTTATTAACTAGGGAATCCTTTCCCCGTTGCCTGTTTTTGTCGGGTTTGTCAAAGATCAGATGGTTGTAGATATGTGGCATTATTTCTGAGGGCTCTGTTCTGTTCCATTGATCTATATCTCTGTTTTGGTACCAGTACCATGCTGTTTTGGTTACTGTAGCCTTGTAGTGTAGCTTGAAGTCAGGTAGCGTGATGCCTCCAGCTTTGTTCTGTTGGCTTAAGATTGCCTTGGTGATGCAGACTCTTTTTTGGCTCCATATGAACTTTAAAGTAGTTTTTTCCAATTCTGTGAAGAAAGTCATTGGTAGCTTGATGGGGATGGCATTGAATCTATAAATTACCATGGGCAGTATGGCCATTTTCTCGATGTTGATTCTTCCTACCCATGAGCATGGAATGTTCTTCCATTTGTTTGTATCCTCTTTTATTTCATTGAGCAGTGGTTTGTAGTTCTCCTTGAAGAGGTCCTTCACATCCCTTGTAAGTTGGATTCCTAGGTATTTTATTCTCTTTGAAGCAATTGTGAATGGGAGTTCACTCATGATTTGGCTCTCTGTTTGTCTGTTATTGGCGTATAAGAATGCTTGTGATTTTTGTACATTGATTTTGTATCCTGAGACTTTGCTGAAGTTGCTTATCAGCTTAAGGAGATTTTGGGCTGAGACAATGGGGTTTTCTAGATATACAATCATGTCATCTGCAAACAGGGACAATTTGACTTCCTCTTTTCCTAATTGAATACCCTTTATTTCCTTCTCCTGCCTGATTGCCCTGGCCAGAACTTCCAACACTATGTTGAACAGGAGTGGTGAGAGAGGGCATCCCTGACTTGTGCCCATTTTCAAAGGGAATGCTTCCAGTTTTTGCCCATTCAGTATGATATTGGCTGTGGGTTTGTCATAGATAGCTCTTATTATTTTGAGATACACCCCATCAATACCTAATTTATTGAGGGTTTTTAGCATGAAGTGTTGTTGAATTTTGTCAAAAGCCTTTTCTGCATCAACTGAGATAATCATGTGGTTTTTGTCTTTGGTTCTGTTTATATGCTGGATTACATTTATTGATTTGTGTATGCTGAACCAGCCTTGCATCCCAGGGATGAAGCCCACTTGATCATGGTGGATAAGCTTTTTGATGTGCTGCTGGATTTGGTTTGCCAGTATTTTATTGAGGATTTTTGCATCAATGTTCATCAAGGATATTGGTCTAAAATTCTCTTTTTTGGTTGTGTCTCTGCCAGGCTTTAGTATCAGGATGATGCTGGTCTCATAAAATGAGTTAGGGAGGATTCCCTCTTTTCCTATTGATTGGAATAGTTTCAGAAGGAATGGTACCAGCTCCTCCTTGAACCTCTGGTAGAATTTGGCTGTGAATCCGTCTGATCCTGGACTTGTTTTGGTTGGTAAGCTATTGATTATTGCCACAATTTCAGACCCTGTTATTGGTCTATTCAGAGATTCAATTTCTTCCTGGTTTAGTCTTGGGAGGGTGTATGTGTCGAGGAATTTATCCATTTCTTCTAGATTTTCTAGTTTATTTGCATAGAGGTGTTTGTAGTATTCTCTGATGGTAGTTTGTATTTCTGTGGGATCGGTGGTGATATCCTGTTTATCATTTTTTATTGCGTCTATTAGATACTTCTCTCTTTTCTTCTTTATTAGTCTTGCTAGCGGTCTATTGATTTTGTTGATCTTTTCATAAAACCAGCTCCTGGATTCATTAATTTTTTGAAGGGTTTTTTGTGTCTCTACTTCAGTTCTGGTCTGATTTTAATTATTTCTTGCCTTCTGCTAGCTTTTGAATGTGTTTGCTCTTGCTTTTCTAGTTCTTTTAATTGTGATGTTAGGGTGTCAATTTTGGATCTTTCCTGCTTTCTCTTGTGGGCATTTAGTGCTATAAATTTCCCTCTACACACTGCTTTGAATGTGTCCCAGAGATTCTGGTATGTTTTGTCTTTGTTCTCATTGGTTTCAAAGAACATCTTTATTTCTGCCTTCATTTTGTTATGTATCCAGTAGTCATTCAGGAGCAGGTTGTTCAGTTTCCATGTAGGTGAGCGGTTTTGAGTGAGTTTCTTAGTCCTGAGTTCTAGTTTGATTGCACTGTGGTCTGAGAGACAGTTTGTTTTAATTTCTGTTCTTTTACATTTGCTGAGGAGTGCTTTACTTCCAACTATGTGGTCAATTTTGGAATAGGTGTGGTGTGGTGCTGAAAAGAATGTATATTCTGTTGATTTGGGGTGGAGAGTTGTGTAGATGTCTATTAGGTCCGCTTGGTGCAGAGCTGAGTTCAATTCCTGGGTATGCTTGTTGAGTTTCTGTCTCATTGATCTGTCTAATGTTGACAGTGGTGTGTTAAAGTCTCCCATTATTATTGTGTGGGAGTCTAAGTCTCTTTGTAGGTCACTCAGGACTTGCTTTATGAACCTGGGTGCTCCTGTATTGGGTGCATATATATTTAGGATAGTTAGCTCTTATTGTTGAATTGATCCCTTTAGCATTATGTAATGGCCTTCTTTGTCTCTTTTGATCTTTGTTGGTTTAAAGTCTCTTTTATCAGAGACTAAGATTGCAACCCTTGCCTTTTTTTGTTTTCCATTTGCTTGGTAGGTCTTCCTCCATTCCTTTATTTTGAGCCTATGTGTGCCTCTGCACGTGAGATGATTTTCCTGAATACAGCACACTGATGGGTCTTGACTCTATCCAATTTGCCAGTCTGTGTCTTTTAATTGGAGCATTTAGCCCATTTACATTTAAAGTTAATATTGTTATGTGTGTATTTTGTCCTGTCATTATGATGTTAGCTGGTTATCTTGCTCGTTAGTTGATGCAGTTTTCTCCCTAGCCTCGATGGTCTTTACATTTTGGCATGTTTTTGCAGTGGCTGGTACCAGTTGTTCCTTTCCATGTTTAGTGCTTCCTTCAGGAGCTCTTTTAGGGCAGGCCTGGTGGTGACAAAATCTCTCAGCGTTTGCTTGTCTGTAAAGTATTTTATTTCTCCTTCACTTATGAAGCTTAGTTTGGCTTGATATGAGATTCTGGGTTGAAAATTCTTTTCTTTAAGAATGTTGAGTATTGGTCCCCACTCTCTTCTGGTTTGTAGAGATTCTGCTGAGAGATCCACTGTTAGTCTGATGGGCTTCCCTTTGTGGGTAACCCGACCTTTCTCTCTGGCTGCCCTTAATGTTTTTTCCTTCATTTCAACTTTGGTGAATCTGACAATTATGTGTCTTGGAGTTACTCTTCTCGAGGAGTATCTTTGTGGTGTTCTCTGTGTTTCCTGAATCTGAATGTTTGCCTGCCTTGCTAGATTGAGGAAGTTCTCCTGGGTAATATCCTGCAGAGTGTTTTCCAACTTGGTTCCATTCTCCCCGTCACTTTCAGGTACATCAATCAGAGGTAGATTTGGACTTTTCACATAGTCCCATATTTCTTGGAGGCTTTGTTCATTTCTTTTTATTCTTTTTTCTCTAATCTTCTCTTCTCGCTTCATTTCGTTCATTTCCTCTTCCATCACTGATACCCTTTCTTCCAGTTGATCACATCAGCTCCTGAGGCTTCTGCATTCTTCACATGGTTCTTGAGCCTTGGCTTTCAGCTCCATCAGCTCCTTTAAGGACTTCTCTGCATTGGTTATTCTAGTTATCCATTTGTCTAATTTTTTTTCAAGGTTTTTAACTTCTTTGCCATTGGTTTGAATTTCCTCCTGTAGCTCAGAGTAGTTTGATCATCTGAAGCCTTCTTTTCTCAGCTCGTCGAAGTCATTCTCCATCCAGCTTTGTTCCATTGCTGGTGAGGAGGTGCGTTCCTTTGGAGGAGGCGAGGTGCTCTGCTTTTTAGAGTTTCCAGTTTTTCTGCTCTGTTTTTTCCCCATCTTTGTGGCTTTATCTATTTTTGGTCTTTGATGATGCTGATGTACAGAAGGTTTTTGGTGTGGATGTCCTTTCTGTTTGTTAGTTTTCCTTCTAACAGACAGGGTCCTCAGCTGCAGGTCTGTTGGAGTTTGCTAGAGTTCCACTCCAGACCCTGTTTACCTGGGTATCAGCAGCGGTGGCTGTAGAACAGCGGTGGGTGTAGAACAGCGGATCTTGGTGAACTGCAAATGCTGCTGCCTGATGGTTCCTCTGGAAGTTTTATCTCAGAGGAGTACCCAGCCGTGTGAGGTGTCAGTCTGCCCCTACTGGGGGGTGCCTCCCAGTTAGGCTGCTCAGGGGTCAAGGACCCACTTGAGGAGGCAGTCTGCCTGTTCTCAGATCTCCAGCTGCGTGCTGGGAGAACCACTACTCTCTTCAAAGCTGACAGACAGGGACATTTAAGTCTGCAGAGGTTACTGCTGTCTTTTTGTTTGTCTGTGCCCTGCTCCCAGAGGTGGAGCCTACAGAGGCAGGCAGACCTCCTTGAGCTGTGGTGGGCTCCACCCAGTTCAAGCTTCCTGGCTGATTTGTTTACCTAATCAAGTCTGGGCGATGGCAGGCACCCCTCCCCCAGCCTCACTGCCACCTTGCAGTTTGATCTCATAGTGCTGTCCTAGCAATCAGCGAGATTCTGTGGGCATAGGACCCTCTGAGCCATGTGCGGGATATAATCTCCTGGTGTGCCATTTTTTAAGCCCATTGGAAAAGCACAGTATTAATGTGGGAGTGACCCGATTTTCCAGGTGCCGTCTGTCACCCCTTTCTTTTACTAGGAAGGGGAATTCCCTGACCCCTTGGACTTCACGAGTGAGGCGATGCCTCACCCTGCTTTGGCTCCCACATGGTGCGCTGCACCCACTGTCCTGCACCCGCTGGCACTCCCTAGTGAGATGAACCCGGTACCTCAGATGGAAATGCAGAAATCACTCGTCTTCTGCGTCGCTCACGCTGGGAGCTGTAGACCGGAGCTGTTGCTATTTGGCCATCTTGGCTCCACCCTCCTAAACCCTTTCTTTTCTTTTTTTTTTTCTGAGATGGAGTTTTGCTCTTGTTTTCCAGGCTGGAGTGCAATGGCGCAATCTCGACTCACTGCAACCTCTACCTCTCAGGTTCAAGTGGTTCTCCTGCCCCCCTTTTTCATTTTTAAACACCCAAGGCAACCCAGACAACCAACACAGCCTGAGGTGGAGATTAACTTTCCTCCGGATGATGATAAAACAGGAAAATGACATATCTCGTCAATTTCCTTCCGGTCATTCTAGACATCTTATTAATTAAATCACTTGCAATTTGGGTGGAGGGGTTTGAATTTAAGGTGTGATTCCTGAAATAGCCTAAAAATTTATTTCCTTTTTTTTATATTAGCACTTAACCAATTAATTAGTACTCAGAATTAATGACTTAGAAAATGCTTGTTCAGGAGTGTCTAGGGTTATTACAAAGCTCGGAAAACCTGCAGTCAAGAAAGGAGTTGAAAAGATGAAATAGCTTCCCATTGAGTTGAGAACCGGATGCATGGTGAAGCCTCCACCACGGAGACACTCAAATGTCTGTTAAGGGGAGAAATAGACTTTAGAGGGGATCTGAATGTCAGGATTGACAGGAACGAAAGGCAAAATCTCCAAGATTTTAGGCAGTCCACAGTCTACAGCCAGAAGATTTCAAAGGGTGAATGCAGAACTGCCTTTGGATAACTTGAGAGTATATTGAAGTGTTTCAGAGCTCTCTGAGGAGGCAGGTAAACACCTGATTTAGTCATCAGGGAAACTATGAAGATGTCAGTCATAAAGGAAACTGATTGGCTCCCATGACCCTGGCTCTGTGTTTAAAGATCATAGCCCTGCAGGGTCCAGGTCCATTCACCCTGCAAGGGAGCTTGGTTTGTGCCTTGGAGATGTAAGGTATATGTTAGGCCTCCCATTTATGGGGAACCAGATTTCATATGTGCACTTCACTACCATAGAGCATAGAATAAACACAGGAAGGAGGAGGAGAATGCAGAAATTGAGAAAAGCTAGAGGTGCGGACAGGAAGCTACTGCTTCAGCTGGTGCCTATTTTCCTGCTCCAGGCAGTGGGTATGTTAATAACTGTCATCTACACATCTATTTCTCCAAGTCTAAAGATAGGGCAATTGTAGATTTTGGAAATTTTTAAAATGTGTCAAAGAGAGAAAATCCAATGAGAATCCCATAAGAATTTGCAACTTCAGGACAGGTAGAAACCCTAGCCTCCACTCGGTAATGCACCTGTTATTTTCTGTGAATTGCTATCACTTTCAAGACACACAGAAGTACTTGGTCTCCCAAAGTAAATACACTTTAGAAATGCCAGCATCTCTTGATAAATGTTAATTGACCCCTTTTTAACGTGTATTATTCTAATGTCTGCAGCAAACTTTACTGAAAGCCTTTGGTCGTCTACCAAATATTCCCCTGACATTTTTTTATGGTAAACTTTACAAACATTTGGGGGTTGCAGAATCATGTTCAGCCTTCTTCCCAGAATTTCTTTGTACAATTGGAATTTAGCTTTCTTTCCAAATGGTTTCATTGTGGCGTGAGACTTGATAGAATGTGAAGCAAATTCTCCTCCTGGAATTTGGCTGTAAGTCTAGAGGATGGGCTGCATAAATTATTCTAAATGCCATAGAATCTTTCATGTTGTTTCTTTCTAGACTGTTTTAAATCTGCGTCAGGATGCCTGGAAGTGAGACACTGAACAAGCAAGAGCTCATTGCACAAAAGAGAAATAGTGACTTGCAAAAAAAAAAAAATAAATGAAACATCCTTTTTGTAAAATGTTGTCACTTGGAATTTAATTAAATGTCATCTTCTTGAGGAAATGTATGTTATTTGAACTAGGCCAGATCCCAGCAGGTTAAACAGCAATAGGGTAAATAAGAGAGGAACACACTTGTTAGAGAGAAAAGTTAAAATGAGGTTGTTGAGATCACAGGAGACTTCTCAGTCACATATGAGGCAATAAACTCCAGCAGAAGGGGTGTGTTCCTGGAAAGGGGAAGGCATCCATGTGGATTTTAATTTTAATTTTAATTTTATTTTAAGTTCAGGGTGTGCAGGTTTGTTACATAGGTAAACGTGTGCCATGGTGGTTTGCTGAACCTATCAACCCATCACCTTGGTATTAAGCCCAGCACGCATTAGCTATTTTTCCTGATGCTCTCCCTCCCCCATCTTCCTTCAACAGGCCCCAGTGTGTGTCATTCCCCTCTCTGTGTCTATGTGTTGTCATTGTTCAGCTCCCACATATAAGTGAGAACATGGTGTTTGGTTTCCTGTTCCTGCATTAGTTTGCTGAGGATAATGGCTTCCATCTCCATCCATGTCCCTGCAAAGGACATGATCTCCTTTCTTTTTATGGCTGCATAGTATTCCATGATGTGTATGTACCATGCGGATTTTCTATTGTTTTGCTTTATGACCTGATGTGAAGCTTTATTAAGGCACTGAGATGAGAGTTTATTTACTTCAGATAGACTGCTGTAATCAGATTGATTTCCTTGTCATAAAACCACAACAAATACCTAACCTGGCAGTTGCCATCCAGAGACAGGAAAACACTTAGCTCCCTCTAAAACTGGAAGAAAGGTCCACTGCAAACTTCTCTCTGCCTCTCTCATAAGGATCAAACCAAGACTCCTGGATTATAAGAAGCCAGCCAAAGTGCATCTGCATTCATGGATACATATATCAGTTTCTTCAGAAAAATTCTCTCTCTGCCAATAATACATCAGATCATGTGATATCTGCCCATGTAACAATTATAGAAACAAGGCCAGGCGTCTTGGCTCACACCTATACTCCCAGTACTTTGGGAGGCCGAGGCAGGCGGATCACTTGAGATCAAGAGTTTGAGACCAGCCTAGCCAACATGATGAAACCCCATCTCTACTAAAAATACAAAAATTTGCCAGGCTTGGTGGTACACACCTGTAATCCCAGCTACTCAGGAGGCTGAAGTAGGAGAATTGCTTGAACCCAGGAAATGGAGGTTGCAGTGAGCCAAGATCACACCACCGCACTCCAGCCTGGGTAGCAGGATGAGACTCTGTCTTAAAAAAAAAAAAAAAAATACAGAAACAAGCTTTGTGACACTGTGCATGTGACTTCTCACAGCCCAGGCTACTTCATCTATAAAGTAAGGACAAAAATAATACCTGATTCCTAGAATTATTATGACAAGTAAATGGTCTAAAATATTTAGCTTAGTGTTCTGCCATTAAACTCAAGAACAGTTAGCTATGCAACAATTATTGTTACCAATGAAAGATGCGTTGATTTTGGCAGCAAGAATGCTGTCTTACTCCTTGAGGAGATAAACTGAAGGCAAAAAAGCTGAGATGAACAATTAACTGGATGAACAGATCGCAAAATAAGCAATTCAAACTAGAAATTGCATAGGAGGAAGACCATTTCCCCTACAGTCTTCTTACTCATTCTCCCTCAAGTCTCATTTCTTTCTAGCATGTATGTCAGTATTATTCATTCCCCATTCTAAAATATAAAAAAGCAAAAAGAAGGGAATTTCAAACATCAAGTGATTAAAAAATTAAAAATTAAATACCAAAACCCAAGTCTGTATTAAGAACAGCTAGTGGGTTATGGAATTTGAGGAGGTAACTGCCTTGTATGTTCTTAATTCATTTGTTAATTTATGTATGGTTTTACAGAAAAATCAAATAAGGCTGCTGAGTGTTATTTTGAAAACTATTTTTATGTTTCTGTATCTAATTTCTCTGTTAGCAAAATGAGGAAAATTTTTCTGACATCTCGAAGTAGTTTAAGAGAGAATTCATAAGTATAAAATGTTTTAAGCATATGCGAACTTTATATAGATAGCCTAAGTCACAGATGCTAGCCTCTGAACTTGTTTACCCACAGACTATTTCTGACACCAAATGTGTGGTGGATTTTTCCCACACCAGCCAATTCTCCAGTTTTCCAAACCACTGGGTTTCCTACCATCTACTCAACTCCACTAACTACCCAGGGTGAGCACAGACCCCAGGGGTGAAGAATTAAGTTTCACAGGACCACCCCACATTTCAGACGCCAAAAGCAAGTCTTGGGCCAACCACTTTTCTGGCTAACCAGGTAAAATTTGCAGAACCCCACGACACACGTTTCAGGCTCATTAATTTGCTAGAACAGCTCACAGATCTCAGCGAAACCATTGACTCACTGTCACCAGTTTATTGCAAAGGATGTAACTCAGGAAGAGCCAAATGGAAGAGAGGCATAGGGCAAGATATGGGGGAGGGCACAGGGCTTCCATGCCCTCTCTGGGTGCTCCACCCTCCCAGCACCTCCATGTTTTCCCCACCTGGAAGCAGGGGTTCTTGTGGAGTTCTCATTACAGAGGCATGATTGATGAATCATTGGTCATTGGTGATTGACTCCTTAGCTAGCCCCTCTCCCCTCCTGGAGGTTATGAGGTGGAGCTCAAAGTGCAATCCTCTAATCAGCCCCCATCCTGAAGCTACCTAGGGGCCCAACAAGAATCACTTCTTTAGAACAAAAGATGTTCCTATCGCTTGGGAAATTCCAAGGGATTTAGGAGTTCTGTGTCAGGAACCTGGACAAAGACCAAATATTTATTACTTACTGTGTCACACAACCCTGTGAATCAGGGATCTTTACCATCCCCCTCTCCTTCTGTGATATGTGCTCTTGCTTACGACAATAGGAATGCACCTGGACCAGGTGTGATGGGTCACACCTGCAACCCCAGCACTTTGGGATACTGAGGCAGGAGGATTACTTGAGGCCAGGAGTTTGAGGCCAGCCTGTGCAACACAGTGAGGCCCTATCTCTACAGAAAATTAGGAATTTATCTGACTGTGGTGGTGCTCGCCTGTAGCCCCAGCTACTCAGGAGGCTGATGCAGGAGGATCACTTGAGCCCAGACGTACCAGACTAACAGACTAAAGTGAACAGTTATTGCACCACTGCACTGCAGCCTGGGTGACAAGCAAGACACTGTCTCCAAAAAAAAAAAAAAAAGTATCTGCCCAGATACTCCCATCATTCCTGAAGCAACTCCAAGTAGATGTCTCTTTGTAATGTGATAGTAAACTCACCTGGGAAGAGCAAACAAAACAAATTCATTTATTCAATGCATGTTTGTTGATCACCTTTCAAGATCCAAGTACCATTTCACATGTTGGAAGTAGAGTGATATATTTATGTCACAGATAGTGTTGTTTTGTGCCAGGCACTGGTCTAAGCACTTTACAGATATTAGTTATTGAATTCTCTTATTATCCTTGTGAGGCAGGTGCTCTTACTGTTACCATGTTACAGAAGAGAAAAACATTTACTTAGTGGTTGAGCTACTGATCCATGGCCACACAGCAAGGAAGAAGCAGAGACCAAATAAAAACCTGGAGACTTCGCTACTACTCCAGGCCACTACTCCAGGCTGTCTTTGGAAAAAAACAGTAAACAAACAAACAAAACCAGCATAAATCCCTGCCCTCAAGAGTTTATATTCTAGTGAGGAGCTACAGACAATCAGTTATCTAAGTAATATCTATGTATACATATAGTAAGTTAGAAAATGAATGCTATGTAGAAAAACAAAAGAGGGGAAAGATCAGGAATGAGAAGTGGATTTCTCTTTTTAAGTGGGTAATCAGGAAAGGGAACATTTGAGCACTGACCTAAGAGTATTTCAGACAAAGGGAGCAGCAAGTAGAAAGATCATGCAGAGGAAACCTTCCAGCACTTTCAGGAAGCAGCTAGGATGTCCCTGTGGCCGGCGAGGAATGAGTTAAGGAGAGTTCTATACAGGTCAGAGAGAAAATGTCTGTGTGATCCTGAGAAAGATGGAAAACCAGTGGGGAGTTCAGAGCAGTCCAGGGAGAAGATCTGACTTCCTAATGAAAAGGATTACTCTGGCTTCTGAGCAGGACAAAGGAAGAAACAGGAGACTAAGTAGGAGGAGGCTGCTAATGTCATCCAATGTCCTATAACAGGGACCTACCATACCAGTCCATGGCTTAGGAACTGAGCCACACAGCAAGAGGTGAGTGGCAGGTGAGCAAACAAAGCTTTATCAGTATTTACAGCCACTCCCCATCACTCGCATTACCGTCTGAGCTCTACCTCCTGTCAGATCTGCAGTGGCATTAGATTCTCATAGGAGAGGAAACCCTATTATGAAATGGGCATGTGAGGGATCTAGGTTGCATGCTGTTTATGAGAATCTAATGCCTGATGATCTGCCACTGTCTCCCATCACTCCCAGATGGGACAATCTAGTGGCAGGAAAACACACTCAGGGCTCCCACTAATTCTACATCATGATGGGTTGTATAATTATATCATTATATATTGTGATGCAATAATAATAGAAAGAAAGTACATAATAATGAGCTTGAATAATCCTAAAACCATCCCTCCACCCTGGTCTGTGGAAAAATTATCTTCCACAAGACTGGTCCCTGGTGCCAAAAAGGTCAGGGACTGCCATAAGATGTAAAGGTTCTTGATGGTAGGAGACACAACTCAATGACAACATGACAGAAGGCAGAACTCTCTGCCACTTACAGCTCACAAGCAGAGGAGGCTGACAGGCAGGGCCACATGGGGCTGCACCCCAGAGAAAGCAACAGCAAGCTGACAATGGAGGGGATAGTTTACCTGTGCCAAGTCAGGTAAGAATAGCTAGGGTTCTGGGCTCCCTGTGGATGGGCCAGTTTGAATATGGTTGAGGGCTCTGCAACATAGAGGCTGCTCCTAGTTGTCAGGCAAGTGGCCCAGGGGTAATTAGGGTGAATGTATACTGGTTTGAGTGTGAGCCCAGGCAGGAAAGTGGTTTCAGCATAGACTTAATTGGCTACTCAAGAAGGGAACAGACAAGCCTCCAGCGAGGACCTCAAAACTTGGTTAAGATGTAAAACAAAAACATAAATAAACTTCGTGTATTACAATGAAGTAATGAAGATGGTGAGAATTGGTCCGATGGTGGTTCTATTTGAAGGAAGAGCCAACACTGTTTTCTGATAGGTTAGATATGGGGTGTGTGAGAAAGAGGAGTCCACAGGATCTCCAAGTTGAAGGCCTGAGTCTGGATGGCAGTTGCCACTAATGAAGATGAACAAGACCACAAAATGAACAAGTTTGTAAGGAAAAGTTAGAAGTTTAGTTTAGAACATTCGGTGTTTGAAATGTCTTTTTTAAAAATACAAGATATTTAAGTAAACTTGTTGAGCACAAAATAAATTTATGGCTCTGAAGTTCAAAAGAGATGTCTGGACTGGAGATATAAATTTGGGAGTGTTTGACATAAATATGGTATCTAAAGCCATGGGACCCATTGAGATCATCCAAGAAGTGAAGGTAGATAAAGAAAAGTATGTGGCCTATTGAGTGCATTTTGGGGCAGTCCAACATGAAGAAGTTGAGCCAAGGAGGAAGAAACAGTAGAAGGAAAGGAAAAGTGGTGGAGTAGAGGGTTTAGGATCTGAGTGAGCAAAATGTTTCAAGGATATAGAAATGTTCAGACTCACTGACAACGAAATAGGTATATTGAAAATGGCAATAAGATACTCTTGACCACCAAATTAGGAAGTCATTTACAAAACAGACACTTCATGTTGTCAAGGGTGCCATGCAGCAGTTGTACCAATTTACACCACAATTAGGAAAAAAACTGGGTTGAACTTTCTGGAAAGCAAGTTAACATTATATAAAAGGAATCTCTATACAAAGTCTACACACTGACATTCAGTGGTTCCTCTTCTAGGAGTCTACCCTGAAGAAATAAGCAGAAACTGGACAAAGTTTTATACAAAGATTTGTTACATAAAAGTTTAACAAAGATTTGTTACATAAAAAATCATTCCAAAGCTATTCATACTAACAAATAGCTAAGAAAAAATTTCAATTTTGAACAAGGAAAATTATTCAATAAATTATGAGCCTAATACTAAGAGGATTGTGTAGCCCAGAAAAATCATGGTTCAAAAGTATATTTAATGACCTGTGAAAGTCCTCACGATGCTACATTAATTGAGGAAAACAAGGTAATGCTTTTTCTTTCTCACAGTTACAACAAAACTAACAATTATCACTTATTAGACATGTACTATGTGCAAAGGCACTGTGCTAATCATTTATATGTGTTATTTTTAATTCTATATTATAGGTATGATGAGAAGGCAAAGGCTCAGAAGGTTGTTTTGATCATATTGTATTTGATATTAACACATTTGGGATCTGAAGGAAACACACAACACACACACAGGGAGCTCTGATGGCCTCTCCTAAAAACTCCTATGTTCCTAAAGAAGTGTTCATGACCTACTGTGGAAATATAATACAAATTGTGAGTTCATGATTTTTTTTCCTAAAGGGGGATTCTAAGAATGACAACAAAACATAGAAGTAAGCACTGATTTCTTCCTGTAGAATTCATTTTCTCTTAATTTCATAATTCTAACCACTCACCTATAAAACTAAGGATCACTATAGAGACCCCTAGCACTGCCAGATAAAGTTGATGCCTGAACAACTTGGGGATCAAGGGCACTGACGTCCTCAAAGTTGATAATCTGCTAATAACTTTTGATTTCCCAAAACTTAACTACTAATAACCTACTGTTGTTCAGAAGCCTTGCCAATAACATTAACAGCTCATTAACACATAAACTAGTATCTACATATATTTTAATCCACTCATGACATACCTAAATTTTTCCTAAATTTTTCTATATTTCTAGACTGTGTGTCTTGTCTGCCAGCCTCTTTCAAATGTAACAAATCTCTAAAGAAATGTTCCAATATATTTATTGAAAAAAATCCACGTACAAGTGGACCCACACAGTTCAAGCCCTTGTTGTTCAAGGGCCAACTGTATTTTTTTATTTCTTCAGCAGTGAAGTTAGTTTGTTGTGAGGCAAAATACTTTTGGAAAACGTATTTTGAAGATGAACAGTGCTTACCTTTTCAACACAATATTCTCCCCCTTCATTCTGTAACACATATTTTTCAAACAGGTTCTTAAGGAATGAAAATTAATGTGCTCAGCATTCTAATGTATTCATTAATGCATTTCATGATGACATACTATGTGAAGACACTCTGCTAGTTCTTTGGGATGTGGTTGGAGGACACTTGTGGAGATTGCACTGTAACCTAAGTCATACGTAGTTTCTGTTGCAGACAAGCTCACTGTCTGGAGGAGAAGACAAACACATCACACGTACATGCAATACAGTTAACAAAACGGCAATCACTGTTTCCTGATGGTTATCAGCAAAGTAAAAGAGACAATATTCTAAGCAGAAAGCAGCAGGATCAAAAAATGGAATCGCGGCAGCCCTAGAGTGGGCTGGATATAGCAAGTAGTTCAGCATGACAGGAATGGAGCTATGCATAGGGCTAACATAACAGTTAAGGTAAAGATTATTAAACTCGGCTGGGTGCGCTGGCTCACTCCTGTAATCCCAGCACTTTGGGAGGCTAAGGCGGGTGGATCACAAGGTCAGGAGTTCAAGACCAGCCTGGCCAACATGGTAAAATTCCATCTCTACTAAAGATACAAAAAATTAGCCAGGCGTGGTGGCACACACCTGTAATCCCAGGTACTTGGGAGGCCAAGGCAGCAGAATTGCTTGAACCGGGAGGCGGAGGTTGCCGTGAGCTGAGATTGTGCCACGGGACTCCAGTCTGGGTGACAGAGTGAGTCTGTCTCAAAAAATAAATAAAAAAATTAAAAAAATGAGATTATTAAACTCTTTTTATGCCTGGAAACTAGGAAAGCACTAAAAGCTTTTATATGGAAAAAATCATCAAAGTTCCATTTTAGTTGCGTGCCTATGACAGTAATGTTCAGCAGGCAGCATAGAACGCAGGAACCTTAGTTCAGTGTTCAGGAGCACAGATTGCTTGGATTCAAGTACTAAAGCTGTATGACTTCAGCAAGTTGCTTACTTCTTTGTGCCTCAGTTTCCTCATTTAGAAGATGAGGGCTGATGTTAATAACGCATACCTCATAATATCAGTATGAGGATTAAATCTGAAATAGACATACTGCTTAGAACAGAAACAGCCGTATAGAATGCACTCAATAAAAGTTAGCTATCATTACAAATATTTAGAAATCTGTAGCAGTTAGCTATTGTTTCATAACAAATCATTCCAAAACTTGATGGCTTAAAGCAATCATTTATTTGTTCATGATTCTTCAGGTCAGCAATTAAGTCTGGGCTCAGCTGGGCAGTTTTTCTTATCTAGCCAGGCTAGGTTTGTTTGCATGCCTGAAGTCAGCTGTGTACTCAGCTGTTCTACACAATCTTCCAACTTCCAGCAGGCTGGCCAAGTCTTGTTTTCATGGCAGTGGCAGAGTTTTAACGGGAAGAATTTAAGACCAAGAAGGTTTAAAGATTTAGCTTGGAAATTACACACCATCATTTCTGCCACATCCTGTGGGCCAAAGCAAGTTACAAAACCAGGCAGATTCAAAAAGAGGAAAAACAGACTTTACCATTTGATGGAAGGAGCAGCCAAGCCATGCTACAAAAAAAACAAGGAGACAGGGAAAAGTAAAGGATTGTAGCCATTTTGGCAATCTACCACAAGGTCTGAAGCTCAGGATTAAGATTGAGATTGGTGATACTGATTCAGCAGTCATCATCTATAAATAAAGAATAGTAAAATCTTGAAGCGGATAAGCTCATTAAGAGAGCTCTTCTCATCATGAGAAAGAAGAAAAGAGGATTCAAGGCAAAACTCTTATAACATCAATTGTTAAGATTGGGCAGACGAACGAGAGCACAATGGGCCCTGAGCGAGGCTGAACAAAAAAAAATGGAGAAGGTAAACAGCCAATGCGATGAGTATAATGAGGATTTAAGAAGTAATCTTTGGATTTAGCAGCAACATTAGTGGGTTTGCCCATGGTGGAAGTCAGCATTTCGCGAATTGAAGAATGCATAGGAAATGAGCAGACCTGACTGGAAACAGTTTGGTGATATCAAGGAGGTGAAAGATACCATTGTATCTGAAGGAAGATGTGGAGTCCGGGAAGGGATTTTTGTTTATGTGTTTCTTTTCGTTATTTTTTTTAGGATGAGGGTCATTTAAGCTTTTAAATTGTAATTAATATGGAGTGAGGAGAGAGTAAATGTTTAAAACTTCAGGAAAGTAGAAATAAGCGAGCCAGTGAAGGCAGAAGGAAATGTGATAGAATTAAGGAAAATATGAACAAGTATAGAAATAAGTTTGTTGGTTTTGTGGCAGTGGCAGGAGGCTCGTGGAGTCCTCATTGGATGGACCCTACTTCCTCTGAGAAGCTGAGGGTGAGAGCATGTTCTAAACCTTAGAGGGAATGTGGCTCAGTGGGAGGTTTCCAGGACAAGGTTGATGAAGCTGTGGTGAAAACAGGAGAGGATTTAGGGAATCATCAATATCTGTCAGATATCATGGCAGGGTCAGGCAACACTGGGTCCCAGGATGTGGAGAGGCCCCAGTAAGTTCTCAGGCTTGTATACTTGATAACAAAAACAATCACAAAAGACTGCAAAAACCACAATCTCATGCCAAGGCCATCACAGCCTTTCACAAAACTCACTTCTGCAAGGACATCTGCCCAGCAATTGTGCCTGTCCAACCTTGGGACTGGCGTCATCCTTGTTATTAATCTTAGTAGCCAAGGATCATTATTTCAAAACACACAGCTTATGCACATAGATTGCTACGGTATATGTATTCACATTGCAATGCTCTATTCCCAGATAAACATCATTTTCTTTTAGGGAGCCTCTCTTTGTTTATTATTTAGATTGACAATAGCAGCGAGCATGGATAGAGGGTGGTAGAACTGGCTATGTGATGCTATCAAGAAACAGGGTTGAGCTAGGTGTGGTGGTGCATGCTTGTAGTCCCAACTACTTGGAAGTCTCAGGTGGGAGGATCACTTGAGCCTAGGAATTTGAGGCCAGCCTGTGCAAAATAGAGAGACCCTGTCTTTAAAAAACAAAGAAACAGTATTTATGAGAGAATTAATCCCCTCTTTCATTAAAAAAATTATAAATGAACAAACTTAAACCTGGCAGGGGACATGCCTATCAATTTGGTAAGTAATAAAAGTCTAATGTTCATTTTGGGTGCAGGTGTGAGAAAATGGGCACACTGACTATGCTGGTGGGCATAGATCTTGTTATAATTTTTCATTCATCACATAATTATTTATTTACAAAGCACCATTAGAAACCTAGATATTTACTTACTCTGAATTAGTACAGAGAAAATTCACTTTGATGTAAAACTTCTAAATCTGGCTTTAAAAGGTTCAAACCCTAGAATTGGTCCAGTTTTGTACGGTTGCTGTATTTGTCCATTATCACACTGCTATTACAAAATGCCTGAGACTGGGTAATTTATAAAGGGAAGAGGTTTAATTGACTCACAGTTCTGCAGGCTTAACAGGAAGCATGGCTAGGAGGCCTCAGGAAACTTATACTCATGGCAGAAGTTGAAGGGGAAGCATAGCACATCTTTCATGGTGGCAGGTGAGAGAGAGGAGAGAGTGAACAAGGAAGAGCCACACTTTAAAGTCATCAGCTCTCTTGAGAACTTATTTACTATCATGAGAACAGCATGGAGGAAATCACCCCCCATGGCCCAATCACCTCCAACCAGGTCCCTCCCTCAACACCTGGGGATTATAATTCAAGATGAGATTTGGGTGGTGACACAGAGTCAAACCATTCCACCCCGGCCTCTCCCAAATCTCATCCTTTTCACATTTTAAAACCAATCATGCCTTCCCAACAGTCCCCCAAAATCTTAACTCATTAATCCAAAAGTCCAAGTCCAAAGTCTCATCTGAGACAAGACAAGTCCCTTCTTCCTATAAGCCTATAAAATCAAAAACAAGTTACTTATTTCCAGGATACAATTGGGGTACAGACATTGGATAAGTGCTCCCATTAGAAATGAGAGAAATTGGCCAAAACAAAGTGGCTACAGCCCCAATGTAAGTACAAAATCCAGTGGGGCAGTCATAAAATCTTAAAGCTCCAAAATAATCTCCTTTGATTCCATGTCTCACATCCAGGCCATGCTGATGCCAGGGGTGGGTTCCCAAGGCCTTGGGTAGCTCAGCCCCTGTGGCTTTGCGGGATTCAGCCCCCATGGCTGATCTCATGGTCTGGCATTGAGTGCCTGTGGCTTTTCCAGGTGCACAGTGCAAGCTGTTAGTGAATCTCTTCTGAGGTCTGGAGGACAGTGGCCTTCTTCTCACAACTCCACTAGGCAGTGCCCTAGTGGGGACAATGTGTGTGGGGGGGTCCAACCTCACATTTCCTTTCTGCACTTCCCTAGCAGAAGTTCTCTGTGAGGGCTCTGCCCCTATAGCAGACTTCTGCCTGGACATCCAGGCATTTCCATACATCCTCTGAAATCTAGGCAGAGGTTCCCAAAGCTCAACTCTTGTCTTCTGCACACCTGCAGGAACAATACCACGTGGAAGCCACCAAGGCTTGAGGCTTGCATCCTCTGAAGCAATGGCCCAAGCTGTATATTGGCCCCTTTTAGCCACAGCTAGAGCTGGAATGGCTGGGACACAGTGCCACTCAGCCTAGGCTTCATTGTTCACATCTCTATCTGCATTTTGGTCAAGGCCATTCAACAAGTTTCTAGGAAGTCCCAAACTTTATCACATCTTCCTGTCTTCTTCTGAGCCCTCCAAACTGTTCCAACCTCTGCCTGTTACTCAGTTCCAAAGTTGCTTCTACATTTTAAGTTTATCTTTATAGCGGTGCCCCACTACCTTGGTATTAATTCTCTGTATTAATTCATTTTTACACTTTTATAAAGAAATGCCTATGACTGGGTAATTTATAAAGGAAAAAGGTTTAATTGACTCACAGTTCCATAGGCTTAACAGGAAGCATGGCTCGGAGGCCTCAGGAAACTTACACTCATGGCAGAAGGTGAAGGGGAAGCAAAGCACGTCTTACATGACGTATGACATAAGGAGAGAGAGAGGAGAGAGAGAACAAGAAAGTGCCACACTTTAAAGTCATCAGCTCTCAAGAGAACTCACTCACTATCATGAGAACAGCATGGGGGAAAGTGTCCCTATGATCTAATCACCTCCCACTAGGTCCCTCTCTCAACACCTAGGGATTACAATTCTAGATGAGATTTGGGTGGGGACACAGAGCCACATCATATTGGTTGCCATCAGTGCCATTAATTGGAGATGATTTCTAGAGTGTTTGTTGTCAGGATTCCTGGATACACTGACCAGGACTCTCTCCACGGCTGAACTCAACTAAACATTTTCTAGCCGTAATCTCACAGTGCCATTTCACTTCCCCTGAAAACACTATTGCTAATTTGTTGAAAGTTCTGCCTGATAAAATGGCAGCACTCTTAAGGAGATGGAGGTAGAACCCTCATTAGTCCCATGATCTGCTCTATAACCAATGTCAGAAGTGCTGAAGGAGGTTCTCCTGTGTCAGCAGCAGCATCACCATACACATAAGGGTAACGTGGGATTCCTGGGATTCCTTGTCGGCCCTTTCCCTTTACTTTTAAATGCTGGTCACCTCCCTAACACATGTGTACATCCAACTGTGAAACCTGAATCCCATCACTTTCCTGCATGTATATGATGTGCTTGTTACTAAACTATATGCTGGGGGAAAAGTGACAACCAAACCTGAACCAGCCTCTGCCCCAATGGAGTCCACAGTCTAATATAAGGAGCAGCTTTTAAACACGTGATTAAACACATCACCCTATACATAAACATATGAACAAAACTGTGGTAAGAGCTATGGAGGAAAAGTACAAGTTTCTAAGGCAGCATTTAACAGAAGACTCCATCCTAGTCTGGAAGTCAGAAAGGTTTCAACAACAACAAAATGACATTTGAGGTAAGATTCCAAAGATGAGTGTGGGGAAGAATTTTCCAGACAGAAAACCCAAATGTGGGAAGACTCTGAGGCAGGTTGAAGCATTGCATATTCCAGCATCAAGAATAAGGTCATCCTTGCTGAAGTCCAGAGAGAAGCAAGGCTAGAGGTGGGGAATCTGGATGGATTAATGATAGATTCCAGGCTGTGTGGAGCATTCCAATCCTAAAATCTTTTACATCTGCTATTCACACCCACCCCCAGCTTTAACTTCCTATTTGGATTGGATAAATCCTAGTCACCTTCAGATCTCAACTTTAGCTGGGAAGACTTCCCTGATGCACACATTAAACATACTCCTTCAGCTGTTCCTATTGTTTTTCATTTCCTCCCTCAAAACAATCACCTTATGTAATTTCAATTATTCATTCACATCTGCCTTCCACCAGATTCTGAGCTCCATCAGGGCCGGGTGTGAATCTGTCTTGTTCACTGCTTTCTACAGAACTTAGCACAGTGCCAGGAACAAAAACGAATATGTTGAAAGAATAAGCGTCTTGCCACGTGCAAACTGTCCCTGATATTGCATTTCTTGTTTCAAGCTAAACTGAAAGAACAGTCAAAATGGGATGTTTGTCACAAGAAATACATTGACAAGTCTGTAAGAAAAAAAGGAAAGGTGTTTCTGCCTTAATCCCACATTATCAAACTAGGTATCATGTTACTTATTCAAATAACAGCTTCTCTGGATACAATTCTGAAGCCCATGTCAAAACAGAAGCAACAGAGCCAAGCATCTGTTCTCTCTTCTGGCTCACCAGCTTCATTGCCCGTGGAGGACTGACCTCCTCCATCAACACCTCAGGTCCTATGGTTAAAAAGCTCTGGAAAGTTTTTGACCTTGTTGCCTATTGATCAAGAGGTATCTCTGGCTGTGACATGGGATATAACATGGTCCTAGTTTGGGTTCCCTGAAAGACAAATTTGACATGGGTTTAACAGCAAGAAGTTTAATTGGGTGATAATCCTAGGAAATACCATGAGAAAGTAGGGAGATAAGGCAGGGAAAGAAAGCAAGCCAAGAAAGTATGTGATAAAATGCAGTTACTGCCGTGAGCTCAACTCCACTGAGGATCCACTGAGAAACTGTGTGGGACTCGTCTTGGAGCTGCCCCAGTGTTGGGCAAAGAAGCTGAGGTAGTTACCACCAACTCCCAGTCTCATTTGTGGGTGGTCATTCTTTGCATTTCTACACTGCCTCTGTGATGAAAAAAACAAATTGTTTTTCCTCTGCTCTCTAACCACAACAATCAACACAGAAGACTGCTGTGTCTCAGTGCGTGGGGATTTCTTCCTACCAACAGCAAGTAATCAATTCTGTAGCAGACACCAGCTGGGCATCCTCCAATTCAGTTCTGACTCTGCCTACCTGGAGATGGCAGTGGATCCCATAGTTGAGGGCTCAATCCCACAAGGCTGCCTCTACCTATACACACAAGCTCCAGGAGGTTTTTACCTGTGCTTCTGATCAACCCAGTATAAATCAGAGACCCCATGACCTCCTCAGGTTCAATTAATTTGCTAGAGCAACTAACAGCACTCAGGGAAACACACACCGGCATTCAGTTTATTATAAAGAATATTACAAGAATACAGATGAAGGGTGCATAGAATGAGGTATGGGAGAAGGAGTGCAGGGCTTCCATGCCCTCCCATGGTGGGCCACCCTTTGGGAACCTCCACATGCTCAGCTCTCTGGAAACTCCCTGAACCCTGTCCTTTTGGGTTTTTATGGAAGCTTCATTGCATAGGCATGATTGATGAAATCATTGGCCATTGGTAATCAACGGATCCTTCAGCTCCTCTCCCCTCCATGCAGGTTGCTGGGGAGGCTGAATGTCTCAACCCTCTGATCCTGCCTTGGTCTTTCCTGTGAGCAGACCCACATTGAAGCCACCTAGGGGGCTGCTAGCCATCAATCAACTCATTGGCATACTAAAAGACACTTATCACTACAGAGAGTCCTAGTATTTTAGAATATGCATACCAGGAGACTGGGATGAAGACCAAATATACATTTCACAATATCACACTTCCCTTCTACACTCCAAGTACCTCCGGGTGCTAAAAGTGCCCTCAGCCAACAAGTCTTGAGCTGAGGCACCAAGATAGTGATGCCCATAAAATACTTTAGAATTCTCCCTTTTAAGATAGAATTCTAAAACTCAGTTGGTATGTTCTCTTCAAGGTGGTTTTCCCAATACTCTGGTTATCATTACTTAGTGTCAGACTACGTTTGTATTTCTCACAAATGGATGACAGTGGGGATGAAAATGAGTTTGCTGTGTACTGATCACCAGCTTGCCTGAGTCCAGTGAGATAGTACACCCATACTAAGTTACATGAACCAGACCTGTTACTTACAGATAGTCAGCAAGGGGCAACAGAAGATGAGGTTTCATGACAAGCTGGTCTGTAAGGCTCAGGAAAGCTACCTGCAGTGGATAGAGTCTCATATGTGCATGTCCCACTTGCACTGCAGTGGAGGGACCCCAGAAATCAGTGTGCCCTGGGTTTTTATGCTTCAGGGGTTACATGATATGCTAGGTTAAGGCACTGAAGGTCTTCCTGTTTCTAGAAGAGATTGGGTGAGGGCCTGGACTTTTCTAGCCAGCTCCTCCCTATCTCAGGATATTGCATTCCCAGCATATTGGAAAGGTATTCTTGAGAATTACAAGTAAAAAGAGGGGAGAACTGGGCTGATCCAAAGCTATCCAAAAAAACTGTCCTGCAGGACGTCATGGAGATTTTTGTTTTCTTCTTCTTTTTTTTTTTTTCTTTTAAGACAGGGTCTCACTCTGTCACCCAGGCTGGAATGCAGTGGCACCGTCACAGCTCACTCCCACTTCCACCTGCCAGGTTCAAGCAATCCTCCCATCACAGTCTCCCAAGTAGCTGGGACTACAGGCACACACCACCACGCATGTCTAATTTTTGTATCTTTAGTAGAGACGGGATTTTGCCAGGTTGTCCAGGCTGGTTTCAAACTTCTGGACATAAGAAATCCACTAGCCTTGGCCTCCCAAAATGCTGGGATTACAGGCTTGAGCCACCACCCTCGGCAGGGATTTTCTGATAATCTGTCAATGAAGTCGTTCCAAACTCTCCCAACCCCCCAAAATATGTTTCAGTAACTTTCCCATTTTTATACATTTGCCCCATTTAGTTATAGCTTCATTTCCACATATACTACCTGGAGCTATTATGTATCATAATTCTTAAGTAATCAAAATGTTTTTAGTCCTTTAGGATTATTAACCAGATCTGTTGAAAATTTCTAGTAATTAATGTTACACTCTCCATTATACTTGGTACAGATTCTTCTGTACATTTTCATCCAGAGAGCCTTCTTTATTGTGGGTTAAGGAAGGAAACTAGCCCCTGAGCTCCCGTAATCCTATCAATGCTTCTCCAGTGTCAGATAAGTCACATTGCTATCATTTTCTGTGTCAGAAATTAACCAACATTCAATGGCCTTGAAAAAGAATGAGATTATTGACTTCACCATTGATTTAAGCAACAGGGGAAGTAAATGAAGAATGAAGTAATTATGTCTTTAATCTCTTCCATAGGCCTGGAAGACTTATTCCAGGGTGAAAAATCAGACTGGAAGTCCTTACTTCCAAATTTTGAGATTTCCCAGTCTAGAGACTTTAAAATGATCAGTAACAGAATTTTTCTAAACACTTTACCACATAGTCTTTGCCATAATTTGTAACATATAGTTGAAAAACATCTCACTTTGTAAAAAACAGGTACAGAGGATGCACCAAGGTGCCTTCAGGAAGCATGTCCAGGCCAGGCGCTGTGGCTCACACCTGTAATCCCAGCACTTTGAGAGGCTGAGCTGGGAGGAGCAGTTGACCTCAGGAGTTCGAGACCAGCCTGACCAACATGGCAAAACCCCCATCTCTACAAAAAATACAAAAATTAGCAGAGCATGGTGGTTGCATGCCTGTAATCCCAGCTACTCAGGAAGCTGAGGCAGGAAAATCGCTTGAACCTGGGAGATGGAGGCTGCAGTGAGCCAAGATCGTGCCACTGCACTCTAGCCTGGGCAACAGTGCAAAACTCTGTCTTTAAACAAAACACAACAACAACAACAACAACAACAACAACAACAACAAGCAGGCCCAGCTCAGCATTCCTCAATCTGAGCACTGTGGGGCCCAAGATGTCCTTCCACCTCTTTCCTGGTCTCTGCCTACAGCAATCTTGACCTGAAGACTCACAGTCCACAGTGATCTGTTAAATCTCATCTCTATCCTCTCCATTCTCCAATGGCTTCCTAAAGCACATTGAATGAAATACAAAACCCTTATTGTAACCCCTATGGATGGACCCCTTCTCCCCGGGCATACAGTCCTCCCTGCTGTTCCACTTACAGGCCCACCCATGCTCAGGCCTCAGGTTTTTACCCAGCACTTGCTGCCCCTCTGTCAGGACCACTCTTCCTCTCCTCCAGGCTCCTCTCCTCTACCAATCCTTCCCTGCAATTAAGTCACAAGTCATTTCCTCACAGCCGCCTTCCCTGAACAGCCTGTATTTAGAAGCATCCTCTTTTCCTTTCCAGTCTCCAATCCTTATTTTTCTTCATTTCACTTATGGCTTCCTGGCATGCTTCATATTATTTATGTGTTTATTGGTGGTTTCCCCAAAAGAGTAGAAGAGCTGTAAGGAGAGGTTCTATGCCCAGTGCCTACAAAAGTGCCCGACATTAGTAGGTATTCAGTAATTATTTGTTGAATTAATTAAAATGAATGAATGAAGAAACTGCTTGGCTTTCACTGGGCAAGGTGCTGTCCACTGTTAATGATATAGGAGTTAAAAAAATATATTTAGGCAGATAGTGAGGGTAAGGAAGTCCTCAATAAGGTTTCCTTGTAATAAAAAGCATCCTGAAAATCATTTCTTTTCTAACAAAAAGCAGCCTGAAAAATCAAGCTGCAAGCGTAGGTAAGCAAACTAGAAGCTTTCATAGGTAAATGCCGCAGCTGTGCCAACAGGAAAAGGCTACCTGGGGGCCAGGCATGTTCAACCTGGTGGCTCCATCTTTCCTTTTCTTTGTCAACCATGTGTACAGTGAGGAACAGACAACATGGCACTGGACAGGTAGGGAACCCATCTGCATAATAAAAGATTAGGGTGGGATGGCCAGCTTCTATGCGCGCTATGCAAACGTCACACCTGGTCCAGCCAATTTCTCAGGCCCTCTGTAAATCAGATACGGCCTCCTCAGTCTCCTCTATAAAACCCCATGCATTTCATTACGAAATCAGAAGCCCCACTTGGGAGCCCCTCTCTCTCTTCAAGAGAGAGAGCTATTCACTTTTCTCTTTCTTTTGCCTGTTAAACCTCCACTCTTACACCCACTTTTTGTATGTCCACATCCTTCATTTCCCTGGCATGAGATGACAGACCTCAGGTATTTACCCCAGACGACGACACTGCTTCACTTAAATATTTTCACTACCTTTGACAGGAAGGATATTTAGTATGTTCTCCAGAGAGAGGTCATAGTCAAGGCTGCTTATGTGATGGCTAAGAGCAGAGGAAGGGGTCATCCTGTAAACTATGACTCAGCTACCTCATAACCCTGGGCACCCAATGATGTTCCTCCCAAGGTGTTTTCCCTTGACATACTTGGGTCTAGTTAGGTGTTGCCAGGTGGCCTGTAGTCCCCAGACTGGCATGCTTGGGGAGGCCAGCTTTTTCCTGGGTGTAGCACATGGCCATTGACTCTGATCTTCCTGACTCTGGCAAGCTCTGAATCTTCCATTCTCCTACCCACCACCCAGCCAAAGGAATCTCTTTATAGACTGGAGAAAACTCTCCTAGTGTTTCTGGCCATGATTCTTTGGCTATCTACAATCAGGAGTTCTGTCCTTTTTATCTCACTGTGAAAACCATCGAAATGCTCTTAAGTGCTTAGGCTTCTGGAAGATAATAGTTGGAAAGGGAAGTATTTTACTTCCAAACTTCAGTTTTCTTCTCTGTCACATGCATGAAATGAGCTGATGAGCACAGAGCAAACTCTTTGATGAATTGAGGGGAAGGAAAGGAGGGAAGCAAAGAGCCAGTACAGTGAGAAGAAAAGAAAGATAGATTCACAACTTGGTGAAATGTTCACCTGTCTCCCAATAAGCTATAGACAGAAAAAAAATTACTTGGTGCATGGCTTGAGTTTCCAAAGAAAAGGAGGAATGAACTCACTTTTGGCTAAGTGTTTGAACACTAAGCTTAGTGTCAAATAATGAAGCTTTGTGGTTCTATATAACCATTTTCTTATAAAAACATTTTCCTATAGTTACTAAAATAGCCTCTTATTTTTGACATATGAGTTTGGAAAGTAGTACTTAAAAGAAAAGTTTTGAAAAAAGTAAACACTCTAGAATACTAAATCTTTTTGTTTTGTTTTATTGTTTTAAATCTTCAGGGTGTGCTGTTTCTGTTGTTGGTTTGTTCATTTGTGTGTTACTGTTCTCTTAGGGATACCTTAAAAGCTGCTATGGTAGTGCCAGCTGTTGTTGATAAAAATTCTACTTTAATCCAACCAGTTTAAAATATGCTAACTTAAAAAAATAAACATAGAACAAAAATCTCTTGGAATTTTTAGTTTTAAAGAGATAAATAAAGGATACATAGCAAAGTATGTGCAGTATTTACCCTATGTCTTTATGAATGTTTAGGAGACTTATTTGTTCATTATCGTTGGTAACCACACTTAAATGAAGAATAAGACTCAAAATACAAATTAGTTAAAAAAATAATTTATTTGCTTCAAGAAGGATGATGACTTTGTAGCCACTTATATTTGGGGATTCACTAAAATGAGAGGCATTGATCATTTTCCCATTTCTGTGCCTCTATGTTCAGCCTAGGTTATCTTAAATCTACCATACACTGTACTTCAGATGCCTTCGTATTTTATAGCTGCCAAGACAGCTATAAAAGAACCTTCTGTTAAATTTAAACTGTAGTTGCCTTTTTCTTTAATTTTCTGAAGAATTTAGTAACTATAATGTGCTTATTTTTGTGATTTGATTTTATTCTGTCATGCTTTGGATTAAAATTCCCCAAGCAACAGACACAAAGATCTCTCCAAAAAGATAAAGGTGGTTTCTAGAAAAATCAGCCTTGCTTTGTCAAATAGTGGGAAGGCTGAGTAGAAAGGAGACCTGTGGTGATCTGGTGGGGTCTGAGCTGGAGAGATGGATTTCATAGAAAGAATCTGCAGACCTGTATATCAGTGCAAACACCTTCAGCTCAAGAGTTGGCTTTGCTGTTTCAGAAAATGAATTGTGATCTCATTTGACATTGTTGTTTATGATCCCAATTCATTAGTCCAATTCATTTTGGCGGATAACATAAATGACTGTGTCCTGTAGACAGGAAAATCCAGCGGTTGGAATTAGATGCATAGCTATAACATATCGTTGGCTTTATTAATCAAATCCACAGACAGTCATTTTCAGGTTAAAGCTTTGCTTGTATACGTACTACCTATCACAGATAGAAGAAAAACCTAGAAAAACACCACACCTCCATGGTGAAGTTGTTCAACAAATGTAAATTTTATTCCCCCTTCAAAGTTAATAAATTAGTGAATTATGTACAATATGAGTCTAGTGAAAATAAAACCAGTTAAACAAAAAAAAATACTATAGACAAATTAAAGTTTTCAGAGTTTAACTGAGCAAAAAACAATTTGAGAATCGGCCAGCCCCCTGAACTAGAATAGGTTCAGAGTGACTCTTGGGTTATCACATGGTCAGATAATATTTATGGACAGAAAAAGGAAAGTGACGTACAGAAAACAGAAGTGAGGTACAGAAATAGCTGGATTGGTTACAGCTCAGCATTTGCCTTAATGGAACACATTTTGACCAGTTGGCCATCTGTGATTGGCCGAAACTTTGTGACTAGTACAGGAGAATGTTACTGTCTGCTTATAAATCCTATGCAGTTATATAATCAGAACCTAACTGGTTGTACTTCACTATGTATGGAAAAATCTTTAGGCTGCACTTAAAATATGAAAGGAGGCAGTTTTAAGCTGAACTTAAGTTAAATTAACAATTCCTCGCAGCTTCAGAGGTTAACCAAAACTGAAGGTATTGATGCTGCCCTGTCACCATCATAAATGGACTTGTTTTGTCTGAAGTCCCCCTGGGAAAGAGCAGAACAGTGGGTTTCGTAAGGTGAGAAAAAGGAAACGGAATAATTTTTTTAAAAACTGGTTACTTAAGATTACTTTTTTGTAAGGGTTAGAGCGGAGGGAACTTTCTTATTATGCTGGAATCTTCTGTTTTCAGGGAAAAACTACTGGTCTGTGTTGAGATCAATCTACTTCTTTATGCTCTCAGTTTGACTATGCAGCATTTAGCATGAATTACTCCATTTGGTTTGGTCTGGTCTGTTGGGGCTGAGTGCTAGAGCTCAGTCCAGAACAATGGATTCTCGTAATTTTGTCTAACAATTCCTACCTCTTCGTCAGGTTCTCACCTGGATTAGAATGTAGCCAAAACATAGTGCTTTAACATTACTTCCAGTTACCATCATTTTGCATTTTCAGTCTTAGCACATCCTACGTCAGTTACGGTGTTCTCGTGGTTCATTCATTTCTGAGTTTTTGTTGTTCCAGTCAAACAGAGGCCATTTGATAGTCTATGAATGGCTGCATAGAAACATTTAAAACTTCTGAGAAAAAACACTGCACTAGGGAGACTATTATGATTATCAGGGGGATAATACCAAGAGTTTGGAGCATGTTCCTTAGCCAGGGTACCTATGAACCAAACCAAATAAAACCAAATAGATCAAAAGATAAGTCACATGAAGAGTCTACTCATTTTAATCAAACAGCATATTTGTTAATCCCCTGCAACTCATTGTCTATAATATCCACTGCTTTCATTCATGTGCAACAAAATGTTTTAGCAGCTGCAGGTTCTTCCTTGTTCAGCCAGTAGGTAATCAAGAGCAATTCTATTATCTAGCACAACTTTAGCTAAATAACTTAATGAAGTTGTACAATAATAGCTTTTTCAGTAGAATATTTTAAAGAAGTTGAAGAACTTAAAGAAGTTGTACAATAATAGCTTTTGCAGTACAATATTTTATAGAGCCTTTTATGAAGGATTCCTAATCATTGCTTCATTGATATTTACTCTAAGTCATGGAAAAGGAGCCCTAGCAAATGATAATCATCCAGAACTGTGAAAGCCCCCGGTGATGTTATCTTTAACCTATAATGTAGGTTAAGACTGGACTAACTTTCTGTTTTTGTCTATGGAGCAACAAAAATTCCATTAAAGTTCCAAGCCCACCATGAGATCTTCATCTTCCATCTATCAAAGCATAAGTTGCTCATATATAAGGTTGGCTGCAAAGCACTCCACAGATAAAATTATACCCCATAGGTGTACACAATATTGGCTGCAAAGTCCTCCACAAATAAAATTATACCCCATAGGTGTACACAATATTGGCTGCAAAGTCCTCCACAAATAAAATTATACTCCATAGGTGTACACAATACTTTTTCCAGTTTCATTGTTCACAGAGGTATAGGAAGGGAAAAAATTAAGAGAGGTAGAAGGCTTATGATGGCAGAGAAATCTTGATCCATGATCCTGGGAAAGCTGTTCATGTCTAGGATGCCATCTGCTTCTGCAAAGAAACTTCCCTGGTTAGCTTTACCTTAAGGACTTAAATGGCTGTACAGTTCTAAGAGTCTGGAAGGCCCCTTTTGAGTTGCAAGATTATGGACCCTTGCAATGTGTGTGGCAAGGACAGTCTTTCTTTGATGTCATTTCCAGAAGGCTCAGTTTATGGGTTCTAGAACATGAAAGGTTTGATTATCCTCAGTCACTGGATCATGGAAATCTTGTTTTACTTGGTGAAAATACATTCCGACATAATGCATTAAAGCATTGCAGCATTTAGTCATATCAGAGTTTAGGAGTGGAAGATACATGAGGTTCTATTATTAGTGTCATAAGCCTTCAAGTGACTATTTCATAAGGGACCAACTTAGTTTTCCAGTGGAAGTGGATCTGATTGTATTCAGTTAGCTTTATCAAATGCTATTGTATCTATAACATCTTATTTAGATGCTTTGCAACTTGTCCAGTGAAACAAGTGCTTCTATTGCTGGAGGTCTCTCCAGGAACACCACACGAGGGACAAACACATTTTCTAAAAACCTTTTGGCTTTTAGGGGAATGTTATAGCATTCACCTTCTTGCATGGATGGGAAAGCTTCTACACAGCTAGAAAAGATACATTGAAAATATCAATTGAATGAAATCCCTTCATAAATGTTCAAATGGGCCATCAGGTAGCAGAGATATATCTGAAATTTTGATTGTCTTCCCAAGATTATGGATTTGACAAACCAAACATTGGTCATAAACCACTTTCGAAATTTAGAACAGTCATTATATATAATACACTTATATATTATATATAATAGTTAACCCTGGATGTCTATCCTCTTAAATATTCATTTTATTCCTCCAACTCAGGTGTATAGCACTGTGTATTAAATGGGTTAACTTAGGTAAACCCATTTAATGGTTAACCCATTACCTAATGGGTTACTTAGGTAACCCATTAGGTAATTAGACTTGGACCATGCAGTTTATTCAAATTACATATCTCAATTTCAGTACTGGCTGATTTAGCATGAAAATCTGGCAAAGTATTTCCTTGATATTCAATTAATTATTGTCTTGATTGGGTTAGCAGTTTTATAAACCAGTAAATCTCTTTATTAGTGTTATGGAAATACCCATTTGGAAATATTTACTCAAATTATATGATTCTAAAGTTATCTGAAACCTGTATTCAAGAGTGCTTATCTGGTTTCTTTCCATCCTTTCCATGAAAATCCATGAAGACATAACACTCTGGGATTTTATTTGCTTATAAAAATCTAATAAATACATCAGAAGTTAGAAAATGCATCAGATTTAAGCAATTAACTGTGAATGAGACTTAAAATCGTCAGGTTTAAAGACCCAATTGAAAAAAAATTTGGTTATTTTGTGGCCTACAATAATTTAATGTAAGAACCATAATTATCACTAACCACATATACCAAGATATATCAGAATTTTTGAAATCTCATACAACTTTGGAATACATATTAATAACATATCCAAAAAGATACAACTCAATGTTAAAAATAATTTCTTATTTGACAATGCTTCCCATATAATTTAACGTATCAAATAAGCCTATTTAGTGTCTCCCTTTTGGACACTTCAGGGATCCTTTGTAATATCTAAAATTTAGTTTGAGGTCAAAAAGACATAATTTTACAATTTGAAGTTTGATTTTTGGAAGCTTGTCAAATATGTCAAAGGTTTAAAGTAATCAAAACAGGAACACAGATTACTGTAAAAATAACAAGCATTTATTTAGCCAAAGTGATCATTAAAAGGGTTTAAAAAAAAAACAAAACTTTACTCTTCTAGAGGAGATTCAATTTTTCAAACAATCAAGACAGCATGAAACATAATTTGTCTCTCCTCTCCATTTTCTCTCTCTCTGCAGTCTACACAAAGGGTGAAGAATAATATTTTACTGTCTCTATTAATACTATGTAAAATTCTTCTTCAGAAGAGAAAAACATATTTTACTTTTGTATCTGTGTATTGTCAATACTAAATCCAATAAAACCTTATGAATAAATCCATCCAATCTCATCCAGCTTTTGACCATACAAGCTAAGATTTCCATAAACCTTTTATAACCTCTTACAACATTTTTTTCTATTTGTCCTTTTCTGAACTATTTTTATCTATGTAGTTTTATTTATATCATCTTCTCTTGATTTTGAAACATCTTTAAATAACCTCTCAACTAAACCAAATAACTTTTCGTATAACAAAAACCACATATTTTATATTTTTAGATGAAAATCGCTTTCGTAATTTTTAAGAAAGAAATATTTCCTCAATTTCTAAAGTAACAGATTTAGTAAATATTTGTTTATTAATAAATATTTAACATATAAATATATTTACAATAAATAGTATGTATTATAAATAATACATAATTCATGCATTTAGCAAAGTTTTTCTATACCATATAAAAACAATATGCTGAAGTATATAAACTTAAAATTACATTTATGTTTAATAATTAATATTTTGATATTTTAACTTAGAGTGTTTTATGATTATGTACTACTTAATTTAAAATAGCATGACCTTAATATTTTGAGTTATTAAAAAAAATCTGAAACTCCAATATAGGTATCCTCCCTAATGTCTTCCCAAGTTGTGGGTACCAAATACCCACGTGGCACCCAGGATGACTATGAAAAGCAGAGGTCATCTGGGTTCTGAATTTACATATAGCTCAGGATAGAAGATAGAACTGTGAAGACAGTGCCTGGAGGATCTAAACTCTCCCAGAATGGCCAAAAGGCAAAGCTGGGCCAGGACGGATAGGGCCATATTGGGCTTATCTCTGACTTGCAGCTGATGTCACAGGTGCTGTGGCCACACATGTCCCTAGGCCTCACCATAGCCATCTGCCTAGACTTCAGAATCTAAAGTCTCAAAACCAAAGACATAAGCTCATAAACAGGACAAGCATAAAAAATACTACAGAAGGAGCAGTTTTATACCCTTAAAACATCTATTAGAGACAATATAAACCTGTTGCATCACTAAATCCAGGCAAAAATGTCTGCATTATATTTACTATTAAAAATTTTGAAGACATATGCTATTTTATTTTACCAACAATTTTAAAGCTAGTTTTATTTACCAAATATCATCTTAGATCACAGAAATATCACATACATATAACACATATAAACATACAGACATACAGACAGAAGAAAATCTTACAGCTTTCATGATAATTTTTCAGTTGTCAGCTTTCAAATAGTTTTTCTTTTCCCCATTTACACTATCACTCTTGAATTTCCTGTTTCATTGCCCTAAGCAATTGTTAGCTGGGCAACCCTAAATTTGCACCTCTAATCAAATAAGTCTTAGGTAAAACAAGGTAGAAAATTTATATCTCAAAGACACAGAGCTGAAACTTCAGGCCTAAATATTGTATCATTCTTTGCTCAAATTAAGAAAGGAGGGTGTAGATAAAAGCCCAGTTAAGAAAAGATGGTCAGAAAACACATGTTAAACAAAGGTAAGACTCGTTATGTAAATTTAAAACAATACTAAGATTTTCTAGTGACTCAGTTCTCCTTCTCTTCAGGATGCACAAAGGCAAACACCCTTATGAAAGGAGATTTTCTTTATATGTAAATTTATTTTATGAAAGGATTTCAAAATAGCCAACTAAATGCCAGAAAGTGGTATTGTGGAGACTGATTGGGTTCAACAGGCAGTGTTCTTAACTCTTGTTTCTTAGTAAAACTTACTGAGTTTAGGGCAAAGCCCATTAAGCAACAGGGCAAAGAAAGCATCCTCTATGCATGGACTCAGCATGGATAGCTCTGAAAAAATAAGCAAGCCTACCTTGCCTGAGGGCCTATATTTTATAAACATTTATTTTGCATTCTTCTAGCCCCTAGAGTGGTATAGTAACTAACACAAAAACTAACAGAATTAATTTTTCTTATCAATTAGTTGTTTCAGCTTTTCATTTTCCTTTCATAAAAAGCTTTTTAAGAGTGGCAACAAAAATATTGTAATATTTTTTAGAAACTTCTGCATATCAATAGATGTATCTGAGTTAACCTAATTTGGGAGCCCTTATCCATAGAAGTACTTTTTAAAGTGCACTGTTGTTCATTTGGAATGTTTTGCTGTACTTTTAAATTATCTTTAGAAGGATTTTACCAGTTCTGTAAGCATTTGGTGTTTGAGGAGCCCAGTACAGGTAGGTGTAGCCAAAAGGTACAGTGCTCCATTATTCACAAATTAAGGATCCCATTCTTACATCGAATCTTGGCTTTGGCTGTCAAATCTCCTTGATCAACTTAGCCAATAATTTTTCCCTTCCTAAGCACACAAGAGAAAGAAACGGGATATAACACAAACATTTCTGCAAATTTTTGAAATCTAGAGTTTGTACCTTTTGCAGTATTGCCATTTACTGTCAGTTTCCATCTGACCCAGTCAGACATCTCAGTGTGCAACTGGATACATTATAGCTAATTATCAGATCCAATCTGATCCTGGGCCCTGGCTAGTTTCTGTCACAACTTCTGAACCCAGTTTAAATCAAAAGTTTTCTCAAACAAATTCAGATAGCTCAAAATACAAATTCATGGAGCTTTGGAATCCAAGAAGGAACTTAGTTGCTGTAAGAAAGCAATGGGCACAATGGGCCTGGCAGTTATCTGACTTGGTCATGAGGTGCATCAGGGGTCACTGGAAACTCTACTTCATATTCCATTTCTGAAGCCATCTGTTAAAAGAAAAATTAAAGACAAATTAAGTTTAACAGAGTTTAATTGAGCTAAGAATAATTCATGAATCAGGCAGCCCCCTCAACCAGAAAAGGTTCGGGGTGATTCTGGGATTTCCACATAGTCAGATCATATTTATGAACAGGAAATGGAAAGTGATATGCACAAAATGAAAGTGAAGTATGGAAGTGAGGTACAGAAACAGTTGGATTGGTTACAGCTCAGTGTTTGCCTTCTTTGAACACAGTTTGAATAGCTGGTCCCCTGTGATTGGCTGAGACTCAGCTACTTGTTAAAAGAGTGGGTTATAGCCTGTTTATATATCCAGTTAGGTTACAGTTCACTATGTATGCGGAAATCTTTAGGCTAAACTTAGACTATGGAAGCAAACTGTTTTAGGTTAAACTTAATTTTACAAGTCCCATGGATGTTCTGCAAAAAAAAAAAAAAATGGATTCTGTGGTCAGGTAAATAGATGGAATTGCTGAGTCAAAGGTCAGGCTTTAAGCTGTCTATTAGCATATGAGGGTTAAAAGTAGATACCAGGGGCCAGATTATCAGGGCTCTTCTTTCTTAGCTGTAAGACCTTGGGCTATGAATTTAACCTCTCCATTTTCTTACCAGTAAGATAAGGATAATAATACCTTCTATTTCATAGAATTAGTATATTAACATACAGTGCCTGGAACATAATGACTAAATAAGTACTTGTTAAACAAATAAGGTCTCTGAGAAATTCTTGAGAAAAAATTTGACGTAGAGTTTTCCTAACCTACTGCTCTCCTTTCTTCCTCCTTGCCCCCAACAATAACTTTCACTGCGATACCTATGCTTTAAAACACTCATTAGAAAATTCACTGAAGAAAGTTTCTTGAAATTACTTTTCTTTATTTTTTTACTTTATTTTATTTTATTTTAGAGACAGGGTCTCACTATGTTGGCCAGGCTGGTTTCACACTCTTGGCCTCAAGCATTCTCCCATTGTAGCCTCCTGAATGGCTGGGATTACAGGCATGAGCCACAATGCCCAGCTTGAATTCACTCTTAATAAAGGATTTTTTTTAAAAAAGTTTAAAAGGGATCTCCAGTGTACATTTCAATCATAATTCTAAAAGGCTCAGAAATTAAAAGAGAAAATTCCAAAATCTATCAAAGAAAATAGTTTCCAGTTAATGAAGTGCATGTAATGCCATTGATTTTTATCAGTGTCTCACTGAGGGGAATTATAATAATCACATTCAGCATGTGCTGAGTGTGTCTGTACACCAGACACTCACCCAGCCTGTTGAAAAGCCATTTCTGAATCCTTACAACAATTTCAAGAAGTAAATACTGTGGTTTACCCCTATTTTTTAGAGACTGAGGTTTAAAGTGTCTGTGTTTCTTGCCCAAGGTCACCTAGCTAGAAATTAGTTGCTATGTTTTGAATGTCCCCTCCAAAATTCATGCTGAAATTTAGTTACCATTGTAATAGTGTTGAGAGGTGGGATCTTTAAGAGATGACTGGACCACGAGGGCTCTGCCCCCATGAGTGGGATTACTACCATAGAAAAAGAGCAAGTTTGGTCCCTTTTTTCTCTTGCCCTTCTGCTTTCTGCCATAGGATGACACAGCAAGAAGGTCCTTGACATATGCTGATTTTTTGATCTTGAACTTCACAGTCTCCAGAACTATAAGCCAATACATTTCTGTGCATTATAAATTACCTAGTCTGTGATATTTTGCTGTAACAGCAAAAAACAAACAAAAACAAAAAATTGGGACCAGAGAAGTGGGGCATCACTATAAAAATATCTAAAACTGTGGAGGCAGCTTTGGAACTGGTAATAGGTACAGGTTGAAACAGTATTGAACTGAAGGCTGGAAAAATCATCAGTTGCCATGAATGGAACATTAAGATGATTCTGGTGCAGGTTCAGAAGAGAATATCTGCAGGGAAAGTCTGAAACTTCCTAGAGATTACTTAAGTGGCCACGATTAAAATTTGGAGGAAATAGGGATAGAAAAGGCAATTCTAATGAGGTCTCAGATAGAAGGAAGAGACAGGTATTGGGAACTGTAATAAAGGTCAACCTTGTTATAAAGTGACAAATAAATTGGCTGAATTGTGTCCTAGGACTTTATGTAAGGCAGAACGTAAGAACAATGAGCTAAGATATCAAGTGGAAGAAATATCAAAGCAGCAAAGCATCCAGGATGCTGTGTGGCTTCTTTTAACCACATATCTTAAAATGTGAGCAGAGAGAAATAATTTAAAGATGAAATTTATAATTAAAAGGGATGCATAACATAAAGATTTGGCCATGTAAGGAATAAAAAATATTTTTTTAAATTCTCAGCCTGGCTATGTAAAGAATAAAAAAGTCTGTTTAGGAGAGAATATCCAGGGTACAACCAAGTAGACCTTTGATAAGATCAGTATGGATAGAAGGAAGCCAACTGCTATGCATTAAGACAATGAAAGAATGTCCCCAACAGCATTTCAGAGATCTTTGAGGCTGCCTCTCTCATTACAGACCCAGAGAAGAGCCTGAGGGCAAGCTTTCCAGAGAGGAGCCTCATACCACTTCAAGTGTCTGTTTCTTGCATTCTGGTGCAGTGCTCCTTGGCTGCTCCAGTCATTGCTCAAGTGGGCCCAGGTGCTGCTCAGGTCACCACTTCAGAAGGCACAAGTAGTGAATCTTGGTGGCATCCATGTGGTGCTAACTCTGCAGAAGTACAGAGTGCACAAGCTGCGGGGCCATGATGGTCTTCAGCTAGATTTCAAAGGATGTATTTGCCTAGAGGCCCAGGCAGAAACCTGCCACAGGGTCAGAGCTGCCACAGAGAGTCCTCACTAGGGCTGTGCCTGGTGGAGCCACAGGAGTGGAGCCACCCCCAAGATCTCAGAACTGTAACACTGCCAGTGTGCAATGCCAGCCTGGGAAAGCTTCAGGCATGTGACTCTAATCTGCAAAATCAGATGTGTGGGCTGAGCCCAACAAAGCCATAGGGGTGGGGCTGCCTGAGGCCTTGGGAGACCCAGCCCTACTCCAGTATGCCCAAAGGTGAGACATTGAGTCCAGGAAGATTTTTCTGGAGCCTTAAGATTTAATGTTGTTCGCCTTGTCAGGTTTTGCACTTATTTGGGCCAAGTTACTTTGTTTTTTTAATTTTCTTTACTCCTTTTTTGGCAATGGGAATGTCTATCCTATGCCTGTCCCACAGTTGTATTTTGGAAGTACATTGCTTGTTTGATTTCACAGGCTTGAGGCTGGAGAGCACTTTGCCTCAGAATGGATTGTGCCATGATGTTTAGGTGAGACTTTTGACTTTTCAATTGATGCTGGAACTAGTTAAGGCTTTGGGGGCCATTGGGATGAAATTCATCTATTTTGTATGTGAGAAGGACATGAGATTTAGAGAGCTAGAGGCCCTTTGGAATGATTTGAATATTTTTATCTCCTTCAAAATTCATGTTTAAATTTAGTTGCCATTGCAACAGCATTGAGAGATGGGACTTTAAAAGGTGATTGCTGGGAAGACGAGTTAGGCCCTTCTTTCTGCTATGGGATGACTCAGCACAAAACTCCCTCACCAGATGCTGGTCCCCCGTTCCTGGACTTTTCAGCCTCCAGAACTGTGAGCCAACACATTTCTGTTCATTATAAATTACGCAGTCTGTAGTATTTTGTTATAGCAGCCCAAAATGAACTAAGACATTAGTGGAACCAGAAATGCAAACACAGGTTTGCAGGCTCCAAGTCCCATACCAAGGAGACTGTCATCTTCAACATGCAAATTACTTCTCCCACCCCTACCCTCTTCCACCTGGGGCATTCATAGATCCCAAACCCAAAGTTTTTCCTAGGATCAATTGCTTTTGTAAATGGTTTGTCATGGGTTTTAACTTGTAAGAAATAAAAATAAAACATTAGGTCACTAAACTCATTGAATGGACTTCCTCTTGGTCAAGGGGACCCCAAAGAAACCTTAAAAATGGAGTTCCTGGCCATGATGGGATGGGAGGTCAGACACATCTTAAAATGCCCATTTCTTATTAACCTTTAACCAGAATTCTTTCCTAAGGAATAAGCAGAAACCAGCTCTGGAAAACAAGAAACAGATGACTTATTCTTTTGTTGTCTTTAGCCAATCAACTGATGCCATCACCAGATGCCGCCACCCTCTTCACAGTTTTGACATGACAGCTTGCCAGTTTCACAATGCATCCCTTCCTCATAAGAGTCTGTCCAGTCTATAGAGGATACACAGCACGAGTTTTTGTATCCTCTGCTTCACCTTTTGAGGTCAGAGGGCTGAAAAGCCCACCTTTGGATTATGCCAGCACTGCCATTTTTTTTCGTACATGGGACCCACAAAGAGGCATGAAACTCAATTGCACATGTACATGTTTCTCCTTTCATAAATATTTATGCTCCTCCTACAGCATATTGAATATGTATATAGCTAGCTAACAAATTCAACTTAAATTCCTGTCTTATTCTTTCCTCCCTTGAAGTGCTTGCTCTCAACTTTTGCTGGAGGTCACGCTTCTCAGTCTTCAGGATGGCTAGCTTACAGGCTGCAACCCTCTATGAGAACTAAAGGTCTTTTCAAACTGATGAACCTTATCATTCTTCAGTTGACCCTTGCATCATAGGGATAACAATATACAGTAGCTATTGTCATCCCCAATAATAGACAAAGTTCTGAAACATTAGGTAATTAACATGAATATATAATCCTACTCACCATCTTTTCCCCTCTAAGATTTGACATTTTTACAAAAGTAATAAATAGAGGAGATAAGACCCAAACCTAAATGTTCTCCCTGCTAGTAAAGAGCTCTTTCTACTGCATCTTACTGCTATATCCAGAACTTTGCAAATCCCACTGAAATCTGTCTTTGTTGTTCTTTCTTATTGCTGACATTTAACAAATACCACTGGTGGGTTTGCTCTGTTTGTCTCCTAATGCTGAAATATGTTGTAGAGTTCTCAGACACTGATGGTGAGTGTCTGCTTTGTTTCTATTTGGTCGGCCATGCTGACAGCACATGTACCAGCATGTGGAGAGACAGAATAAGATCCAGCCCTTCGATATGCATCTTGCCTCACTTTTGCACCATCCATGCACCACCACATTCAAGAATCAGACCAAAGGGACCTTTTTGTAAGAAACAAAGTAGCCGTTTTTAGATCTGTTATTTTTCAAAACCACTCAGTACAATGATTTTAACTAGTAAAATTCTACCCAATCAAGAACATTTTCTCTTCTGTGTGGCAAATACAGCAGATGGGTCGATTAAAAAAAAAAAAAAAACAGAGTGCTCTCAGAAGCACAAAGAAAAATGTACTTTTAAAAGACAATCTATAATGTGTACATATCTAGGTACACAATCCAGTTTTTAAATTTCTCATCTATTGATATGAAACAGATCCATATTGTCCATGTTATCTTGATGTAAATATCAGTATTATTCCTACTTTTGATTCCCTTCAACCACCATTATACATGTGCTTGCATGTAGATAAATTATACATACACACAAATTATACATACACAACATATTTCTACTGTTAAATTTAGCAAGTTCCACACCAGCCTGGGAAAAGAACCATTGTCCATCAATGGTCACGAGCATGGGTAGTATCAGACAAGATATCAGGACCTCAAATCATCTTGATTTGAACTTCAGTAAGAAATGTCACTGAATGTGCCTCCTATTAGACATACAGCTGACAGTTAGAAACACCTGGTAGTAAATAAATTAACATATATACTACACATTAGTTACATAATATCAGTATCCTATTTGTCTTCCCAAATGACTTGTGATGGTTCATTTTATAAGTCAACTTGACTGTGCTAAAGGGTGCCCAGATAGCTGGTAAAACATTATCTCTGGGGGTGTATGGGAGAGTATTTTCAGAAGAGACGACCATTAGAATCAGGAGACCGAGTAAAGAAAATTGCCCTCACCAATGAGGGTGAGCATCATCCAATCCACAGTAGGCCTGAATAGAACAAAAAGGTGGAGGAAGGGAGAAGGTATTCGCAGCATTAGCTGGGACATCCATCTTCTCCTGCCTTCCAATGCTGGTACTCCTGGTTCTCAGGCTTTTGCACTTGGATTGTGATTTTTACCATTGGCTCCCCTGTTCTCAGGTGTTCAGACTAAGACTGAAACGACACCACTAATTTTTCTGAGCCTACAGTTTGCGTACAGCAGATCGTGGGAGTTCTCAGCCTCTATAATCATGTGAGCCAACCCCTCACAATAATTCTCTTTCAATCTATATATATTGTATTGGCTTTATTTTGCTGCAGAATCCTGACTAATACATTTGCTTTAGTTTGGGGGCATTGCCACTTTCACCTCTATTTTAGACTTTCTTTTCCCTAAAAGAGGAATCCAGATAAGACATTCATCATTTATTTCTTTGCTCATTTATTTATGTGACAGATGTTTATGGATCAACCACCATAGCCAGAACCTGCTGATGTTCCAGCACTGGTAAACAGGTTATATTTCATGCCCTTGCAGAAATAGAGGAGATAAACATTGGAAAAATAAACACATCGGTAAATATTTAAAAGTAAGCATTGTGATACGTGCTATGCAGAAAAGGCATGTGGTCAAAATGAAAATAGGGATATGAATGACTGGGCCGGCTGCAGGGGAGCAGGGAAATGGGTATAAGAGCAGTGTGCAACATCCCCCTAATCTAGTATGAGACGCAAGTTTTTTAACCATGTATTTCTGTTGAAAGAAGAAACAATGACAGGAAGTTGCATATTTTTCTGACAAATGCTGAGGAAGAGCCCTAACCCACAGGCCGCTTTGAATGAAGAGAACAGAAGGTCTTTCTTATATTAGTCAGCATGCCACACTGTGCAGTAGTGATCTGCCTGGGGGTTGACCCCTGACACAAAGGGAGCCTTGCATACAGGTGGAGCATGAATGGAGCCAATGGCCTATGACAGGAGGTGGCCGAATTATCCAGGCAGCTAGAGAGGAAGCTAATGCATTAATAATTATTCATACATAATACATTAATGCATTAATAATGTAGACTTTACATCCATATTTGAATACTACTCTTTTGCTTTTAGTTGTATGACCTCAGGTGAATTATTTAAATTTTATAATTGGCTTATCTATAAAATGAAGACTGTAATAGTTCTTACCTGGTGGTAACTATTTTGGTGAGAATTAAATGTGTTCATATGAATTAACATGTACAAAACAATGCACCCAGCACATAGTAGATGCTCAGTAAACAATTTTAAAAGCATATGTCTTATATATAATATAAAATATTATTTTTATATTATATTATGTCCATTGTAGTATAGTTTGAAGTCAGGTAGCGTGATGCCTCCAGCTTTGTTCTTTTGGCTTAGGATTGACTTGGCGATGCGGGCTGTTTTTTTGGTTCCATATGAACTTTAAAGTAGTTTTTTCCAATTCTATGAAGAAAGTCATTGGTAGCTTGATGGGGATGGCATTGAATCTATAAATTACCTTGGGCAGTATGGCCATTTTCACGATATTGATTCTTCCTACCCATGAGCATGGAATGTTCTTCCATTTGTTTGTATCCTCTTTTATTTCATTGAGCAGTGGTTTGTAGTTCTCCTTGAAGAGGTCCTTCACATCCCTTATAAGTTGGATTCCTAGGTATTTTTTTCTCTTCGAAGCAATTGTGAATGGGATTTCACTCATGATTTGGCTCTCTGTTTGTCTGTTGTTGGTGTATAAGAATGCTTGTGATTTTTGCACATTGATTTTGTATCCTGAGAATTTGCTGAAGTTGCTTATCACCTTGAGGAGATTTTGGGCTGAGACGATGGGGTTTTCTAGATATACAATCATGTCATCTGCAAACAGGGACAATTTGACTTCCTCTTTTCCTAATTGAATACCCTTTATTTCCTTGTCCTGCCTGATTGCCCTGGCCAGAACTTTTAACACTATGTTGAATAGGAGTGGTGAGAGAGGGCATCCCTGTCTTGTGCCAATTTTCAAAAGGAAAGCTTCCAGTTTTCGCCCCTTTGGTATGATATTGGCTGTGGGTTTGTCATAGATAGCTCTTATTACTTTGGGATACGTCCCATCAATACCTAATTTATTGAGAGTTTTTAGCATGAAGTGTTGTTGAATTTTGTCAAAGGCCTTTTCTGCATCTATTGAGATAATCATGTGGTTTTTATCTTTGGTTCTGTTTATATGCTGGATTACATTTATTGATTTGCGTATGTTGAACCAGCCTTGGATCCCAGGGATGAAGCCCACTTGATCACGGTGGATAAGGTTTTTGATGTGCAGCTGGATTCGGTTTGACAGTATTTTATTGAGGATTTTTGCATCGATGTTAATAAAGAATATTGGTCTAAAATTCTCTTTTTTTGTTGTGTCTCTGCCAGGCTTTGGTATCAGGATGATGCTGGCCTTATAAAATGAGTTAGGGAGGATTCCCTCTTTTTCTATTGATTGGAATAGTTTCAGAAGGAATGGTACCAGCTCCTCTTTGTACCTCTGGTAGAATTCGGCTGTGAATCCATCTGGTCCTGGACTTTTTTTGCTTGGTGAGCTATTGATTATTGCCTCAATTTCAGAGCCTGTTATTGGTGTATTCAGAGATTCAACTTCTTCCTGGTTTAGTCTTGGGAGGATGTATGTGTCGAGGAATTTATCCATTTCTTCTAGATTTTCTAGTTTATTTCTGTAGAGGTGTTTGTAGTATTCTCTGATGGTAGTTTGTATTTCTGTGGGATCGGTGGTGATATCCCCTTTATCATTTTTTATTGCATCTATTTGATTCTTCTCTCTTTTCTTCTTTGTTAGTCTTGCTATCAGTCTATCAATTTTGTTGATCTTTTCAAAAAACCAGCTCCTGGATTCATTAATGTTTTGAAGGGTTTTTTGTGTCTCTATTTCCTTCAGTTCTACTCTGATCTTAGTTATTTCTTGCTTTCTGCTAGATTTTGAATGAATGTGTTTGCTCTTGCTTTTCTAGTTCTTTTAATTGTGATGTTAGTGTGTCAATTTTAGATCTTTCCTGCTTTCTCTTGTGGGCATTTAGTGCTATAAATTTTCCTCTACACACTGCTTTGAATGAGTCCCAGAGATTCTGGTACATTGTGTCTTCGTTCTCATTGGTTTCAAAGAACATCTTTTTTTCTGCCTTCATTTCATTATTTACCCAGTAGTCATTCAAGAGCAGGTTGTTCAGTTTCCATGTAGTTGAGCAGTTTCGAGTGAGTTTCTTAATCCTGAGTTCTAGTTTGATTGCACTGTGGTCTGAGAGACAGTTTGTTATAATTTCTGTTCTTTTACGTTTGCTGAGGAGTGCTTTACTTCCAACGATGTGGTCAATTTTGGAGTAGGTGTGGTGTGGTACTGAAAAGAATGTATATTCTGTTGATTTGGGGTGGAGGGTTCTGTAGATGTCTATTAGGTCCACTTGGTGCAGAGCTGAGTTCAATTCCTGGGTATCCTTGTTAACTTTCTGTCTCCTTGTTCTGTCTAATGTTGACAGTGGTGTGTTAAAGTCTCCCATTATTATTGTGTGGGAGTCTAAGTCTCCTTGTAGGTCACTAAGGACTTGCTTTATGAATCTGGGTGCTCCTGTATTGGGTGCATATATATTTAGGATAGTTAGCTCTTCTTGTTGAATTGATCCCTTTACCATTATGTAATGGCCTTGTTTGTCTCTTTTGATCTTTGTTGGTTGAAAGTCTGTTTTATCAGAGACTAAGATTGCAACCTCTGCCTTTTTTTGTTTTCCATTTGCTTGGTAGATCTTCCTCCATCCCTTTATTTTGAGCCTATGTGTGTCTCTGCACGTGACATGGGTTTCCTGAATACAGCACACTGATGGGTCTTGACTCTTTGTCCAATTTTGCCAGTCTGTGTCTTTTAATTGGAGAATTTAGCCTATTTACATTTAAAGTTAATAGTGTTATGTGTGAATTTGATCCCGTCATTATGATGTTAGCTGGTTATTTTGCTCATTAGTTGATGCAGTTTCTTTGTAGCCTCGATGGTCTTTACATTTTGGCATGTTTTTGCAGTGGCTGGTACCGGTTGTTCCTTTCCATGTTTAGTACTTCCTTCAGGAGCTCTTTTAAGGCAGGCCTGGTGGTGACAAAATCTCTCAGCATTTGCTTGTCTGTAAAGTATTTTATTTCTCCTTCACTTATGAAGCTTAGTTTGGCTGGATATGAGATTCTGGGTTGAAAATTCTTTTCTTTAAGAATGTTGAATATTGGTCCCCACTCTCTTCTGGCTTGTAGAGTTTCTGCCGAGAGATCCACTGTTAGTCTGATGGGCTTCCATTTGTGGGTAACCCGACCTTCCTCTCTGGCTGCCCTTAACATTTTTTCCTTCATTTTGACTTTGGTGAATCTGACAATTATGTGTCTTGGAGTTGCTCTTCTCGAGGAGTATCTTTGTGGTGTTCTCTGTATTTCCTGAATTTGAATGTTGGCCTGCCTTGCTAGATTGGGGAAGTTCTCCTGGATAATATCCTGCAGAGTGTTTTCCAACTTGGTTCCATTCTCCCCATCACTTTCAGGTACACAAATCAGACGTAGATTTGGTCTCTCCCCATAGTCCCATATTTCTTGGAGGCTTTGTTCATTTCTTTTTATTCTTTTTTCTCTAAACTTCCCTTCTTGCTTCATTTCATTCTTTTCATCTTCCATAACTGATACCCTTTCTTCCAGTTGATCACATCGGCTACTGAGTCTTCTGCATTCGTCATGTAGCTCTTGTGCCTTGGTTTTCAGCTCCATCAGGTCCTTTAAGGACTTCTCTGCATTGGTTATTCTAGTTATCCATTCGTCTAATTTTTTTCAAAGCTTTTAACTTCTTTGCCATTTGTTTGAATTTCCTTCTGTAGCTCGGAGTAGTTTGATCTTCTGAAGCCTTCTTCTCTCAACTCGTCAAAGTCATTCTCCATCCAGTTTTGTTCCGTTGCTGGTGAGGAGCTGCGTTCCTTAGAAGGAGGAGAGGTGCTCTGATTTTTAGAGTTTCCCATTTTTCTGCTCTGTTTTTTCCACATCTTTGTGGTTTTATCTACCTTTGGTCTTTGATGATGGTGACGTACAGATGGGTTTTTGGTGTGGATGTCCTTTCTGTTTGTTAGTTTTCCTTCTAACAGACAGGACCCTCAGCTGCAGGTCTGTTGGAGTTTGCTAGAGGTCCACTGCAGACCCTGTTTGCCTGGGTATCAGCAGCGGTGGCTGCAGAACAGCAGATATTGGTGAACCGCAAATGCTGCTGTCTGATCGTTCCTCTGGAAGTTTTGTCTCAAAGGAGTACCTGGTCATGTGAGGTGTCAGTCTGCCCCTATGGGGGGGTGCCTCCCAGTTAGGCTACTCAAGGGTCAGGGAGCCACTTGAGGAGGCAGTCTGTCCGTTCTCAGATCTCAAGCTGCGTGCTGGGAGATCCAGTACTCTCTTGAAAGCTGTCAGAGAGGGACATTTAAGTCTGCAGAGGTTACTACTGTCTTTTTGTTTGTCTGTGCCCTGCCCCCAGAGGTGGAGCCTACAGAGGCAAGCAGGCCTCCTTGAGCTGTGGTGGGCTGCACCCAGTTCGAGCTTCCCGGCTTCTTTGTTTACCTAATCAAACAACAAACTCAGCGATGGCAGGCACCCCTCCCCCAGCCTCACTGCCTCCTTGCAGTTTGATCTCGGACTGCTGTGCTAGCAATGAGCGAGACTCCGTTGGCGTAGGACCCTCTGAGCCACGTGCGGGATATAATCTCCTGGTGTGTGGTTTGTTAAGGCTGTTGGAAAAGCACAGTATTAGGGTGGGAGTGACCTGATTTTCCAGGTGCCATCTGTCACCCCTTTCTTTGACTAGGAAAGGGAATTCCCTGACCCATTGTGCTTCCCAGGTGAGGCGATGCCTCTCGCTTCTTTGGCTCGTGCACGGTGCACTACAGCCACTGTCCTGCACCTACTGTCTGGCACTCCCTAGTGAAATGAACCTGGCACCTCAGTTGGAAATGCAGAAATCACCCGTCTTCTGCGTCGCTCACACTGGGAGCTGTAGACTGGAGCTGTTCCTATTTGGCCATCTTGACTCCTCCTATAATTCTCAAATTGAATGAGCTGAGATTGGTGATAGCATCGTTCTCCAAAGAAAAAGTCAGGGTAGAAGTGGATACTAGCAACAAACCATAATCTCTACCATGATTGATATCAAGAATACCTGGGCAAATTTGCTTTTCTTGATATAAACAGAGGGGATATAACATGTCATCATAATAGGTACATGGCAAAACTGGATTCCCTCTTCATAACCTCTCAGACTGTGTAATTCACATTGGAAGCTGAACACGCTGACTCTGCAGGTCACCTCTACACATTCCTGCCACCACCACCAGGAAATCTACTCTTTATCAACAATGCTGCCTTAGTTGTAAGGGTTTGCTTTAGAAGTGTCCGCCAATGTGCTTTGGCTAAAGTATTATAAAGAAAGTGACATTACACCTGGATTTTATGAAAGACAGATCTGGTGCAATATTGATTTCCATCAAATGGAGAGTTATTGTGAATATATTTAATCGGAGCGCTTATATCATCATTTCAATGAATCTTTCTTAAAGTTGAATAGTTATGTTATAAAATTCCTAGCTGCAATGGGCATGACTTTTACTGTTCAAAGGGAGAAGACATCTGAGTGTTCCAGGCTCTGAGAAGAAATATAATATAAAGGCCAGGGGTGGTGTCTTATGCCTATAATCCCATGACTTTGGGAGGCCCAGGCTGGTGGATCGCTTGAGTTCAGGAATCCAAGGCCAGCCTGGGCAACATGATGAAATCCCATCTCTACAAAAAAAAAAAAAAAAAAAAAAAATAGCCGGGCATGGTGGCACACACCTGTAGTCCCAGCTACTCGGGAGGCTGAGAAGTGGGAGGATCACTTGATTCTGGGAAGCTGGGGCTGCAGTGAGCCAAGATCACACCACTGCAGTCCAGCTTGGGTGACAGAGTGAGAACTTGTCTCAAAAAAAAAAAAAGTAAATAAGTAAATAAATACATAAATAAAATAAGCAGAAATACAAATACAATATAAGATACCCTGGAAAATATTTCCTGTTACTGTTCAGGAGGGAATGCCTGGAAAGTTGAAATATTCAGAGTCAGAAAATTAGAGTACATAATGCCAGGTGGAAACACTTTTTAAGAAGTAAAGAAGAAGTTAAATAAAAGCATGTTAGAAAATACTCTTTCACAGAACTCCAATGTACTCTCTTATTCTCCATTAGTTCCAACATTGCTTGAGAGCAAGGATCCAAATTCTATAGAGAAGCCATGACTTCAAGCTTTTGCACCATTTCTATGTTTTTGAAGGATAGAAAGCAGTGACCATCATTTATTTACCTACAACCAAATATCAAAATACTGAACTTCAAAAATTGCATCTCTGGGCTCAAAAATGTAATCGGATGTCTACTAACATTTAGTAATCTACTCTATTAACAGTACAAGTTGTCCTCTTCATTTTATCTCTATCTCCAAAGCAGGCACTATCGTAATAGAATTCCTGTGCTTGTGTCCTTTGGAGTGCACAAGCCGAGGTGCAATATAGATTGTTATCACCACAGCAAGAATACAAAGAATTCTGAGCCCTCCAAGGAATAATCGATCTTCAAATGCAATGATGGGAAAAAGATGAAAAATCCACACACCTCTAGATCTTTTCTTACATTTTCCCTCTGGGTCTATTCTTCCTATATACCTTTTGCAAGCAAGGTGCCAACTCTTTAATTTCAGCAGCTGCTATTATCTCCAAGCTTCCTTTTTTTTTTTTTTTTTCCATTTTAGAATCACATTTTATTTCCTTAGGCTAACTGAAATAACACACTTCACACTTTCCACTGTTGCAGCTGGGTCTGTCACATGTGTCTACTCACAGGGTTTATTTTATCTGTATCTCATCAACTTGCTCTTCACTTTCTGTTTTCTGATGAGGCACCACACTGGGATCTGCATTCACCTTTTCAAGGTTTTCCTGCAAGGAATTAAGAGTTGATTATCCAGTCCTATAAAGTCATCTTGGCAGCTTCTGTGTAATAAAAATCCAGTGTTGCTGATTTGATTGAAAGCTTTCTTAGGAAGAAATGAGCTTTTTCCTTTCTCTTTTTTGAATCAGGGAACTAGGACTATTTCTTTTCCCTTTAATCATGGATATTCCGTGGATGTTTTCTATTTTGTAATATGAAAAACCAAATTTCAAAACCTTTAACTTGAATGGACGATCAAATTCCAAGACTTGCTTTAGGAGTTTCATTAAAAAAAAAAAAGGAAGTACAGAAGACTGGAAATGGGGCATAAGGGGCATAAGAAAGGGGAATAAGAATGTCTGAATGGAGTAAACAGTTCACTCCATTAAAGAAATCAAAAGAGAACACACTGAAGTCTTGGGAGGATCATCTGCAGAATGGCTGAGGTAATGCTATAAAGCAAAGTTTAAATGTGCTGTACATGGTTATGAAAATAAAAAGATAAATACAAATCTGTGTCCTGGAATGCTGGAATGTGTAATGCTGCCAATGACCACCTCTCAACCAAAGGACAGCAGAGGTAAATTGCAAATGCAAAAGCAGAAATGAGATTGAAAATGGCATTCCCAGCCAGGTGCAGTGGCTTATGCCTATAATCCTAGCACTTAGGGGAAACCAAAGTGGGAGAATTGCTTGAGCCTGGGAGTTCAAGACCAGCCTGGCCAACGTAGCTCAGCTTGGTGTGGTGGCACGTGCCTGTGGTCCCAGCTACTTGGGTGGCTGAGGTGGGAGGATCAATTGATCCCAGGAGGTTAAGGCTGCAGTGAGCTGTGGATGTACCACTGCATTACAGCCTGGAAGACAGAGCAAGACCCTGTCTCAAAAAAAAAAAAAGAAAAGAAAAAGAAAAAGAAAATAAATGAAATGAAAATGTCACTCCCTGTATTCTTTGGGAAAAAATCTCAAAGAAATCTTAGGTAGGCTTCCCTACCCATTTCAAAAGGCTGCTTCCTCCTCACATCATCATCCCCTCAAAATTTCTAAATGTACATGTCCTTTCTCTGCCATGTCCTTCCCTATTCCTTCCTCACCCTCTTAGTCTGGTTTCTGCCTCAAAAATACCCAATAGGTTCATCATTCTTAACCCTGCTGACCTTTTCTTTCCCCTTACCTCATACTTTTGTCCCTAACCCTGTCTTTCTTGAAATCCCTCCTTCCAAATCTCAGTAGCATAGAGAGATGGGGTGCTGTCTCCTCTAGTCTCTCTTTTCTTCACTGCTTCTGCTTCACAGGCTCCATGCCCAGATCCCTTGCTCTCACGCAGCTCACACCAGAGTATTTCTCTCTGAAATCTTAGCCAGTCTATTGGCCTCAATCCCACAAAGCAAAAGCGCGCCCATATTTGTATCCAAGCTCACTGGTTTCCCCAAAGCTGCCGTCCACTCTTCCACCTGCATCCAAAAGATACCTTTAATTTCTTTTTCCTCCTAAGCCATTTCCCTCTCTGCACAGTCTAACTTCGGGCACTGGCACCGGCACCCAAAACTACAAAATTATTCATATTAACCTTTTATATTCTTTTTCTTCTCCCTTTTGACTTATAGTCACCAAGATCTTATTTTCTGTGTTCAACAACTCTAGTAATCTCCCGGTTCTCTTCAATGCTTACAGTCTCTCTCTATTTAAGCCAGGTATATTCAACATGGAGGTCCCCTCTTCCCTTTTCTTTGTCGCCACATGTGCAGTAAGAAAAGCAGGCAACGTGGTGCCGGCCAGGTAGAGACACATCTGCATAATAAAAGATTAAGGTAGAATGACCAGCTTCTTTGCATGCTATGCAAATGGCACACCTGGTCCTAACAATCTCACGTGCCATATGTAAATCAGACATTGCCTCCTCAAGCTTATCTATGAAACCCCATGGATTTCACCATGGAACCAGAAGATCCACTTGGGACCCCCTCTCTCTCTGCAAGAGAGAGACCTTTTCTCTTTTCTCTCACCTATTAAACCTCCACTCTTAAACTCTCTTCTTGTGTGTCCACGTCCTCAGTTTCCTTGGTGTGAGATGAGGAACCTCAAGTATTTACCCCAGACAAATGACACCACTTCATTACCAATCAGAACCTGGAGAAGAAGGAAGCCTGTGGCTCAGGCCTGTAATCCCAGCACTTTGGGAGGCCAAGGCAGGCGGATCACCTGATGTGAGGAGTTCAAGACCAGCCTGACCGACATGGAGAAACCCCATCTCTACAGAAAATACAAAAAAAATAGCCGAGCGTGGTGGTGGATGCCCGTAATCTCAGCTACTTGGGAGGCTGACGCAGGAGAATCGCTTGAACCCGGGAGGCAGAGGTTGCAGTGAACCGAGATTGCGCCATTGCTCTCCAGCCTGGGCAAGAAAAGTGAAACTTCATCTCAAAAAAAAAAAAAAAGGAAGCCTGAAGTTCAACTAGGTCAGCACCCCTGAACACGGAGTGCAGGTTGAGAAAAGGATGAGAAGAGGAGAGACGGGATATGACTTGTGGGTGAAGGAACGAGCATGGGTACTTCTGGGTAGGTAATTCTACAGCTTGTATTTCTAGCTTGTTTGGCATTATGCTTTATAATTTTCTTGTGTATTAAGGTATTTCTTTTGTTGGATCATTTTTTTCATGTTTTGCCAACCTTATCCTATTTAAGATTAATTGGTAAAACAAATCATGGACACTGCCATGAGTTTCAATTTAACATAATGCTAAGATTTCAGAATCTGTTTTAATTTATGAAGTAACTTAAAACTAATATGTATGTCCTTTAGGTCATATCAATATGTCAGCAATAGGTTCTAACTTTTCATTTAATCACTTGGCTTAAAGAAATTCTTGATGTGGGTATATTACAACAGAAATCTATGGTGAGCACTCTCTTTTCCCGGCATTCATCCCAAACCATCGACTTTTCTCTTCAGCCTGAAGTAAATGAAAGTGGGGAGGAAAATCACACAGAAGGAAGAGCTGTCTCATTTGATAAATGGAGTAAATGTGAACAGAATTCCATCTATTTGACAAATGGGTCTAATTTAACTCATGTCCTGTGTCTGGTGGATTTCTCCACTTGGTGAACACATTAGTGTTTGTGGATTTTCTTGCCTAGCTTTTCAGTTCAAATATTCTTAAGGTCTCATTGAGTGATGAGATATCACACATTGCCTAACAAACTGACAGACACTAAAATTATCATTCTGACATTTCAGGAATTTGTAGGGATAAGAAGAGGAGTAGAGGGACAGGTTTAGACCACATACCAAAGGGATCAGAATGGCATCAACTTACTCCATAACTACCCTAAAAGAAGAAAAGAATACAAAATTACCTATAAAATGTATAGGAAATGGCTTATCATCTCAAATTCTATTTCCAGTCTAATAAAAAAAAGTGTAAGTATAGGATAGACATTCTCAGACATGTAAGTTCTCAGGAGCACTGTATTCCCTATGGACCATTTTTTCAGGTTTTGGGAAGACATGTTCCACCAAAATGACAGTAAAAGTAAAGAGAGAGAGAGAATGAGAGAGAGAGAGTAGATCTTACAAACAAAGTACACAATGCAGAAAAAAGTGAAAAGAATTCCCAAGATGCTGTTGAGCAAAAGCTGTGCAGAAGGCCAAGCGTGCACCCAATCCCAATCCAGACTGGAGAAAAACAATGAGTATTCCCAGAGATCATTCTGCAGGGCTAAAAAATAATAATAATAAAGGGAGCTGACTTGTGATCTGATGTGTTTGATTATGTGAGAGGCAGCTACTCTTATAAAATCTATTTCAGAAAATTAAGATAAGGAGAAATTAACCAGTTTGCATAATCTGACTAGAATAACATTGATATCAAGAATGCACAAAGACTGGCAGAAAAAAGATAATTATAGATTATTGATGAGTATTGTAAAATTTGAGAAAACACATTAGTGAATAAATGCAACAAAGTATTAAAGTGTCACTATCAATTGACATTTATTCCAGCAATTTAAGGTAGTTCAAAATTTAGAAAATTTTTATATGATCAGCCACAATAACAGATTAAAGAAAAAACACATAATTTAAAAGGATTAAAAAGGCACTTAATAAAACTTGGCATTTATTAATTACTGTAAAAAACAAAAATATTTGCAATATATATCTCATAAAGATATTGTATCCAGATTATATCAAGTACTTTATAATTTGATAATAACCAAACAAGCTAAATAAAAAATACATAAAATATTTGAACAGATAATTAAGTGAAAAAATATGCAAATGACAAATAAGCTCATGAAAAGATGCTTGCAAATTAAAACTATGATGATATATCAATTTTTTCTTTTTTGAGACAGGGTCTCTCTCTGTTGCCTAGATTGGAGTGCAGTGGCATGATCTTGGCTCATCAACCTCCACCTCTCAGGCTCAAGAGATCCTCCCACCTCAGCCTCCTGAGCAGCTGGGACCACAGTCAATACAGTTCTTGAATGACTGAAAGAAAAAAAAAAGGCAATACCAAGTGTTAGCATGAATGAGGAGAAACTGTTATGGCTGGTGATAACACAAAATGATATAGCTACCTTGTCTTATTTTAAATTTTTATTTTATTTTATTTTATTTTGAGACAGAATCTCTCTCTGTTGCCAGACTGGAGCTCAGTGACGTGATCTCGGCTCACTGCAACCTCCACCTCCTGGGTTCAAGTGATTATCCCACCTCAGCCTCCCAAGTAGCTGGGACTACAGGCGTGCGCTACCACATCCAGCTAATTTTTTTTGTATTATTTGTATTTTTAGTAGAGACAAGATTTCACCATGTTGGCCAGGATAGTCTCGATCTCCTGACCTCGTGATCCACCCGCCTCAGCCTCCCAAAGTGCTAGGATTGCAGGCATGAGCCACCACACCCGACCTTTCTTAAAATTTTTTACTTTTATAGATTTAGGGAGTACAAGTATGTTTTTGTGACATGGACATATTGCATAGTGGTGAAATCTGGGCTTTTAGTGTAACCATCACCCAAATAATGAACATTGTACTCAAGAGGCAATTTTTCAACCTTCCCCCTCTTCCCACCTTTCATAGTCTCCGATGTCTACTTTTCCACTCTCTATGTCCACGTGTATGGTACAGCCACTTTGAAAAAGGGTGTGGCAGCTCCTTATAAGTTAAACACACACCATACGACTCCTCAGTTGCATGATATTTACTCAAGAGAAATAAAAGCATGCACCCACAAAAGAGCTATATGCAATGTTTATAGCAACTTTATTAATAATATTTACAGTAATCATGTTTTTATAATTTTCTGTATTCTATGATGCTTTGCTATCTTGGGAATTTATGGACTCAGGGAGAGACCTTCCCTTCCTGGGTTAGCTAATCCCTAGAGATGGCAAACAATTCATCCTGGGATACTACTCCACTGCCCTAAATCAACCTGAAGCCACATACCAAGAAAAGGAGAGACCACCCCTGAAGCACAGAGCCTGCTAAAATTCTTCACTCAATCCTAAACTTGCTCAGGTTCTTGGCCTGTCTTTCCCATTCCTTTCTGTGAAAAACCACAATTAAGACTGTGCCTCTGCCCTCTCCTCTCTGCTTCTGCCTCCCAACTGACCCAGGTGCTTCCCTGTGTGGTCCTGCCTACCATGGTATGACCCCTTCTCTTGGAAACTGTGAATAACAAAGTACCTTCCCAATGGCAGTTGTCTCCTGATCTGTTGGCTTCACCAAACCTGAAAAACACAATATCACTGGTACCTTTTCAGGCAGTATTCAATGCTGGAAACACTCAAATGTCTGTCATTTTTTGAATAGATAAGATACTGCGGTGCATTACTACAATGGAATCCTGCCCAGCCATGAAAAGGCAGGAGCTACTGACAACATGCAACAAAACGATGATGCCAGGTGAAAAAAGAGCCATTGAAGGTTGGGATGGTGGCTCACATCTATAATCCCAGCATTCTGGGAGGCTCAGGTAAGGAGATTGCTTAAGTCCAGGAGTTCAAGACCTGGCTGGGCAACACAGTAAGACCCTGTCCCCCTGCCCCCTCCCCCACCACACACACACACACACACACACATTAGCCAGGCACGGTGGGTAACACCTGTGGTTCCAGTTACTTAAAAGGCTGAGGCAGGAGGATTGCTTGAGCCCAGGAGTTCATGGCTGCAGTGAGCTATGATCACCTGGGCATCGGAGCAAGACTCTATCTAATTTTTTTAAAAAAGCCATTCACAAGGGGCTACATGCTCTTTGATTTCATTTATATGACATTCTGGAAAATGCAAAACTAGTAACAGAAAGTAAGTCAAGGATTGCCAGGAGCTAGTGGGGACAAGTTTAACTGCAAAGTGCCATAAAGGGATAGTTTAGAGTGATGGAAATCTTCTATATCTTGAATGTGGTAGTGATTATGTAGCTGCATGCATTTGTCAAACTCTGTAAAAACAGGCGAAGAGGCTGAATTTTACCAAATATAAATTGTATTGGTTTTCTGTTTCTGCTGTGACAAATTGCTGCCAAGTAAGTGGCTTAAAACAACACAAATTTATTATCTTACAGTTTTATAGAAGTCTGACATCCACGTCCCTGGACTAAAATCTGAGTATTAGCAGGATTGTGATTCTTTCTAGAGGCTTTAGTGGAGAATCTGCTTCCTTGTCTAACCATGACCACATGCATCTTTCCTTATATTTCTCTATATTCATATCCTTTAATCACAGCCTGGAAAGCTTCTCTGATTTAAAAATCTTATGTGATTAGATTGAGCCTAAAAAGATAAACCAGGGCCGGCTGTGGTGGCTCATGCCTGTAATCCCAGCACTTTGGGAGGCTGAGGTGGGTGGATCAAAAGGTCAGGAGTTTGAGACCAGCCTGACCAATATGGTGAAACACTGTCTCTACCAAAAATGCAAAAATTAGCTGGGCATAGTGGCAGGCACCTGTAGTCCCAGCTACTTGGGAGGCTGAGGCAGGAGAATCACTTGAACCCGGGAGGTGGAGGTTGCAGTGAGCAGAGATTGCTCCACTGCACTCCAGCCTGGGCGACAGACAAAAAAAAAAAAAAAAAGAGAGAGAGAGAAGCCAGAGAAGCCAGAGAAGCCGGGATAATCTGCACATCTCATGTTTCTTAATGTAACCACATCTGCAGTTGCTGTTTCCGTGGGCCAGGTAGAGCCTGTAATTTGCATTTCTAACAGTTTCTTGGATGATCCTGATGCCACTAATCAAGAGACCATATTTTGAGGAACAAAATAGATTCTCTTGGATGTCCTATGAGCCACTAGAAATAAGAATGTTTAGCAAGGTTGCTGAATACAAAATCTATACAGAAAGTAAATCACACACTATCCAACAGTAATGTACAATTAGAAACTACAGGCTTACACAGCATGGCTGGTGACATCAGGTAGCACTCACTCTACTCTCTCTAATGAGGATACAATGGACTATAAGAGACTGAACTATATCTGCTTCTATTTCCAACAGACTCACATTCAACTTTCATTCACACAAATGCACAGCTGGGATAATTTTGTTAGTCTTTATCTATTTTATTTGTGTGCATATATTTATATTTAGAGATGGGGTCTTGCTCAGTTGCCCAGGCTGGAGGTATGGTAGCTTGATCAGAACTCATTGCAGCCTCCAGCTACTGGGCTCAAGCGATCCTCCTGTCTCAGCCTCCTGAGAGGCTAGGACTACAGGCTTGTGCCACCATGTCTGACTAATTTTTATTTAAAAAAATGTTTTATAGAAACAGGGTCTTGCCATTTTGCCCAAGCTAGTCTTAAACTCCTGGCCTCAAGTGATCCTCCCTACTTTGCCTCCCAAAGTGTTTGGATTACAATCATGAGTCACTATAACCTGCCAGTATTTTTTTAAAGCAGTTAATATAAAATTATAGCATTAAAAGAAAAGCAACCTGTATTTAGTAACACAGCTGGAACAATCTGCAGGAGTGGTGACAGTGGTGAGAGAAAAGGTCTAATTTAAACAATTTTCTGTAGTTGTTGGTTGTTCACTTTTCTCATGGTAATGACAGTAGACATTTTTTCAAAGGGGACGAGAAGCTGCTGGAGGTTTGCTGCTCCCAAGGATCTGGGAATCTTTGCACTACTTCAAGATCTGAGTGAGTCCTATTAAAAGTAATGTAAGTTGTATTAAAAGTATGAAAAGTAGTGACAAAAACTGTAATTACTTTTGCATCAACTGAACACATTTGATAAATGTGCAATGTTCAATCCTAAGCCTGACAAAAACTGACAAATAGGAAGCTTATGTACGCAGTGAGAGTAGCATGTTTGTCTTCAAGAGATGTCTCGTTTTGCAGACATGTGGAACTACCCTCTTTCTGCAAGCACTGGTTCCCATATTGAAGCTTGCTAGACATGACAATGGGTTTGACTCAATTAAAGCTTCTTTTATTCGCATAAGAATTTCATGAAGCTTCTTCACCAAGGATACTCACGCCAGAATTTCCAGGAAGAAATAGAGATTCTTAATGCAATTTTCCCAAATGGAGCAGCATATTGTATGAGAAGTATGAATTGTGATGTTGGTAATTATATGTACTGGGTTTCCCAGAGAGTGGGCTAATCAGTCAGACAGATTAAACCCTGGAAATTCTGATGAGTGTGCTTGACCCAGCAGTTATGGACCAGTTCTGCGTGAAAGATAGTGTTACTGTAGATGACGTCACTCTCTAGAATGAAATTCATGATTTGATACCAGATCCTGTCATTAATGCCACACTGTTCAATCCTTGGGGGATCTGATGAATGGAATGAAATAAGATAGAACTTATTGGACTATTCATATCACTCCAGAACCAGAATTTTCTTACTTTAGTTTTAAAAGAAACTTAGGTCATACCTCCTATGATGACCTAATCGGGACAGTTGTGAAAGTCTTCAAGACAGGAAAATTTGTGACCACCTTGTTAGCTAATCAGAGCTCTAAATGTCACACCATGTTTTCTTCACCCCAGCAGATTGAAGGTTTTAAATGTCTTGATTGCCAGAGTGCTGTGTTCAATGATTACAATTTTGTTTTTACCGGTTTTGCAAAGCAGCAATGACAACAGAGACTTGATTAAGAAAAATGAAGGAAGAAATGCAAAAAGAGAACACATGTAGAAGGGAGTGGCTGCTTTCTAGATGTTCATGCCAGGGACCATGCTTTCTATAACCATCACCTTGTTGTTGCAGAAAGCCTTAGATATAATCATAGTGCAATCATTTTGAACTGTATGCATTATTATATGAAGGAGTTAGATATCTTGCATGAATGCTCTCTTCTGTGTTTAGACGTTCTCTATCACTCTTGCTGTGAAATTGAAGTATGTGTAGAAAAAAAAACACGTTTTATGATATAAAACTTTGCAACACTTGTGAAAACAATTCAATTTAGTTTATGTGCAGTATAATATTTCTCCAAGTATCATCCAAAATTTCCCGCACACAATTTTGTCCAAATTAGGTGTTGGTCTCCGCCTAACCATCTGAGACTGTTCTGTAAAATTGCTGCCAGAATTTTACATCCATTTGCCTCTACTTTCTAGCACACATTCTTTACTGTTACTGAAACCAATTTCTACTTTATACAGAATTTTTTGAACTATGATTAAAATTTTTCTTCCATGAGTCAAGTCCTCTTATGAAAATGATTTCAGCTACTCATTTTGTGTATGCCTCTTTTAACGTTATTGGTCCCTGTATCGGTAGTACTTTAATTCATTTATTCTTTCACCATGATGTATTCCCCAAACCCACCAAATAAAGCAATACACTTAAAAAAAATTGCACTAACAAAAAGATCACATTCATGATTTAAAAAAAAAAAAGTACCTAGAAATAGACTTAACAAGAAACATGCAAGATCTCTGTTGAGGAATGTATAAAATATTTTCGAAGGACATAAAGAATCCAAATAAGTGAAAATGTATAACTTGCTCATGGTTTGGAGGAAATATGAGAAAAGTGTTCATTTTCCTCAAATTTCACTGTAAGTTTCATGCAGTCTCAATCAAGATCTGAACAAGGTTTCTGTCAAACTTAAAATGTGCTTCTAAAATTTATACAGAAAACTTACTTACCAAGAATAGTTACTACAATTTTGAAGAATGAACAAAATTGGGGAATTTTAGCCAAAAAAAAATTAGTTTTCTGGTTACCTAAAGAATTTGTATGACCCAATCAGAATAAAACATCCCAATAGGAAAAACAAAAATAAGCAACTGATGCAAAGGAAACTAGCATAGCCAAAGCAGTTATGAAAGATTACATCAGGAAAACTCCAGTTAAAACAATAGACTATTATGTCCTATTCGTCTTTTGGGAAAAATTTAAATATCTGGCAAAACTATGTTGGTGAGAATTTGGAAAAACAGGAGCACCAATTCCTGGTGGTGGATGCATAAATGTATACAAATGCTTTGGAAACTGTATTCGTCCATTTGCATGCTGCTGATAAAGACATACCTGAGACCGCGTAATTAATAAAGAAAAAGAGGTTTAATAGGCTCACAGTTCCTCGTGGCTGGGGAGGCCTCACAATCATGGTAAAAGGTGAAAGGCATGTCTTACATGGCGGCAGGCAAAGAGGGAATGAGAACCAAGCAAAAGGGGTTTCCTCTTATAAAACCATCAGATCTTGTGAGATTTATTCACTACCATGAGAACAGTATGGGGGTAACCACCCCATGATTCAATTATATCCCACGAGGTCCCTCCCATGACACATGGGAATTATGGGAGCTACAATTCAAGATGAGATTTGGGTAAGGGCACAGCCAAATCATATCAGAAATCATCTTGAACAATCTAATTGTTGCAAATGCTCTTGCTCAATGATCCAGAAATCCCACTTATAGGTGCAAATCCTGAAGAAACTGGCATTCAATGAGATTCATCCGCATTGTTTATATTAGTGAATAAATAGAAACAACCTAAATGTCCACCCACAGGAGAACAGATAAATAAATTGTGGCATAGTTATCTAATGCAACATTACATAACAGAAAAAAATGAATACATTGAATCTGTAAGTATGGCATGAGTAAATCTAAAAAATATAATGTTGGGAAGAGGATTAAAAAGCAAGTTGCAGAATATATAAATTTATCAAATTTACATAAAATTTAAAATGTTCCACCTAATTTCTATGCACTGCTTACATATATAAAAATATGTTTATCAATATAAAACCATGGATAAGAATGATAAACATGAGGTCCTCTTACTGGTTAACTGAGGAATAAGTGAATAACATGGATTCAAAAAGGATGGTGTGGCCGGGTGTGGTGGATCACGTCTGTAATTACAGCACTTTGGGAGGCCAAGGCAGGTAGATCACCTGAGGTCAGGAGTTCAAGACCAGCCAGACCAACATGGTGAAACTCCATCTCTACTAAATACAAAAATTAGCCAGGCATGGTGGTGCATGCCTGTAATCCCAGCTACTTGTGAGGCTGAGGCAGGAGAATTGCTTGATCCTGGGAGGCAGAGGTTGCAGTGAGCCGAGGTTGCAGTGAGCCGAGGTTGCAGTGAGCCGAGATTGCAGTGAGCCGAGATTGCACACTGCACCCTAGCCTGGGAAACAAGAGTGAAACTCGGTCTCAAAAAAAAAAAAAAAAAAAAAATCAAAAACGAAAAAAGGACAGTGATGAAGGCCTCAACCATGTTTGAAACCTTCTTTCTGTGTTTAAAGTGTCTTACAAAAATGGAGCATTGAGTTTAGATTTGAAAGAATTTTTCAATATACTTTATAGGTTATTTTCTGGATGTTTGATATACTTCACAATAAAAATTGAAATAATTTTGTTTCCCACTTTTCCACTTAATCGTACATTGTAATTTTTTTGTATAACACAGTAATCTTAATACAACTCTTAAATTTTCCCTAGTGTTTCATTGGCTGAATACTAAACCTTTCTCCTTTAGTTGGACAACTTTCAACTTTCCAATTGGTTTCAATTTTTCAATATGATAAAACTTCAATCAAATCTTTTCAAAAAGGGCATTTTTCAGTTTTTAAACAACTGAATATGAAATGGAGCACTTGAAAAGAGATGAACATGGCAATTGAGAAGAAAAGTTAAGATAAAAACTTTTCTTCTTAGTTGAAAGTTTAAAATCACAAATCAACTACTGGAAATAATTTGTAGACATATCCAAAGAAAAGGTATATAAAAAACATTTAACTATCCTACAAGGAAGCATCTAATTTTACAAAGACATATTAGAGACAAACCACAGCTACATGCAAGTCACTGAATCACAACACAAGATTTCATGTTGTTCATATTCAAAGGCTATTTTTTCAATTGTTTGTCAACCACAGTACTCAGCTTTTCCATTGTACATATGCCAACAGTCTCTTCCTAAGTAAAACTGGGCATATGGAACATTTCAGCTCTAAAGTTTGGCCTTTCAAGTTATTCAAATATAAAAATAGCCAAAGAATGAAGTTAAAATGGGGGAAAAAAAGTATTTTCCATTCATGCATTGCTTTCAATTATATGTTCCAGAAAAAAAATTACCTTCAGGCTGAGAAAAAGCATGAAAAATTTCAACCTCAAATCTAAATATCAATACTTGTGAAAATAAAATGCAGAGAAATGTGGTTAGGGCTAACAATTACCTATGATCTCTTCTATTTATTTCCTAGTCGTCTTATCTGCCTTTACTCTCAGAGACACACACAGATGCTATATATTTTCCCTCTACAAAATTAATTTTAATTCTGCAAAAATCTGGGAAGGAGAATGGATTGCAGAGTCAGACTTTAGTTTGAGTTCAATTTTTGCCATTTTATGTTCTAGAAACTCAAAAAATACCTAAATATTTCAGAATTTCACTTTCTCCCATCTCTAAAGTTAGAATATGACTACTTTTTCTTGCTTTAAGTATTATTTGAAATAAAGTATGGTATAAAAATTTAAGTATTAATTAACAATCATGTCACTGTTTATCTAAGGATTTAGCAAGCTGTGTGAAAGCTGTCTAGCCTGCAAAAGGCAGTCAAAAGGTGTTTGTCCTTTTCCCCTTTCTCTTGGAAAACAAAAAGACATTAAATTATCATCTGCAAAAGTTGTAGTAGTTATGCTACTATGGTATATGCCATTGCTTTATGGAGTAACTGTTTTCTTTTAAAAATTGCAATGACAGACTGAATAAAGAAAATTTGGTACATATACACCATGGAATATTATGCAGCCATGAAAAAGGAATGAGAATATATTCTTTTCAGGGACATAGATGGAGCTAGAGGCTATTATCCTTAGCAAAATAACACAGGAACAAAAAACCAAATACCACATGTTCTCACTTATAAGTGGGAGCTAAATGATGAGAACACATGGACCATAGAGGGGAACAACACATACTGGGGCCTACTGGAGGGTGGAGGGTAGGAGGAGGGAGAGGATCAGGAAAAATAATTAATTGCTACTAGGCTTAATACCTGGGTGATGAAATAACTCTGTATAACAAACCCCCATGGCATAAGTTTACCTATGTAACAAACCTGCACTTGTACCCCTGAACTTAAAATAAAAGTTAAAAAAAATTACAGTTGATACCAGTGCTTCACATAGCTCTTTAAATTTATTTGCTCTGAGAGGAATACTGAATAGCACCTTCATCAGAATAACCTGTGGTGGTTTTTAAAAAATACTAATTAATGGCTCACCATAAGCTCCCTGGGAATGTGGCCTAGTGGTATGTATTTGAAAACAATTGCCCATTTTTGTTTTTTTTTTTCTGGCAAGCAGTGGCATTTGAAAAAATGCTCCTTCAATGTTTAGGTGAATATGGTCAACAACAACAGGGTTATTACAGATGTCTCCCTGTGCTGCTCTGGGAATATTACTACTATTCTATTGTAGACATTAAAGATTAAAGGTTCCTGGGGTAAGTCTTTTATAAAATATTGCCGTGTATTCTCTCAGGAAAAAAATGTGCCTGGCATAGGAGAACACTCAGCCGCATGAATACTTAATAAATTACCAAGAAATGCCTAAACCTTCCATATACCAGAATAAAGCTTATGCTCAGAAAGTCTTGTGTTCAGCATGTTTCTTTGTGCAGATTCATGGTTGATTACACCTCGTAGGGGTGGTTTCCATTTTCAGAGCAGGCCTAGCCAATTATCTCATCAAGAGTCCAAGTCACATGTCACAACACTGAAGGGAAATACCTTCAGAAGGGTTTATTCCAACCAGCAGAATCCATACTCACTGAACACTGCTGGGCTTCACTTCTCATAGGTGAAGGGCAGGTTTGGGAACTCTTCGTTAAGCTTTTTTAGTTTTTCTTACAGACAAGGTTGCTCTGTCACCCAGGCTATATAGTCCAGTGGTATGGTTGTAGCTCACTGCAGCCTCTGTCTCTTAGGCTCAAGCCATCCTCCCACCTCAGCTCCCCGAGTAGCTGGAACCATAGGTGTGCACCACCAGGCCTGGCTGATTTATTTTATTTTTTGTAGAGACTGGGTCTCACTATGTTGCCAGGCTGGTCTCAAACTCCTGGCCTCAAGAGGTCCTCCCCTCTCGGCCTCCTAAAGTGCTGAGATTACAGCCAGGAGCCACTGTGCCAGTCTTTTGTTAAGATTTCTATATGCTTTGTACTAAAGCAATATGTGTAACCACTTTTAAGGGCAAAGAAGGAAGTAACTGACTCCAGTAAGATTTTAACAGTGTCAGGCTGGGTGCAGTGGCTCACGCCTATAATCCCATATTTTGGGAGGCTCAGGTGGGCGGATCACTTGAGGCCAGGATTTTGAGATCAGCCTGGCCAACATGATGAAAACCTGTATCTACTAAAAATAAGATAAAATAAATAAAATAAAATAAGCCATGTGCTTGTAATCCTAGCTACTCAGGAGGCTGAGGCATGAGAATTGCTTGAAGCTGGAAGGTGGAGGTTACAACGAACCAAGATGGCACCAGTGCACTCCAGCCTGGGCAACAGAGCAAGACTCTGTCTCAAAAGACAAACAAAATACAAAGTAAAAAATGAAAACAAAAAAGGATTTTAATAGTGTTATCTGATTGTTTGGAATAGCTGAGCTGGAGCCCATGCATTTTTAGTGCACACTTATTACCCTGCCTCCCTACCTCCCCACACTAGGACCTTTTATGTGCTTCCACCTCTTTGTATGCTTACGTGTTTTTGTTTAGAAACTGGAGGAGAAATAAAGAGTTTGTATGAGTGGAGAAAGATGGAAGAACTGCTGTGGCATGTTTTTTGCTTCTTCCAGCATCAAGATATTAGACTGTGCTTCTGTCTAGAGTACAGAGATCCTGAGAGGGAGAAAAAAGGCACCTGGTCCTAGGGGAACTTCTTTGTTGTGAGGCGCAGTATTGAATTAGGCCTCACTCTAGCCCAGGAGAAATAACCATCAGTGCCTTACACCTGCCTGCACCAACGACATGATTTCCAACTCAGCTTTCTCAGTTTCATGGTCTTGGAAAACAATTGCTTTCGAGAATGGATCCACACATTTCTGTAACTGTAAAGAGATGTTGCCTTTTGACTATAAATAAACCATAGTTTGATATTTTTAAGTTCCATGGGGTTAAAAGAAGGGGCTTCAAAGGAGGTACCCTATGGCATAAAATATTGAAGATGCATTGGAGAATGTAGACAGGCACAGATGGAATGGCTCTCCAGAAAAGAGGATACCGTACAGGAAAAGGTGCTGAGCAAGATAAGCATTTTTTTTTTTTTTTTTTTTTTTTGAGATGGAGTCTTGCTCTGTCACCCAGGCTGGAGTGCAGTGGCACTATCTTGGATCACTGTAACCCCCTACTCATGGGTTCAAGCGATTCTCATGCCTCAGCCTCCCGAGTAGCTGGGATGACAGGCGCCTGCCACCTTGCCTGGCTAATTTTTGCATTTTTAGTAGAGATGTGGGTTTCACCATGTTGGCCAGACTGGTCTCAAAATCCTGACCTCAGATGATCCACCCACCTTGGCCTCCCAAAGTGCTGGGATTACAGGAGTGAGCCACCGCACCCAGCCAAGATGAGCAATTTGAAACAAGGCTGTTCTTTAAGCAGAGAGTCTGGTCGAGCTTAACTGGGGTCCATGTGAAGGAAAAGACCCAGCTGGTGAGGACTGGGGGTTACCATCCAAGCATGCACAAATTGTCAGGTTGACAAAGAAGAGTCATTCAAAACTTCATGAGTAGGGAAATCGTACAGAAGAGTGCAGTGAAAACGTACTAGTCCAGGCTATTTCAATAATCCAAGCAGAAAGAAATGAAGAGACACCAGTGAGATTGGTAAATGCAGGAAGAGAAAGGCAAATGCTGTTGCCACTTTCAGGACTACACAAATCAGGAGATGGGTTGAATTGGAGATGCCAGTGAGTCGTAAATGGGAGCAAGTCTAGAAGACATGTGAGACACAAACCTCGGAGTGAGATGAAAAGAAGGGGGAGGCAGACAAGGTTAGGGATAGCAATTTGGGAGTTATTGATCATTACATGGGAGCTTTTACTGCTTGGTGCCAGGTATTTTTCTCAGCTCGAGACTGATACTTAGCTTTGCTTTCCTCTATGAGCAGTCTCCCGAGGACTCAGCCTCTTTTTCTCCTGTTCTTTCATATACAGTGCTTTTCCTTCCCCTCTCTTACCTGCTGATATGATTTGGCTGGGTCCCCACCCAAATCTCATATTTAATTATACTCCCATAATTCCCACATGTTGTGGGAGGGACTCAGTGAGAGATAATTTGAATCATGGAGGTGGTTTCCCCCATACTGTTCTTGTGGTAGTGAATAAGTCTCACAAGATCGGATGGTTTTATCAGGGATTTCCATTTTTACTTTTTCCTCATTTTCTCTTGCTGCCACCATGTAAGAAGTGTCTTCACTTCCCACCATGATTCTGAGGCCTCCCCACCTGTATGGAACTGTAAGTCCAATTAAACCTCTTTTTCTTCCAGGTCTCGGGTCTGTCTTTATCAGCAACATGAAAATGGATTAATACACCTGCCTTCCCTACTCTGTAGCCTACTGAGGAGTAGAATCTAGTCTCTACACATTCACACATTCTCACATCCTTCTTCTTGCCTCTGTGTTTTAAGATTTTCTTAACAAATTTTTATAGGAAAGAAGACACAGCCCAAAGAGGCTCAAAGTCTTCTGAGCTCTTGCTGTGGAGATTCCTGGTGTATAATTTCTGATGGCCTCCAAGAAGGTAAACAAGAAGCTTCTAGGAGCCTTCATCCTTCATCACTTTTTTACTGAGCTTTGGTTCACAATATAATCTCTTCCTCCCAGACTTATTAAAGACTATCGTCCCCTCTCTTTAGCCTCCAGGTGCAATCCGAGCTGGAGATTTTGGCAACTGGAATTCCTCCAGACCATCAGGATCTGTGTCCTGTTCCAGAAAGATCTTTCTGTGACCCCTCCTCCCAAAAACAGCTGTCTCACCATCATGGTCTTACCTGCAGAATCAAGTGGCCTCTTCCCATAAGAGGCTGCAGATTTAACTCCTGAATTCTCCAAAATGTCCAAAGCAAACACAGAACTGCTAGATTTAAACTATCTTTCTTGGCTTTTGCCAAGTTAAATTATTGCCAAGTTAAATTATTTGGCCCTGTGGCCAAACTCAGAGAGCAGACCTGTATTTCAGTTTTTCCCCCTATAAAATTATTGTTTGACTAATATTCCTCCTGTTAAGTTAAATAAATTATGACAGTTTTGTAAAGAATTTAGATGTCATTATTTTCCATCTTTGTGGAATGAAAGCTCCGTGTGTACTGAATCTTTTTACAAATCTCTTAACTTCCTTAAACGTTGTGCTTGTTTGCGGTTCTCCCAATGATGATCACATCATTTCCTGAACATTCCCAGGGTGAACTCAATGCAGATTCTTCAGATTTTAGGGAAAACGTGGATTGGTAGAAAAAAAACAAAAATGACCATGGTTTTCAAAATTTTTTTCTGTATTCTTCCCCATTGACATACTGTACTGTTTAAAAGTGTCCTATTATACTATATACTGAGATGTTAAGCGTAAAATCTTTCCTTAGATATGTTCCTATGACATTTCATCCATTTCCAATAAAACATGTGGGTAAGTAAGATGTAGTGGATGTCAAAACTAATAGGTTTATTTTATGCAAAAGTATATAATCTAATAGCCTTCCTTATTAAAGGTGACTTATAAAACAGACATTTAGGCAGTGATGTGCAGTTTCTGTATTTAACATTTAAAATTATTACATGGGCTTGGCTTATATTTTGTATGGAAGCTTAAAAGGTTGTCAAAAGTTAGAGATGAAGGGAATTTGGGGTTTTATTGCCACACTGGTGTTTTTGACACAAGGCTAAAACACACAAAGATCAATTTAAACAGAGGACTGGCCGTGGAGTAAGTCTGACGAACTTCGGTGTGTGTGAGTGACTTGGACATGTAAGTCTTTGAGTATCAATACCCTGTCCTGTAAAACTAAAGCACCTCAGTGGTTGTTTTGAGTCTCAAATGAAATAATGAAACTGGATGTGTTTTTGTAAACTGTGCCACACTAGGTGAAAAGCTAAGGTCATTCTACTCTGTGGTTAGTAGTTCAGTTCTCTTAATGTGTAAGACTTGGTTCTCTAGCTGCTTGGTTGATAATAATGCCAACTATTCAACTATTTTCATCCAAGGACTTAAATAAGAAACACCATCTCTATTTGTCTGTTCTCATGCTGCTAATAAAGATGTACCCAAGACTGGGTAATTTATAAAGGAAAGACTTTTAATGGACTCACAGTTCCACATGGCTGGAGAGGCCTCACAATCATGGCAGAAGGCAAAGGAGAAGCAAATGCATGTCTTACGTGGTCACAGGCAGGAGAGCTTGTGCAGGGGAACTCCCATTTATAAAACCATCAGAGCTCATGAGACTTATTCACTATCACAAGAAAAACATTGGAAAGACCTGCCCCTCATGATTTAACTACCTCCCACCAGGTCCCTTCCAAGACACATAGGAATTATGGGAGCTACAATTCAAGATGAGATTTGGGTGGGGACACAGCCAAGCCATATCACTATCCCAGCTTTTTGGGAAGCTAAGATGGGAGGATCACTTGAGCCAAGGAGTTTGGGGTTACAGTGAACTATGATCGGGACACTGTACTTCAGCCTGGGAAACAAAGCAAGATCCCAACTAAAAAAAAAAGAAGTGCTAATGTTTTGGAGTGCCGTGCAGGTCAAGCCTTCAGGCTCCAGGTGCCCATTCCCCCAGCTGCTGTGAGTGTTGGCTACTGAGAGCTCATAGCTGAGTTCCTTTCCAGCAAATGCCCACATCAGAAGGAAACAGCCTTCTCTGGAGCAGTCTGCTTCTGAAGATCAGCCGATGTAAGAATACACGGGCCCAGCTCTCTGCCTCCACTGAAGATAATTTTGAAGAGTCTTCCGAGATTTCATTTTCTGCTGGGACAGTAGAGGCCCCGTTTGCAAAGGCCTCACAGTTCTCAGTCACCCTCTGTCCCATCGTGCTTCCCCCACCTCCTCACAGGGTTATTCCCAGGTGTACTGCCTAAAAAATTCTCCTTCAGGTAAATCTCCATTTCAGGAATTGGTGCCATTTAAAAGCTCTCCAGATAACTGCTGTCTGTCACACAAGGAAGATCACTAGTTTAATCTCTGCATCGGACAATATTGTTTCTAACATTGAACAGTAGTGTGCCAGAAATTAAAGTGTAACATTTCCAATCTCAGTTTTTTCATCTGTCAGATTGGAATAACTCCCTTACGGAGTATTTGTTATAAGACATACATAATGTGATAATATAATGTCTACAACATTGTGAATACTCAATAACTATTGGTTTTACTATTTTTATGGGAAATCAGAAAGTGAAGTTTAGAGTTCCATGTGATTGGGACTATATTAGATGTTCTCTAATGAAATCTTTAGACAAGTGATAGTACTAATAATGTAATAATTACTAACATATAATTCTAGAGAGATTTAAGAGTAATTTATTTGGGTGTTGATATGCTTGGCTATTTGTTCCTTGAAATCTCATGTTAAAATGTGATTCCTAATGTTAGAGGTGAGGTCCAATGGGAGCTGTTTGGGTCACAGGGGTGGATTCCTCATGAATGGCTTGGTGCCCTTCTCACAGAAGTGAGTGAATTCTCACTATTAGTTTCCAAGAGTACTGGCTGTTGGAAAGAGCCTGGCACTTCCTCTACTCCCTCTCTATTGTTGCTTCTCCCTCCATGTGATCTGCCCATAGTCACTTCCCTTTGCCTTCTGCCATGCGGAAAATCTTCCTGAGGTCCTCATCAGAAGCAGATGCCAGCACCGTGCTTCTTGTACTTGCCTGCAGAACTGTGAGCCAAATAAACCTCTTTTCCTGATAAGTTATCCAGCCTCAGGCATTCCTTTATAACAACGCAAACAGACAAAAACAGATAGGAACCAAGAAAAGGGGAAAAGTATTATATAAACTGTAGGAGGCATTTTATATTTACAGTGGAGATATTTATGTAGGAAACACACCCACACCCACATCAAATTTATTGTTAAATAACATTTGAAAAAATTCTGGCTGAAGTGTGTGACTAACACGATAGCATAAAATATTTGTTGTCAACTGGTGCAAGTCACAAGATAATTAAAAGGTCAAAAAGAGTAACTGGAAGGGTGAAGCAAAGCTTTGGGGGAGGATTGTTATCTATTATTTATGTAGAATTTTAAAAATTGCTACTGTTTTACAGAAAATGGTGACCAGCCTGTCTCATTTCAATAAGAAGAAAAGAATCTAAAGTCCTGGATTTCCATTAGAAGGTGGGAGTTATATAGGGAGGCTATTAACATTTTTCATTTTCCTGCTCAAACACCTTTTAACAAGGGTCATGGTACTCTTACTCTACATGAAACAAATAGTCACCACAAGAAGCTGTTGAATTATCTAAAGAAAAATAATAAGAAAGACATTATCCAAAGAAAAATCATTTCTTCAACTTAAGTAGGATTGATGGGGCAAGACACTGTTAGGACTAATAAAGCATCATTATCCACTGTATCAACCCATAATCCAAATCAGTTTAAAGTCTTTAGAGTGCCTAATTCAGAATTTTTCCCCCTGTAATGGTTTGAAAAATGACCATCCAACACTATAATCAGAGAAGAGCTGAAATAACAGAACTGGATTATTTGCACTAATGTTTGTCTTTAGTTTAAAAAAGAAATCAAGTAAACTAACTAATTTTCATACTGTTTCCAAATTTTCTTTACTGGTATAACTCAGTATTTCAGACCTTTGTGATACAAAATAAGATTGCAGTTAATACTTTTGTAACTTTAAAATTTTTTTTAAATATTTCAGATTGACAAGTAATGAAGGCTCTTACTCATAACACCTTATTGTATAAATCCTTGATAATTGTCACATTTATCTCTGATTATTTTAAGGCAGAAAATATGACTGGGTGTTTTGAAGCCCTCTGTGTTCCTCACTATAATTTCATTTTTCAGTCTCTCTCCCCAGAGGTAATGCCTACCCTAGATTTGTATTTATTATTCAGTAAATACGTTTACAATTTTAATAACATATATTGGTAACCATTAATAAAACATAGTTTTTAATATAAATGATATTATTTTCCAACATGCTTTGTTCTGGCTAAATATTAAACTTTTAAGATATATCTGAATTGCTATTTGTAAATTTAATTCATTCCATTAATTATGTTAATAATTACAGTATTAGCATAATTATGTTACAGTATTCCATTTTATGATAGAAAACAATGTATTCATCCATACTCTTGTCTTTGTGATCCAGCTTTTTTCTAATTTTTCTCTTTCACAAACATCCATTGTGCCTTGTATGAGGGCTTTTCTGTGGTATGTACCCAAAGTGGCATGGCTAGGTCCCAGGGTCACAAGCATTTTCAGTTTAACTCAATCTTTATAATTGCTCTTGACAATAGTTTAATCATGTTCACAGTCTCTCCAGCACTGTGTAAGAATTCCCAATTGCCTACAATCTGCTCTTCACTTAGTAATACAGGTTTTTAATCTTTCTCTATCTGATGGTTACAAAATTGTACCTTCTTGTGTAAATTCTCAATTTTCTAATTACAGTGTGTAGAAGTATATGTATTGGCTTTTAAAATCTTCTGCTACTTGTCAGCTCATAGTTTATGCAAATTTGCTATTGGGTTATTTTTATTTGTAAAGTTAATATTAGGTCTGCACATTTTTTGGATAATAAAATTGTCCAAGTATTTGTTAAAATAACATTTAAATCTATTTAAATTTAATAAAAATCCGGATCAGTCTAGTTCTGATAGTTCAGCTCTTTTCTGATTTTTGTTGGGGGGTCATTTCTAAACTCTTTAGGGAGAAAAAATCTGAGTTAAGCTTTTTAAAAAAGAAAAAGCTCAAATATCTCAGTAAGGAAGTCAGGCTGGGAGGCAGGGTAAGTACTTCATTTAGTATGTATTTTAATTTTCTACTGTGAGGTAGGAATGTGTTGTTTTTTTTTAAAATTTTCCCATAGGTTATTGGGATACAGGTGGTGTTTAGTTACATGAGTAAGTTCTTCAGTGGTGATTTGTGAGTTTTTGGTGCACCCATCACCCGAGCAGTATAAACTGCACCCGATTTGGATAGTCTTTTATCCCTCTCCTGCCTCCCAACCTTCTCCACAAGTCCCCAAGGTCCATTGTATCATTCTTTTGCCTTTGCATCCTCATGTCTTAGCTCCCACATATCAGTGAGAACATATGATGTTTGATTTTCTATTCCCGAGTTACTTCACTTATAACAATAGTCTCCAATCTCATCCAGATCACTGCAAGTGCCATTAATTCATTCATTTTCATGGCTGAGTAGTATTCCATTTTCTTTAACCACTCATTGATTGATGGGGATTTGGGTTGGTTCCATGATTTTGCAATTAACGGATTGTGTTGCTGTAAACATGTGCAAGTATCTTTTTCATATAATGACTTATTTTCCTCTGGGTAGATACTCAGTAGTGGGATTACTGGATCAAATGGTAGTTCTACTTTCGGTTCTTTAAGGAATCTCCACACTGTTTTGCATAGTGGCTGTACTATTTTACATTGCTACCAGCAGTGTAGAAGTGTTCCCTGATCACTGCATCCACATCAACATCTACTGTTTCTTGATTTTTTTATTATGGCCATTCTTGCAGGAATAAGGTGGTATCACACTGTGGTTTTGATTTGCATTTCCCTGATCATTAGTGATGATAAGCGTTTTTTCACATTTCTGTTGGCTATTATTTGTACATCTTCTTTTGATAATTGTCTATTCGTGTCCTTAGTTCACTTTTTGATGGGCTAAGGATTTAGCCCACTAAACCAAACTAAACAACCAAAAAGCCCACTTTTTGATTGTTTGTCTTTTTCTTGCTAATTTCTTTGAGTTTGTTGTAGATTCTGGATATTAGTCCTTTGTCAGATGTATAGATTGTAAAGATGTTCCCCCACTCTTTGGGTTGTCTGTTTACTCTGCTGACTTCTCTTTTTGCTGTGCAAAAGCTCTTTCATTTAGTTAAATCTTGGTTATTTATCTTTGTTTTTATTGCATTTGCTTTTGGGTTCTTGGTCATAAAATCCTTGCACAAGCCAACATCTATAAGGATTTTTCCAGTATTATCTTGTAGAATTTTTATAGTTTCAGCTCTTAGATTTTAGTCCTTAATCCATCTTCAGTTGATTTTTGTACAGTATGAGAGATGAGGATCCAGTTGCATTCTCTTTATGTGGCTAACCAATTATCCCAGAACCATTTGTTGAAAAGAGTATCCCTTCCACACTTTATGTTTTTGTTTGCTTTATTGAAGAACACTTGGCTGTATTTGGGTTTATTTCTGGATTCTCTATTCTTTTCCACTGGTCTATGTGCCTATATTTATACCAGTACCATGGTGTTTTGGTGACTATGGCCTTATGGTATAGTTTGAAATCAGGTAGTGTGATGCTTCTAGATTTGGTCTTTTGCTCAGTCTTGCTTTGGCTATGCAAGCTCTTTCTTGGTTCCATATGAATTTAGAATACTTTTTTCTAATTCTGTGAAGAATGATGGTAGTATTTTGATGGGGATTGCATTAAATTTGTAGATTGCTTTATGCAGTATGGTCATTTTCACAATATTGATTCTACCTATCCATGAGCATGGGATATGTTTCCATTTGTTTGTGTCATCTTTCATTTCTTTCAGAAGTGTTTTGTAGTTTTCCTTCCAGAGGTCTTTCACCTCATTGGTTAGACACATTACTAAGTTTTTCCAATTTTGTTTTTTGCAGCTATTGTAAAAGGGGTTGAGTAATTGATTTGATTCTCTGCTTGGTCACCATTGGTGTATAGGAGAGCTACTGATTTGTGTACATTAATCTTGTATTTGGAAACTTTGCTGAATTCTTTTATCAGTTCTAGGAGCTTTCTGGAGGAGTCTTTAGGGTTTTCAAGGTAAATGATCATATCATGAGCAAAGAGTGATGGTTTGAATTCCTCTTTACTGATTTGGATGCCTTTTATTTCTTACTCTTGTCTGATTGCTCTGGCTGGGACTTCCAGTACTATGTTGAAGAGGAGTGGTGAAAATGGGTGTCCTTATCTTGTTCCAGTTCTCAGAGGGAATGCTTTCAACTTTTCCCCATTCAGTATTACATTGGCTGTGGGTTTGTTATAGATGGCTTTTATTACATTGAGGTCTGTCCCTTGTATGCCAATTTTGCTGAGAGTTTTAATCATAAAGGGATGCGGGATTTTGTCAAATGATTTTTCTGCATCTATTAAGATGATTATGTGATTTTTGTTTTTAATTCTGTTTATGTGGTGTATCACATTTATTGACTTGCATATGTTAAACCATCCCTCCATCCCTGGTATGAAACCCACCTGATCATGGTGGATTAACTTTTTGATATGTTGTTGGATTCAGTTAGCTAGTATTTTGTTAAGATTTTAGTATCTATGTTCATCAGGGATATCGATCTGTAGTTTTCTTTTTTGGTTATGTCCTTTCCTGGTTTGGGTATTAGGGTGATGCTGTCTTCATAGAATGAATTAGGGAGGGCTCCCTCTTTCTCTATCTTGTGGAATAGTGTCCATAGGATTGGTAACAATTCTTCTTGGAATGTCTGGTAGAATTCTGCTGTGAATCCATCTGGTCCTGGATATTTTTTGGTTGGTAATTTTTACATTACCATTTCAATCTCACTGCTTGTTTAGGGTATCTAATTCTTCCTGATTTAAGCTAGGAGGGTTACATTTTTCTAGGAATTTATCTGTCTTTTCTAGGTTTTTTAGTTTCTGTGTGTAAAGGTGTTCATAGTAGCCTTGAATGATCTTTTGTATTTCTGTGGTGTCAGTTGTAATATCTCCCATTTCATTTCTTATTGAGGTCATTTGGATTTTCTCTCTTCTTTTCTTGGTTAATCTTGCTAATGATCTATCAATTTTATTTATCTTTTCAAAGAACCAGCTTTTTTATTCATTTACATTTTGTATTTTGTTGTTGTTGTTGTTTCAATTTCATTGAGTTCTGCTCTGAACTTGGTTATTTCCTTTCTTCTGCTGGGTTTAGGTTTGCTTTGTTCTTGTTTCTCTAGTTCCTTGAGGTGTGACCTCAGAATGTCAGTTTGTGCTCTTTCAGTTTTTTTGATATAGGCATTTAGGGCTATGAACTTTCCTCTTAGCACCAACTTTGATGTATCCCAGAGGTTTTGATAGGTTGTGACACTACTATTGTTCAGTTCAGAGAATTTTTAAATTTCCATCTTGATTTCATTTTTGACCCAGTGATCATTCAGCAGCAGGATATTTAATTTCCATGTGTTTGCGTGGTGTTGAAGGTTCCTTTTGGAGTTGATTTCCAGTTTTATTTCATTGTGGTCTGAGAGAGTGCTTGATAAAATTTTAATTTTCTTAAATTTATTGCAGCTCATTTTGTAACCTATGGTCATATGGTCTATCTTGGAGAAAGTTTCATGTGCTGTTGAATAGAATGTGTATTCTGTGGTTGTTGGATGGAATGTTTTATATATATATCTTATGTCCATTTGTTCCAAGGTATAGTTTTAATCCATTGTTTCTTTGTTGACTTTGTCTTGATGACCTGTTTAGTGCTGTCAGTGGAGTATTGAAGTCACCCACTATTATTGTGTTGCTCCCTATCTCATTTCTTAGGTCTATTAGTAATTGTTTTATAAATTTGGGAGCTCCAGTGTTGGATACATGTATGTATAGGATTGTGATATTTTCCTGTTGGACAAGGCCTTTAACCATTTTGTAATGTCCCTTTGTCCTCTTTAACTGCTGTTGCTTTAAAATTTGTTTTTTCTGATGTAAGAATAGCCACTCCTGCTCACTTTTGGTGCCCATTTGCATAAAATGCCTTTTTCCACCCCTTTAAGTTTATGTGAGGCCTTATGTGTCAGTTGAGTCTCTTGAAGGCAGCAGGTAGTTTGTTGGTGAATTCTTATCCATTCTGCAGTTCTGTATGTTTTAAGTGGAGCATTTAGGTCATTTATATTCAATGTTACTATTGAGATGTGAGGTACCATTCCATTCATCATGTTATTTGTTGCCTGTATACCTTGTTTTTCATTTTTGTTTTTGCTTTTTAAATTGTATTTTTGTTTTATAGGTCCTGTGAGATTTATGTTTTTAAAGGGTTCTGTTTTGATGTGTTTCCAGGATTTGTTTCAAGATTTAGAGCTCCTTTTAGCAGTTCCTGTAGCAGTGGTTTGGTAGTGGTGAATTCTCTCAGCATTTGTTTGTCTGAAAGAGACTGTATCTTTCCTTCATACATCATGCTTAGTTTCACTGGACATAAAATTCTTGGCTGATGATGGTTTTTTTTGAGGAGGCTGAAGATAGGGCCCCATCCCTTCTAGCTTGTACGGTTTCTGCTAAGAAATCTGCTGTTAATCTGATAGGTTTTCCTTTATGAGTTACCTGGTGCTTCTGTCTCATAGCTCTCAAGATTCTTTCCTTTGTCTTAACTTTAGATAACCTGATGACACACAATAATCTTTTTTTGATGAATTTCCCAGATGTTCTTTGTGTTTCTTGTATTTGAATGTCTAAGTCTCTAGCAAGGCTGGGGAAGTTTTCCCTGATTATTCCCTCAAATATGTTTTCCAAACTTTTAGATTTCTCTTCTCTTCTTCCTCAGGAACACCAATTATTCTTAGGTTTGGTCATTTAACATAATCTCAGACTTCTTGGAGGCTTTGTTCATATTTCTTATTCTTTTTTCCTTGTCTTTGTTGGATTGGGTTAATTCAAAGACCTTGCCTTAGAGATCTGAATTTCTTTCTTCTACTTGTTCAATTCTATTGCTGAGACTTTTCAGAGCATTTTGCATTTCTACAAATGTGTCTAATGTTTCCTAAAGTTTTGACTGTTTTTCTTTATGCCATCAATTTTCTTGAATATTTCTCCCTACACTTCTTGTATCATATTTTGGATTTCCTTGCATTGGGCTTCACCTTTCTCTGGTGCCTCCCTGATTAGCTTAATAACTAGCCTCCTGAATTCTTTTTTCAGGTAAATTGGGGGTTTCTTCTTGGTTTAGATCCATTGGTGGTGAGCTAGTGTGATTTTTTTGGCGGGGATGTTAAAGAGCCTTGTTTTGTCATATTACCAGAGTTGGTTTTTTGGTTTCTTCTCATTTGGGTAGGCTCTGTCAGAAGGAAGGTCTAGAGCTGAAGGTTGTTGTTCAGATTCTTTTGTACCACAGGGTGTTCCCTTGATGTAGTACTGTTCCCCTTTTCCCATGGATGTGACTTTCTGAGAGCCAAGCTGTAGAGATTGTTATCTCTCTTCTGGGTCTAGCCACCCAGCAAGTCTACCAGGCTCTGGGCTGTTACTGGGGGTTGTCTGCACAGAGTCCTGTGAGGCGAACCATTTATGCATCTCTCAGCTGTGGATACCAGCATCTTTTCCAATGGAGGGGGCAGGGGGCTGAAATGAACTCTGTGAGGATTCTTAGCTTTGGTGGTTTAATGCTCTATTTTTGTGCTGGTTGGCCTCCTGCCAGGTGGCGGCGCTTTCCGGAGAGCATCAGCTGTGGTAACATGGAGAGAAACCAGAGAGTGGGTGGGGCTTTAGAACTTCCAAGACAGAGGCTCTAGAAGCCTCTGTCTTCAGCTACCAGAGTGGGTAGGGAAGGACCATCAAGTGGGGGCAGGGCTAGGTGTGTCTGAGCTCAGACTCTCCTTGGATGAGTCTTGCTGTGGCTGCTGTGGGGGAGGGGGGATGAGGTTCCCAGGTGAATAGAGTTGTGTACCTAGGAGGATAATGGCTGCCTCTGCTGAGTCATGCAGGTTGTTAGGGAAGTGAGGGAAAGCTGGCAGTCACAGGCCTCACCCAGCTCCCATGCAATCCAAATGGCCAGTCTCATTCTCACCATGCCCCCTCTAAAGCACTGAGTCTGTTTCCAAGCAGTGGGTAAGCAGGGGTGAGAACTTGCCGCAGGCTACCCACCTCCCAGCTGTGAAAGAAAAGGGCTTTCGTTCTTCCCCCACCTGTGGAGTCTACACGCTGGATTTGTACCCTCCCTTGAGTTCTGGCCAGGAGGCTTCTCCACCTGTTCAAATTGTTATAAAGTTCAGCTGGAGACTTCCTTCTCTCCGTGGCGTTTTCCTCATGCCTCTGGCCACCCTCCTAAAGGATCCCTGTGAGGCCAGGCAGGAATGGCCTGCTTGGGGACCCAGCAAGCTTCTAGGGCCTTTGCTGCTGCTTCCTCTACCCCTGTATTTCGCTCGGCCCTCTAAATGGACTCAGCTCCAGGTAAGGTCAGGAACTTCTCCTGCAAACTAGATCTTCTGTGTCCATAGTGGGGGTGTTTGTTCAGGGGCAAATGATCTCCCTTTCCCACTTTCATGCGCGTCCGTGTGAAGAGACCACCAAACAGACTTTGTGTGAGCAACATAGCTGTTTATTTCACCTGGATGCAGGCGGGCTGAGTCCGAAAAGAGTCAGCGAAGGGAGATAAGGGTGGGACGGTTTTATAGGATTTGGGTAGATAAAGGAAAATTACAGTCAAAGGGGGTTTGTTCTCTGGCGGGCAGGAGTGGGGGTTGCAAGGTGCTCAGTGGGGGTGCTTTTTGAGCCAGGATGAGCCAGGAAAAGGACTTTCACAAGGTAATGTCATCACTTAAGGCAAGGACCGGCCATTTATGCTTCTTTTGTGGTGGAATGTCATCAGTTAAGGTGGGGCAGGGCATATTCATGTCTTTTGTGATTCTTCAGTTACTTCAGGCCATCTGGGCGTATACATGCAAGTCATAGGGGATGCCACGGCTTGGCTTGGGCTCAGAGGCCTGACACCCACTTCCCCAGTTTGGGCACTCACAGTATTTGGGGTGTCTCCTGGGTCCTGCAGGAGCAGTCTGCTTCCTTCAGAGGGTTGGTGGGTCGTCTCAGGATTCCTGATTTATTCCTGTAGTCGTTCGGGAGCTAGAATTCGTGATGCGAGCCTCCGCACACTGTTCTGTCTGTCCGAGTCAGAGCTGCAATCCATTTCTGCCTCCTGTCAGCCATGATGATCACCTTTAATTTTTTTCTAATATGAATAACCAGTTCTGCTAGAACTATTTTGTAAAAAGTCCATCATGCTGATATGTAATACTAAATCTGTTATATATCAATCTCCCATAGATTTGAGGGTCTATTTTTGAACGAATTCTGTATCTTTTATTTATCGTTAATGTCAATATCTTTTAATTATCTTGGATTACAGTAAGTCTTAACTTATTGTAGGGCATATGTTTCCACCCTATTCTTAAATATCTTGGATATTTTCCATTCTTTATTCTTCTGTATTAATTTTATAAGTTGTTTATATTCTTGGGAGAAATTTAAAAGAAAAATCAATTTGCCAGTGATTGAAATGACATGATTTTTATTTTAAGTTTGAAGGAATAGGCATTTTTGTACTATTGAGTATTTTATCATAAATATTTTTATCTCTTTTATCTACTTATTTGATGGTTTGTTCATTTATTTCTATATACTGAAAACTTTGTTGCTTTCTTTTATCTACTTAGTTTTTTGTTCATTTATTCCTATATACTGAGAACTTTTGTTGCTTTTTTGTATTTTTCTATGGTATTCATTAGAGCAATATTGGAGCTTTTAATATTTCCATATTAACTGTATGTTCTGAATTCTATTTTTAGTAAAATAAAAATTGTCTTCTGTTCTACATTCTTTGTTTTTAGATCTACTGTACTAGCTAAAACCTAGAAAGATAAATTGAATAGAAATGGTGACAACAAGTATCCTTGTCTTATTTTTGGCTTAGCTTTAAAGAACTTCCAGTATTTTACTATTAAATATTAAGTGTACTACAGATTTTTGGTAAATACCCTCTAGCAGACTAAGAAAGTTTCCTTTTATTCCCAGTTAGCTAGATGGATTTTGTATTTTGCTTTGTTTTAATTATATATTGTTATTGAATTTTCAAATGCTTTTTTTTGGAATCTATATAATCACATAAATTTTTATCTTTAAAATGTTAATGTGGTATGTTAATGTGGTATACTACTTTAATACACTTGTACTGGGAAATATGTAGAGGTATAAAAAAATAGAGAACTGCTTGGTCATATGTCTGACACATGCATATCGACAAATCTGTTCCCCCCAAAGATGGGCTTTTTCCGGGTTTTTTGTATTTTTCTATGGTATTCATTAGAGCAATATTGGAGCTTTTAATATTTCCATATTAACTGTGTGTCGTGAATTCTGTTTTTAGTAAAATAAAAATTGTCTTCTGTTCTACATTCTTTGTTTTTAGATCTACTGTACTAGCTAAAACCTAGAAAAATGAATAGAAATGGTGACAAGTATCCTTGTCTTATTTTTGGCTTAGCTTTAAAGAACTTCCAGTATTTTACTATTAAATATTGTGTGTACTACAGATTTTTGGCAAATACCCTCTAGAAGACTAAGAAAGTTTCCTTTTATTCCCAGTTAGCTAGATGGATTTTGTATTTTGCTTTGTTTTAATTATATATTGATATTGAATTTTCAAATGCTTTTTTTTTTTGGAATCTATATAATCACATAAATTTTTATCTTTAAAATGTTAATGTGGTATGTTAATGTGGTATGCTACTTTAATACACTTGTACTGGGAAATATATAGAGGTATAAAAAAAATAGAGACGTGCTTGGTCATATGTCTGACACATGCATATCGACAAATCTGTTCCCCCCAAAGATGGGCTTTTTCTGGGTTTGGTGTCACTGAAGCCTATATACAAAGCTGAAAGGGAGCATCAGCTAGTGAGGACTTGATTCCATGGCTACATAATTGAAAGGCAGGAACCTGGCTCAGAAATCAACTTTAGGACAAGTGAGGAGTGAGAGGGCAAAAATATAGGCTCTCTCTAATGAAGGGGTTGGCCATTAAAAATGAGGTGAGGAATATTCATGTCTTTTCCAGAAATGAGTGGTGAACTTGAGTGCCACCTTCCTTTTGTCCTTTAATGGCTTCTTCTGGTCATTGTCATGGTGATTGTAAACTGTCATGGTGATGGTCAACTGTCATGGCACTAGTCGGAGTGTCATTTAGCATGAGAATGAGATTATAATGAAACCTGAGCTCTTTTTGAAGTTGTTAAGTCCTTTGATTAGCTACCATGATTCTAACCAGTCTCAGGTGGTCTGGTTATAAGTAGAACTTTGTCACAGGCATCCTGTTTCTTTTCTTTTTTTTTCTTTTTGAGATGAACTTTCACTCTTGTTGCCCAGGCTGGAGTGCAATGGTGCAATCTCTTCTCACCATAACCTCCACCTCCAGGGTTCAAGCGATTCTCCTGTCTCAGTCTCCCGAGTAGTTGGGATTACAGGCATATGCCACCATGCCCGGCTAACTTTTTTTTGTATTTTTTGTATTTTTAGTAGAGACAGGGTTTCTCCATGTTGGTCAGGCTGGTCCCGAACTCCCGACCTCAGGTGATCTGCCCACCTTGACCTCCCAAAGTGCTGGGGTTACAGGTGTAAGCCACTGTGCCTAGTCCCTGTTTCTTAAAGAAGTTAGGATGGGGTAGAATTCAGCTAGGTCATATAGGCTGGTTAACATGAGGGGTGTCTTTGGGAAGTAGACATAGAAATAAAATTCCTGGACAAAAGGTATGAGTATCTATGAAGTTACTATTTAATGCAAAATTGTTCTTTCAATTAATTGTTCCATCGTCCCCTAACCCCTGCCCACTCCAGTCCCCAATCAGTATATTAGAATTGCCATGTTTCCATATTTTCTCTAATACTTCATCTTCTGAGACATTTTGATTATTGCCCATTATACTAGTGTGAACTAATATCTACTTGCTGGATACATTTACATTCTGCTGATTTTCACTTATTCATTTTCATATGCTTATTGGAATTAAAATACTTCTATTAACAAAGAATTCTTAAATTTCTAAAATAAAATCTACGTATTTTATGATAGATTTTATTTAGACTATTTGGATGCAATTGGCCAGTATTTAAGATTTTTATATCTCTATTTATGTAATATTAAACTATAAATTTTCTTTCTTATACCCTCTTTTGTCAAATTTCGGGATTAAAGGTTGCCATAGCATTAATAAACAGTTGTGAAAAATTCCTACTTTTTCTATTTTATGAAATAATTTCTTTAATATATGGATTATTTGTAAGCAAATTTTGGTAAGCTCTTCTGTAATACTATTTGGGCATGGTAACATTTTGTGGGTGTATTTTGGCTACTGATTCAAGTTTCATAAATGAATATAGACTTATTTGTGCTTTCAATTTCTTCTTAGGTAACTTCTATGAATTAATATTTTCCTAGAAACTTAATAATTTTATCCAAGTTTTCACATCTGTTGGCATAAAATTAGTCATGGTAATCTCTCGTACGTTTACATATTTTCTATTAGCTACACTGCTTGTCCCTTGCTCATTATCTTGATTGTTTTTATCAATCTGCCCATAGATTATTCATCACATCAGATTTTTCAGAACCAAGACATTGGTTGTGTTGATTATTTCTATATTCCTTGGTTTTATATCTCATTAAAATTTGCTTTTATCTATTACTTTCTTCCTTTTACTCTCTTTGGGCTTACTCTGCATGTTAGTCTGTTTTCACACTGTTGATAAAGACATACGCAAGACTGGGTAATTTTTACAGGAAAAAGGTTCCATGTGGCTAGGGAGGCCTCACGATCATGTTGGAAGGCAGACAGGAGCATGTCACATCTTACATGGATGGCAGCAGGCAAAAAGAGTGAGCTTGTGCAGGGAAACTCCCCCTTATAAAACTATCAGATCTTGTGAGACTTATTCACTATCATGAGAACAGCATAGGAAGGACATGCCCCTATGATTTGATTGCCTCCCTCTGGGTTCCTGCCACAACATATGGGAACTGAAGATGAGATTTGGGTTAGGGACACAGCCAAACCATATCACACTGTGACTTTTTTTTGAGTAAAAGTTTGTTCATTAATTTAAATTATTTTATTCTCTAACATATGCATTGGAGGATATAAGTGTAGTTCTATCTAACTTAAACTGCATTTCATAATTTTTAATAGCTTTATTAAGGTATAATTAACATACAATAAATTATAATATTAATGTGTAAATATTACACGTTAAATATTATGAAATGATCATTTCTGTCCCCAATTTCCAGCAATCAATCATCTACTTTCTGTCACTATACATAAGTTTATATTACCTGGAACTCTACAGTATATCTCCCTTTTTTGTCTGGCTTTGTTCACTCAGAATAATGTTTTAGAGTTAGTCATGTTGTTGTGTAGATCAATGGTTCATTTCTTTTTGTTCCAGAGTAACATTCCATTAGAGAGATATACAACATTTTTTAAAATCATAAACCTGTTGATGAACATTTGGACTATTTATAATTTTTGGCTATTACTAATAGTGCTGCTGTCAATATTTGTGTACAAGTTTTTCTATGGACATACAGTGTCATTTCTCTTGAGTAAATACCTAGGAGTGAAATGGATAAATCATGTCAGATTTATAATTTACAATTGTACAATTGCTTTCCAAAGTAGCTTGGTTATTACCAATTTACATTTTGACCACCAGCATATGAGAACGCCAGTTCTTCTGCATTCTTGCCAACACTTTATTTAAACTTTTTAAATGTAGCTGTTTTCATGGATGTCTTATAATATCTCATAAGGATAAAATTTGCATTTCACTAATGAATAATGAATAATGTCGAACATCTTTTTAACCATCTGTCTAGCTTCTTTGGTGAAGTGTGTGTGTTCAAATGTTTTGTCTATTTTTTAGTTGTTTTTTTCTTATTCTTGAGCTTTGGGAGTTTTCATGTATTGTAGATATAAGTCTTTTATCAGATATATATTTTGTAAATCTTTTCTCCCAATATGTGATTCATCCTGTCTTCTTTACATTGTATTTAGAAAACCAGGTTTTAAATTTTGATATCTAATTTATTGATATTTTTATTTTATGGATTATGCTCTTGGTGTTATAGCTAAGAAGTCTTTGCCTAATACAAAACCACAAAGCTTTTCTCCTACACTTCCAGAATTTTATAGATTCAGGTTTTATATTTAGTAATATATCAAAAACATATCATATATTATAAAGATATACTGCATATCATAATGCATCATACATTATGAAATGTATGGCACAATAAAAAGAAAATGTGTAATATATTTAAACAATGTAAAGAATGAACAAAAACACCTATATGCCCATAAACCAGTGTCTAAAGGAGAACATTACAACGCGTATTCCTCTCTAATCTCAGCTCTTCTGCACATATCACTAGATGACACTTTCTTTTGTTGTTTAATGCTTAGGTCCCCAGCAACATATTGCCTTTATTGTTGCCCCTCCTTATCATTTGTAAAAATATAATCAAACTGCATTCCTGAGTTGCTTTTCTTGTTTAATATTGTGTTTTGGAAATTCATCCAAGGTGGTTGGAGAATATTAATTTTTATGTCTATTATTATATATGTTTACTGTGTATTTATGCAACCTACCATTGCTGACTTTTGATATTTTAAGGCTTTTATTTTATACAATGTTGAAATAAATGTTTTTTATGTTATGTCCTCTTGGACATTATATGGTAATACCTTTTCAATATTTATGTCATTTTATATACATATACATATATAATGCATACCACAATATATATTCACCTTTATTAGATAATGCTAAATAGTTTCCAAAGTAGTTATAACAAATTACACTCACACCAGCAATGTATGAGACTTTCATTCTTAAACATACTACCATCTGTTAGTATTACAGGGCCTTTTCATTTTTAGCAACCTGGCTGGTATGTAGTCATATCTTATTGTTATATTAATTTCATTTGCCTGATGATTAATAAAATTATGTCTTCTAATATGTTTATTAGACACTTGTGTTTCCTTCTTTTTGTCAATACAAGCACCTAAGAGATATTGCAGCATTAATTCCAGACCACTACAATAAAGCAAGTATCACCATAAACCAAGTCAAACAAATTTTTGGGTTTCCCAGCAAATACAGAAGTTATATTTACACTATACTGTACTTTATTAAGTGTGCTATAGCACTGTGTCTTTTAAAAAATAAACACTTTAATTTAAAAATACTTCATCACTAAAAAATGCTAACAATCATCTGAGCCTTCGGCAAGACTCATCTTTTTCTGGTGGAGGGCCTTGCCTTGATGTTAATGACTGCACACTGGTGAGGGTGGTGGTTGTGGAAGGTTGGGGAGGCTGTGGCAATTTCTTAAAATAAGACAACAGTGGAGTTTGCAGCACTGATTCATTCTTCTTTTCATGAAAGATTTCTCTATAGCATGCGACGCTCTTTGGTAGCATTTGACCCACAGCAGAACTTCTTTTCAAAATTGGAGTTATTCAGCTGGGCGCAGTGGCTCATGTCTGTAATCCCAGCACTTTGGGAGGCCGAGGCGGGTGGATCACGAGGTCAGGAGATCGAGACCATCCTGGCTAACACGGTGAAACCCCGTCTCTACTAAGAACACAAAAAATTAGCCGGGCATGGTGGTGGGCACCTGTAGTTCCCAGCTACTTGGGAGGCTGAGGCAGGAGAATGGCATGAACCTGGGAAGCAGAGCTTGCAGTGAGCGGAGATGGCGCCACTGCACTCCAGCCTGGGTGACAGAGCGAGACTCCTTCTCAAGAAAGAAAGAAAAAAAAAAAAAAATTGGAGTTATTTTTCTCGAACCCTGCTGCTACTCTATCAACTAAATGTATGTAGTATTCCAAATCCTTGGTTGTCATTTCAATAATGTTTACAACATCTTCACCAGGAGTAGATTACATCTCCAGAAACCACTTTCTTTGCTCATCTGTAAGAAGCAACTCTTCATCCATTCAAGTTTTAGTGGGTTTTGTTTGTTTGTTTGTTTTGCACAAAGGCACTATGTGTAAATCATTTATTTGAGGGAAAAAGAAAGGAATTGCAGTCATTCCTTCAATGAGGACTGTTTGCTTTATTAAATATTTTTACCCTGCCACTGTTTCCACGTTTTATAGATATACAATTTTTTGTTTCAATATGAAATCATAGTGTAATCTTTTAAAAGACATTTTAAGTGGCAACCATATATGCATCTATGACCAACTTTACCCAAGTACAGGAAATGGCATATGGTGACGCTATCTGGCCAGCAGCTTTTGTGAAGCACTCTAGATTGTGTAAAGTACTACAACCTTTGAGATGTTAACATGCAAAAAATACGTGCATCTCGTGCATCTCAGTAGTGTGGCCAAGTGTCGTCGTTTACCCAGGATTGATGAGGTTCTCAGAACACGGGACTTTTAGCACAACTAGGAAGCCCCAGATAAACCCACTTGAGTTGGTCTCTGTAATCAGAATCAATTCAGTATGATTGGGCAAAGGTACAAACTTTTAGTTAAAAGATTAGTAAGTTCTGGGGATGTAATGTATATCATGACAACTCCAGTTAGTAACATTGCATTGTGTGTTTGAAATTTGTAACAAGAGTGTATATATATATTTTTTTGTTTGTTTGTTTGTTTGTTTGTTTGAGACGGAGTCTCACCCTGTCTCCCAGGCTGAAGTGCAATGGCGCCATATCGACTCACTGCAACCTCCACCTCCTGGGTTGAAGTGATTCTCCTGCCTCGGCCTCCCGAGTAGCTGGGATTACAGGTGCCCACCATCATGCCCAGCTAATTTCTATATTTTTAGTAGAGACAGGGTTTCGCCATGTTGGCCAGGCTGGTCTTGAACTCCTGACCTCAAGTGATCCGCCTGCCTTGGCCTCCCAAAGTGCTGGGATTACAGGTGTGAGCTACCACACCCGGCCATGTGAACCGAGTAGATCTTAAGTGTTCTCACCACAAAAACATGATAAATAAATATGTGAGGTGGTGGATATATTAATTTGATTGTAGTAATCATTTAATACAAAATTTATATTGTATATTATATGCATATATATGTATATATGTATATATAATATATAATATTTTATATTATACATATTTTCTATATATATATAATACCTCATTGAGGTATAATTGACAAAAATGTTATATTTGTGGTGGATAATGTGATTTATACATCGCCACCTTAAATATATACATTTTTGTCACTTATACTTCAATGAAGTTGAAACTGTGTTGTGGTAATTTCAATGATGATTGTTTTTCATTTCTGTAAGTTTTATTTGTTTTTTCTTTTTTTTTTTCCCCCCCAAATCAGCCTCCTCTTTTTTCATGGTGTTACTATGGGTTACTTTCTTTCTTTTTTATATTAATTTCTTGGCTTAGGGCCTCTGCACAATGTGAGTTTGTAAATCTACACCTTCACCTGCATGTGGCAAAGACCTGGAGTTTTGATTTCTCATGGGAAATTATGCTTCTCCCTCATACATGCCCCTCCAGAGCTCAGGCAGAAGACAAACAGGGTTACAGGCAGGCAGAGTTCTCTAGTCTGTTTTCACTAACCCGGGGTCCTTTTGGCAGACTAGGCTTAACTTAGGGGTCTCTGTTTCCACTCACTGCCCTATATGGATCCATGGCTACCTGGACATTTTCTCATAGCCATTAACTTCAGCATTTGCTCTAGGCCCCATATCCAGGCTGATACACCCCTACAACCACCCACCATCTGTAACAATTTAATTTCACATAGATATGCCCACCACCAACATCCTCAGTCTGTCTCTGTCTTATATCAGTTCCGTTTCACACTTCTGCCTCTGAGTTTCTTCTTTGTTTCTAGCACCTAGAGATTTCCCTTTCTTTCTGTTTGGCTTAAGTTTTAAATGTTGCTGTTACTGTATTTTATCTAGCAGTTTGGTATGCCTATTAGAGGTCATGGTCTGCATCAACTCAGGCAATCGTCAGAAACCGGTGGAAATTATCTTTGTCCTCTTTAGCTTCATAAACACAGACACACACACATGCACACACAACATGGACAGAATAATAAGTTCTCCTTCTTCTGAGAATCAGTTTTACAGCTTCTTCCTTATGTACATGAATTACAGAGTTTTGATATTTTCACAATTATGCTGTGCATCATGGAAAGAGAAATAAAAGTCAAGCCCCTTTCTTTCTGATTCTATCATGAACTCCATAATTAATGTAAATGGATGAGCTACTTGGATTCCAGTTTTACAAAGAGAGGCACTCAAGTCTGATGCACGAGCCTGAAAGGTCTTCTCTCCTCACAAATGCATGGACGTATTGAAGGGGCTTGGAGGAAGGAAAATAGTCCCTGCTCCACCTAACCTAAGTACATCTTCAGAATTCCAAAATCAGTGACAGATATCACATCCTAGGTGCATAGGATCTGCAGGAGGTGCTTGGAGTCCTGTGTAGATGAGTAATGGTTACAATATCAGGAGTCTTTCATGCAGACACATGAGCACTTTATGAGTGAGAAGCAGTAAAGCATTGTGGTTATAGTGCTATACTTAATATTAGAAAGACTGAAGTTCACATTCCAGTTTTGCAACATAGTTGTTATGTTACCAAAGCCCTTTGAGATTTAGTTTCCTTATCTGTATAATAATATATTTACTATTCAAATAATGCTTTATTTAAAATATACATTAATTATGGAGTTCATGATTGCGTCAGAATTCTATCATAAATAAATAAAGCATTATTTGCTTTATTATTTAGTAAGAATATTTACTTCATATGTCTCTCGAAAATTTTAAATAAGAGTGCTAACCCTTAGCGTAGACTCAAACATTACAGAATATTTATTATTACCTCCATTTATAGTATATTTCATTATAATTATTACTGGCACATTTCTCTTACCCACTACACAGGGAGCTCCTTAAATTCGGAGAGTTTGTCTTGTTCATTATTGTATCTTCAATGTCAAGATCAAGAAGAACTTTGAAACCTTTTGAATTAATAATCAAGGTAATACATTAGAAATATTCATCTAGTGATGTCACACATCATGGATCAGAACTTACAAGACTAAAGCTTGGAAGGTTAGTTAAGAAATCATGACAATATGAGAAAATTTGATGGGAATAAGCCTTAGAAATGGTGGTTAACGATAAACAGAGGTCAAAGACTTCTAACTTTGGTACCTGAGGGAGTCATTTTCTATAGAAAGTCCTAAGTTTAATTTTTGATATCATCTGCCATTTTTAAACTAAGTAACCTTCATTAAATCCCCATCATCTGAAGTAACCTAATGTATCTCTGATCTTTGAAGCCCAAGGGCTGCTATGTAATACAGGTGGTCTGGAGCGCATCTGTATGTGTGTGTGTGTGTGTGTGTGTGTGTGTGTGTGTACCTGAGGCAAGTAGTTAACTTGCACATAATTTTGGCAGAAACCACTCAAGCCCATTGCTTCTTCTGAAGATAATATGTTTTCACACCTTTTCCTTTGGGTATATTCACCTAATTATTCATCAAGAACTTACTCTTGTCAACATAATAGCATGGAAAGGGACAATTGCTTAATTTGTCAACTGAATAGCACTGTCTTTGTTTATTTTGCTGGCCATGTTCTATCAATTTCCTTTGCTGCTTTAAAATCTGCTGATTGAATTAATGCCATTCTGGGGTGTTTTAGTTATCAGGACTATCTCTTCTAATTTATTTTTTATATTTTGGCAACAACTCAAAATACTGTTGAAACCATGTGCATCCTAAAAAGCTCCAGTGATAGCAGTGCTACAGGATCACTGTCTTGCTCAACAAGCCCCTTGGGAGTGCAGACTTCCAAGGGCTTGTGGAGAAATGGGGCCTCATGCAGCAACATCTGATGGTTGTCATTTACAATGCCTTTGGATTTTGCTCCTGAGTCTTTTTGCAGATGACAGACTGTATTAGCTTTTTTCCATGCTGCTGATAAAGACATACCTGAGACTGGGAAGAAAAAGAGGTTTAATTGGACTTACAGTTCCACATGGCTGGGGAGGCCTCAGCATCATGGCGGGAGGTAAAAGACACTTCTTACATGGCGGCGGCAAGAGAAAATGAGGAAGAAGTAAACGTGGAAACCCATGATAAAACCATCAGCTCTCATGAGACTTATTCACAATCACAAGACTAGCACGGGAAAGACCAGCCCCCATGATTCAGTTACCTCCCCTTGGGTCCCTCCCACAACAGGTGGGAATTCTGGGAGATATAATTCAAATTGAGATTTGGGTGGGGACACAGCCAAACTGTATCACAGGGCTTTTGACTAGAGCGCAGTTGGTGGCCCAGGAGATAACCTATGTAGAGCCACATGCCTGCATAACGGCTCTCCTGGGAAGCACTGGATACAGCTTGAGCTGTTGTGCTCCTGAGAGCTTCTCTGAGCCCTCAGGAGTATAAAGGCTGAATTAATTTTCACTGCTTGTGAAGTGCAATATGAATTGCCCACACCCTGCCTTATATTAAGTTGGTGCAAAGGTAATTACTTTTATGGCTAAAACCACAAATACCTTTGCACCAACATAATATCTTATTGCTGCTGTCAGTCCCATCCTTTATTCTTGAAAATATTTTCTATTGGTACTACCAACCATTCAAAATTAACCATGAATTCTGTTTCCCAGTCCTGCTTACTACTGACATTTCAAGTTCTGAAGTAGAATCAATAAAATTTAAAGAAATGCTCTCTTTTCCAATTTATTCCTTGATATTGCCAGATATAAAGGTGTGTTGAGCTTGTCCCCTTGCCTCAGTCATACTTAACTAAGCAAGTTATTCAAAGGAAAGATAAAAATCTCTCTCTTCTGGAGCCAAGGCAGCCTTTTTCTCTTGATGTTAGAACTCAAGTTTCTCCTATCTTTGGTCTCTGAGACTTGTCCCACCAGTGGCTTCCAGGGCTCTTGGGCCTTCAGCGTTGGACTAGGGGTTACTCCATCAAATGTCTTGGCTCTAAGGCCTCGACTTGGACTGAACCATGCTACTAGCTTTCCTGTTTCTCCAGCTTGTAGATGGCCTATTGAAGGACTTCTCAGCCTCCATAATGAAGTGAGCCAATTTCCCCTAATAAATCCCTTTTCATACATATCTCTCTGTGTATATCATATTGGTTCTGTCTCTCTGGAGTACCCAAACTAAAACAGAAATTGGTACTGGAGAGTGGATTGGTTGCTATAATAAATACCTAAGAATGTGAAAGTGGCTTTGGAACAGGTTAATGGGTAGAAGCTGGAACAGTTTTGAACTAAGTGCTCTAAAAAGTCTGTATTGCAAAGAATGGAGCATTAAGGGCAATGCTAGTGAGGGCTCAGAAGAGAGCTGTAGGAAGAGCTTCATTCTTGGAGATTACTTAAGTGGTTATGAACAGAAGGTCCGCAGAAATATGGACTGGAAGGGCCATTCTGATGAGGTCTTAGAAATGAGATACAAGGTATTGGAAACTGGAGGAAAGGCAGTCCTTGTTATAAAGTGGCAAAGAACTTGGCTGAATAATGTCCATATCCTAGGACTTAGTGAGAGTGTTCAGAATGCAGCAAGGCTTCTCTTAAATGTTTATAGTAACGCATAAGGAAAGAATGGTTTAAAGATAGAATTCAGAATTAAAAGGGAAGCAGAATATAAAGGTTTGGAAAATTCTTATCCTGGCCTTGTAAAAAATAAAGAGTACGTTCAGGAGAGAAAACCAAGAACGTTGCCAAGTGACTATTTGATAAGATTAGCATGGATACAAGGAAGCCAGGGGCTAGTCATCAAGACAATGGGAAAATTACCCTAAAGGCATTTCAGAGGTCTTCAAAGGCTGCCTAGCCCATCACAGGTCCAGAAAACCATTCCAGGACACCAGAGGGACCAAGGGCACCCGTGTGGTCATGCGGCTTGCTGCCAAGGACCTCCTCAGGTCTCTGCTTCCTGCATTCTGGTGACGCTCTGACTAGCTGTGACTCAAGCAGGCCCAGGTGTAGTTCATGCTACCTGTCAGGCGCGCACAAGCAGCGATCCTTGGCTGCATCCAGTTGGTCCTAATTCTGCAGGTGTGGAGAATACAAGAGCTGTGGAAGCACGCTTGGCTTAGCGTGCTAAGTGAAATCTCTTAGATTTGAAAAATAATATTTTCAGAAAGAATGTTTTCAAGGAGTGTTTTATTCAGAAAGCCTCAGGGACCAAGGAGTGACCAGCCACGGGAGTGGAGCTTTTGCAGAGAGCCCCCGCTAGGGCAATGTGCAGAAGAACTGTGGAGTGGGGGACACCACAGAGAGTTCCTACTAGGGCAATGCCAGGTGGAGCCATGGGGACAGGGCTGCCCCTGAGACCCTAGAACTGTAGAGCCACCAGCATGCAGCACCAATCCCTGACAGCCACAGACATATGACTTCAGTACATCACAGGTAAGGCATGGGCTGTGCCCAGCAAAGTCATGGGAATGGGGCTGCCCGAGGCCTTGGGGCCACAACCTCCACTCAAGTGTATCCAGGAGGTGGGATATGGAGTCAAAGAAGATTATTATTTAGCCTTAATGTTGTATATTCCCTTTACAGTTGGGTTTAAGACTTACTTGGGACTTGTTATTCTTTTCTTTTTTCCTGTGTCTCCCTTTTGGAATGGAAAAATCTATCCTATGCCTGACCTACCAGTGTGTCTTGGAAGTAAATAACTTGTTTGATTGCACAGGCTCACAGCTGGAGGGAAATTTGCTTCAGGTTGAATCATGCCTTGAGTCTCATCAATATCTGATTTAGAAGAAACTTCAGGGTTTTAGGCTTTTGAGTTGATGTTGGACGAAGTTAGGACTTTGGGGACTATTGGGATGGTAAAGATATATTTTGCATGTAAGAAGGGCATGACCTTGCGGGGTCCAGGGGTAGAATGCTATGCTATGGTTTGAGTATCTTTGTTTCCTCCAAAATTCCTGTTGAAATGTAGTCCCCAAGGCAACAGTATTGTGAGATGGTGGCCTTTGGGAGGTGATTGAGTCATGAGGGCTCCACCCCCATGAAAGGGATTAGGTGTCCTTGGAAGAGAGCTTGATGGAGTGAGTGAGTTTGCCCCTTACTGCCCTTCTGACTTCTGCCACGTGAGGACACAACATTCCTCTGCTCCAGGCAAGTCATCTGCACCATCTGGGAAGCAGGGAGCAGCCCTCACCAGATGCCAGTGCCTTGATCTGGGACTCTCCAGCCTCCAGAAATGTGAGAAATAAATTTCTCTTCTTTAAAAATTACCCATCCTGTAGTATTCTGCTATAGCGGCACAAAACAGACTAAGACAATTGCTATCATCAAACCAGGTTTTCATTATTAAATTTGGAATTCCTTGAGGTCAGAGGCCAAAATATGCTTGACTTGTTTGAGGAACAGTGGAGGTCAATGTGACCAGAATGGTGAGAGTTAAGGGGAGAGTAGAAATAAATGAAGTCAGAGGAAGCAAGGGGCCATGATAAGGACTTTGCTTTGACTCAGAGGGACATGGGAAGTCAGTGGAGGTTTTTTATCTGCGAATGGAAATAATTTGACTTTCACATTAAAAAGGATCACTTTGTCTATCATAAGAATAAATAAAGGGAAGACAAGGGCAGAAGAATATAGAGCAGATGGGAGGCTATTGCTTTAAACCAGGCGAGAGGCTACTGCTTTAAACCAGGCAAGAAAGGTTGATGGCTTACACCATAGTGACAGTACTGGTGGTAAGAGGTGCTCAAATTCCATATTTATATTGAAGATAGATCCTATAAGGTTAGTTGATGGATTGAAGGTGGAATAAGAGAGAAAAAAGGCCATCAAGGATTCCTCCAAGATTGTTGACCTGAGCAACTGGAACAATGAAACTGACATTTGCAGAGATGGGGAAGACTAAGGAAACCATATTTGAAAGGTGGATATAGGGAAAACTGAGAGATTGATTTGGGGCATGTTTAAGTTTTTTGATGCCTATTAGACAACCAAGTAGAAGTATCAAGTAAGCAGTAGGATAAACGAGTCTGGAGTGTAGAAGAGTTTTATGCTGAGAGATTAAAGTTTGAATGTTATCAGCAGGTGCATGTCGCTAAAGACATGAGAGTGAATGAGATCCCTGGAGAGCAGTTACACATAGAAAAAAGGAGAAAATCAGGGCAAGACACCTAAACTCTGATGCTTAGGGTGATAGGAGGAAAAATTAGGAAAGGAGATTACTGGCTTGTGGCCAGCAAAGTCAGAGGAGAGACAAGAGAGAATGGCCATGAGAAAGCCAAGTGAAGCAGGTGTTTCCAAGAAAGGAGGGCGTGAAAGATTAAATGTGATGAAGATTAGCAATCAGCCCTTGTATTTGGCAACAGGGAGGTCATTGGAGAGCTTGACAAGAGCAGTTTATATCAAATTGTTAAAACGTGAACTTGATTGAAGGGCGTTTGAGACAGGGTGAGAAACAAGACAGTGGATAGAGTGTGTATAGATAGCTCTTCTCCAGTTCCACTGAAAAGGGGAGCAGAGAAATGGGAGGTTGGAGGATGAGCCTTTAGTCTCAAGTAAGGTTGTTTATTTCCCCAAAAAATAATTTTGATGAATTTATATCTATCAGCAGGGTGTATTAATAGGATAACATACAGATGACTTCATTTTGGTAAGAAGCAAGCTCTTTTACTTTATCAAATTGCTTTTTAATCTCCTGGACTCATCTGGCATTAAATTTGTTGGAAGATGTTATGTTAGAATGTTATCACTGAAATATCTCAAATTCTGATGAGCTATTTATTCCAAGTATCCAAGTACTTATCATAAACGGAAGTCTTCCGTCTTTTTGGGAACTGCAGCAGGCACCTCCAGTTTTAGAGTCACATGACTTTATTAATGTTACTCCAAGCATTCCTTCAAAGTAATTAATACAACTTCATTTTGATCCAACACTAGACACTTCAGGATCAAGTACAGGGAGTTGGGGTGGTTCTGGAAGGATTGGGATACATTTGCTTGGATTTTCAGTGAGTGCAGCTCAGGAAAGAGAACAAATACCAAGGAGTAAACCAAGCAGTGGGAAGTCAGGAGATCAGAGACTGATGGTGAACCAGGAAAACCAATAGTGTGGTGGAGACAAAGGGACAACATGAACTAAGCCCATCATGGTACAGAAGAGCACTTGGTGATGGAAGGATGACTCGGGGCTCAGATGGAGTGTGCAAATGTGGAAATATAGCTACTTTTAATAGGCAGATTGGTCTGTTCCTGCTGGGCTTGGCCTTTCTTATTAAGCTACTGCATTTGCAGTGCTTATACTCCAGTGTGTTCAGCATTTGAGGTGCATGAGCTTATTTAGTGGTTACCACATTCTCTGCAAATGCAATATTGTTTATTTTATAAATGAGGAAGCTAAAGTTCAGGGAGTTATTTGCCCAAAGTTATGCACCTGTTATATGGTTGAATCTGATTCTCTCTATTATAAAACACACTTTTAAAGTTTTCTGGTTTACTATCTACAGTTGGACAGATCACACAGTCAGCCAAGTTTCCTGTTGGCAACTAATAGAAAATAAGGCTGGTGGTTGAGCATGGGCCTGGATGATATTTCATGTTGAGAATTGAAAGAATAGAAATAATTGCAAAGGAAAGATTTCTGAGGCAAGCTGTAAAAGGAGAAAAGAAAGTTTGTCTTAATTGTCAGTCTTCGTTGTTGTTTGTGCAATTAGCTTTCTCCACTTATTTTGCTTCTAAGCAGGGATATCAGTTTCATCTATTTCTTAATTGCTCTGTCTCCAAGGCAGGCATATGGTTCAAGCAAAGACTTGCAAGTATGCCAGGTGAAGTGTCCACAGCCCACCTTTCTGTTAGGTGATCATAAGCTTTGAGACTGCAATGGGAAGAGTGGACATAAACAGAAGAAAGGAATGGAAGGACAATTAATTATGTCATTTGCTGACAGCTATCCACCTTATATGCAATTGTAACAAAAAAAAAAAATCCAGGTGAATTGCCAAAATTGAAAACAGACGAGAAGCATTTGGTATTTACATAGATGCATTTCCTTAATTTTGTTTTTCAAACATGCATAACTATAAGTTTTCTGATACTTGGACAATAGCTTTATACTGTAATATTTGTTGACTCCATAGTCTAAATTTTTTTTGTTTCCAACAGACTTCAGCTAATCTATAACATCATGACGTGTTTGTTAGTTCGTTTCCAACACAATGTCATACATGTACACCTGTGAACTTATTGAGAACCTGTATGCCCCGTGTACTTACTAAGAACACCACTTTCCTGGGCTTAAAGTCACAAAGACAAATGAGAATAATGTGAGCATTGCTTGACATGAAGTTGTGAAAAAGTGCAAATAAAACTTATAGTGAGAAAAACTCTCGTGGGCAAAGCAACTTTTTTATTTAGCTATATTATGTTGCTGGTGTCTGACACCCCCCTTTGGTCTGAAAGTATTTATAGGCAGCAGTTGCATTTATTGAAGACAGAAGTGAAACCAATTCTCAAGCAAAGAAATTAATTTCATTTGGGAAGTACTATATTTTAAGTCACTGGTGGATATAGAAATGAACATGCCTTATCAGCAAGTAGACATGTGAGCCTGTAATTCAAGGGGACAACCTGAAATGAAGGCAGATTTGGGAGTCATCCTCACAGAAAAGATCGTGGAACCATGGAAGTATACATAATACAGGTAGAAGAGAAACAAGGACAGAAAACCTAACATGCAAGGAATAGAAACCAAGAAGTTCAGAGAGGGAATATTTAGAATAACAGAGAATCAAAATGAGAGAGTTGTTTTGTAATGAATCATAGAAAAAACATTTCTTAAAGGTGTGAAGATGTTGGTGAGGTTAGGAAAGAGGAAGGAAGGGAAGATAAAGGAGCACAACATGCTAAATTCCTGGCATTGCACTGAGAGGAGGTAAAAAATAATTTCATCATATTTTGGACAACCAGACAAGGAATATTTTCATTTGTTCAAACTTAATAGGACTGAGCTGGAGTCATTGATTAATTTCAGCAGAACTGGAATCTTTGGTATATTGAGTCTTCTCATTTATGAATGTACTACATCTCAACATTTGTGCAGGCGGTTTTTGTGTTTTTCTCAAAGTCTTGTACACATTTTGCTAGGTTATTTCTAGGTATCTAGTCTTGTTTCCCTCATAAATATTATCTTCCTACAATATTTTGTGATGAGTTGTGATGGTGCCAAGGAGTGTTCATGATTCCTACAGATTGATCTTGGATCCGATGCAAGTCTAATTCAAATACTACTTGGATAAAGGAGCAAATTGATTTTAAAATTCAAGTTACAGAATAAAGAGCCAGGAACAACAGAGCAATGATGATGGATTTTTTTTATTCTACCAAATGTCAAAACTTACAAAGCTGTAGTAATTTTTAAGATGTGGTTTTGGCAAAGGGATACATAGATGTTAGATCAATAAAACATATTATCTTCCCAGACAGTACTAGCTATATGTGAGAATTAGTTAGAGGTATGAGAATATGATTCAAGTAGTATTAGAAATCAGTGGGGAAAGGGTGGACTCACAAACAAGAGGTGTTTATACCACTGATTTTCCAGATGAAAAACCATAGTAGTTTTTCCTCCTACCATGCAAAAAAAAAAAAAAAAAAAGTAAATTCTACATGGGTGGTAGATCTCAATATGGAAAACAAAACTTTCAGAAAATTATAAGAAAATAAAGAGAACTTAAAAAGGATTTATTAGACAAGGCTCAAAATATTTGATTCATAAAAGTAAATGACACATTTGATTATATCATTTGATGGACACATTTGACTACATCAAAATCTAAAATGCTGGTATAATAAAAGACAAACATAAAAGACGCAGGCCAATGAAAGATATTTGCATATGTTAAAAAGAATTAGTGTTTGTAATATAAGAATAATTTTTAGAAATCCATAGTAAATAAATAAGCTGCTTATTCTTGAGAGGAGAGCAAACCAACAAGGCCTACAACATCCCAGTCTCCTCCCATCCCTACAGGTGTCATGAAAGTGAGGGGCATGTGTGTGTACCTGAAAAATAATTTTAAAATTATTCAAAATCATCAGGGCATCAGGATGCAGTTACGTGGCATGGAAAGGAAATGGAATTCCAGGGAAAGAGAGAAGAGTGTAACATGGTCAAGGGATAGGTTGTGGAAGAGATTTCAGGTTGTATTCTCTTCTTTTGCTCAAAACTGCCTGCATGCATTGTTACCTACTCTGTCATCCTAGCAAGGCATAAAAAAAAGCAGTGGCAGCTACAACTGTTAAACCCTCCTGCATGGAGCAGCATTTATCAACAGATGCAGCAAACTGGACAGCCATGGAAATTTCTTCTACTCAACTCAAACAGCGTGGAGGGAGAGGGTGTTTCCATGAAGGCAAGGGTTCATAGAGAGGGTATTCCTACAGGTGAGGGAGCTCTTCACCCTGGCATAGAAAACCCTCCTTTCTGCTCCAGGAGGGGAAAATGTTAAGACCTGGATTATGGTCCCTCTCCCCAAAGAAGCTGCTAGGGCACCTCTAAGGAATGTGACTTCAGAGAAAAACAATGACCTAGCTAAGATCACCTACCTAAGATCTATCTCTAAAATCTATCTGAGACCTACAAATTACATCAGAGAGAGACAACAAAATCATACAACCTATACCAGGTGGAGAAGCATCACTGCAGCACGGAAACATTTAAAATAAGCATGATAAATAAGTATCCTCCAAGAAATAAGGGCAGATTCTAATCACATAATGCAAGATCAAACATCTATTTTTAAAAAATCAAGGAAAATTATTGATGTGAAAATACAAGAGTTGAAACAACAAACCCAGCAGAGGGAATAAATGGCAAAAGAATTAGAGCAGAAGAGAGAATTAGTAAGCAGAAGTCTTCAGGAAGCCATAAACAGGAGAAAAATATGAAACTCAAGAGATGTGGCAAAGAGAAATAGAAATGTACGTATAATAAAGACAAATAATAGAAAAGGAAAATATTTTTAGGAAAAACATTCAGACATTCCCAGAATTAGAGATTAAAATGCTCATGGAGGATCAAATAAAATAGATTAACAAAAAATCCCAAAACTGGACCCTCTGGTAGTTAAGTCACATTTGGAAAAGAATATCAAAGGAAAGGTACTTGCTCCAGCAAATATGAATAGATAATACAAGGACATAATAAATACTCAATGGTGCTGGGAAAGAAACTTCTAATATACCAGAAGAACAGGATAGAGAATTAAAATGCTTATGAAATATGGATAGATTGCTTTAAAATAAAATGAGGAAAGATTCTACTATTTAATATGTAGTGCTGGGAGAACTGGCATTTTTTAGAGGAAAAAAAAAGAAAAATAAAAAGCTGGGTCCTTTTTTTCACCATAACAAAGTTAATGGATACTCCAGAGAGTTTAAGCTTCTAAACATGAGAATTGAAGCCATAAGTCTAATATGAGGAAACAGAGAAGTTCTTGTAAACTAAAAGTGGAGATCTTCTTAACGTGAAAAGTCAAAAGGTTTTCATAGCATCAGGTGGCAAAATATTGATGAATTTACCTGTATCATATTAAGGATTTCTATTTACCAAAAAAATTGATATATAAAATGAGAAGACAACTGACCATTATTTTCCATTCACAAAACCAAAGCCAGATGAATACCTAGAATTTACATGGAACTCCTAACAATTAATGAGAAAAATATGGAAATTTTAGGAGAAGAAAATGCTTCTTGAAAACATACGAATCAGCATAAATCAGAGAGGAAATCTGAATAGTTAACAAGAATGCATTATAAAAAGAAATAAACAGTTAAAACATCCGTATATCATTTTATGTCCATATTGTTGGCAAAATTAGAATAATGAATAGTAACACGTATTGGTAAAGATACTGAGAAAAAGAATGCTTATATATCGCCATTGGGAGCCTTAACTAATGCAACAATTCTAGAAGACAATTTGTTAATATCTACTTTGCTTAAATAGCTATATACCTGACAACCCAGTTATTTTACTCTTGGTATATATATTGCAAATAATTCTCATAAGACATAAGTGAATATGAATAAGGACATTTATTTGGGTTACTGGCTAGCTGAATATAAGCTGGGTCCCTCTTACTAAGAGAATACACCATTAAAAGTTGGTGGATGCAGTCTAGGGAAAACTATGAAGCACTGAAGCAACAAAATAAATATAGGCAGTAAGGAAGAGGAAGATGTCAAGAACTCCATCCATTGTCTTGAGTAATGGTTTATTATGGTATCAATTACTGTGATGTTGTTTTGGTAGTCTATTGCTCCATAACAAAGCATCTTCACATTTAGTGACTTAAGACAACAATCTCTTATTTTGCCTACAAATTTGCAATTTGGGTTTGAAGGCTAAAAGGGGTGGTTCATTTCAACCCCATGTGACATAAATTGGGTCACCTCGATCTTTTTCCAAGAAGATTCCCTTACACGGCTGGCAAGGTTGTTCTGGCTGTCAGATGGAACCCAGGCTTCTTGACCGGTGACCTCAGTTTCTTCACATGTGGGCCTTCCCATGCGGCCTGACCTTCCTTATAAAATGACAGGTTGCAAAACTTACTATTCTGAGAAACAGGAAGTGGAAGCTTCCAATCTCAAAACCTGGACCTAAAAATTGCTACAAGATTATTTCTGCCATATTCTAATCATCAAGCCTACTCAGATGCAGTGGGAGAATTGTCAAAGAATTTGTGGATATCATTTATTATTATAAACAGATATAACCATCCATTTCTACATCCATATGTGTCATTTGTTTGTCTGGTTGCAAATGATTTACTCTCCTTCCATGTGAAGAATACTCTTATCCTTTCCTAAGGCTCCCCCAAATCTAATGCCATTATGGCGTCAACTCAGAGTCCAAGATCTCATTATCGTTGAAATCACGTTCAGGTGTAGATGAGGCTCGTTAGGTGTAGTTCCTGTCCGTCTGAAGACCAGCGTGTTCCCCACAAACTCAACATACAATAGTGGACTAGGCTTAGCCTAACTGTAATAGTCGCATTCAAAAGGGCCGCAACACAGCCACGCAGCAGTCACTGGTCCTTTGCAAGTTTACAGTTCACAACAGCGCACATTGCAGTTTCTTGATGAGGGCAATTCCTACTCTATGGAAATTATCCTGCAGAGCTATTACTGGCTCTGTCCTCTAGGTTTGTAGTCCTAGTCGCCAAGTCATACTTCATCTTCCATAAGAAATCATCTGTCTTACAGCTAAGTACTTTTCTCAGCCTGCTTCCTTCCTACGGACATTTGGGAGTTCTAAGTATCTCTTTTTACTTTGTACTATCTTTCCGTTTCATTCCTAACTGACACAATTTCTTTAAAACATTTGTGGGTTTCTTATTTATCAATTTATAGTAAATTTCATTAAATAGAAGTCACATCCACATTTCTTTCCAAGACAGACCTTGTGTGCCTTGGGTGGCTGGTGACATTGCTGTGGAATATTGCTCTTAACACCTAAAAGCCCTGTTATTTAAACTAAAGTATCTATGATTCTTAATCACAGGCCTTTTGATTCTCAGAAGTCCTACTAGGTACAACCTTAAATTTTTCTGAAGTCTTAACAAAAAATCTTAAAGCTATACTCTTGAAATCTTTGCCCTGAGTCCATGGTTTACTGATAGAGGCCTGGATTTGGTCTTTGCCCTAGAGCCATTTTTCACTTTGAACATTTTTTTCCTGGGTAAAAATGACAGTGAGAAAGTTTATTTTTGAACACAGCAAGTCCTGTATTCTTTGTATTTCCTCTAAACTTAGGTTGAAAGCTTAACCGGTTTTTATTTAAGTTTATCTCTCTCTTCTTATATTTTATCACATGCAGCTAAAAGAAACCAGATGGCCCTTTTGACATTTTACCTGGAAATCTCCTTAGGCAGATCCGTGAGCTTATTAGACATTTTCTCTACTATATTCTACAGGTGACAGTTTTGCTACACTTTTCACCACTGCCTAATACAGGTCATTTTTTCTGCAGCATTTCCCTTGCTGTCTTTCAACTTCAAATCTTAATCAACAATCACTTTCAGCTTCCACCTGCCACCTGGTCCCAGAGCTGACACTATGTTTTGATATTTGGTTATGGCATCATCTTACATCTAGGTAACAAATTCTGGTTCTAGATATAATATATTTCAAGCACTCCAAGAGATAGCATGTGGGAGGTGCCAGCCTCTTAAAAGCTGGGCCCAGAAGCTGAGCAGCATCACTCTGAACAAGCTTGTCCAGATTTAAGGGCAGGGAATGAAACTAGTGTCAAAAAAATTACTTCTCACAGATGGGGAAGTAAGAAGTGGGAGCAGGTTTGAAGATCAGAGCTCAATTCAGCACATTGAATTAGAGACAGACAAGTTAAAATTTTTAATAGGCATTTAGATGTGATTCCAGATCCCCCCAAAAAGAGATCTCGGCTTGAGGAATAAATCTGGGAGCTACGAAAATGAATACTCTTAACCCCCAAAAAAGTCTAGAGTAAGAAGAAAAGAAGACTCAAGACTAATGCCTGAGAAATTTTAACACAGAAGTGTCAGATAGGGGAGCATCCAGCAGTGTAGACAAAGAAAGAGTATCCAGAAAGGCAGGAAGAAAACCAGACCAGTGTGGTGTGATGGAAGTCGAAGAAGAGAACTAGTTAAGAAACAGTGGTCTGGCTGGGTGCAGTAGCTCACGCCTGTAATCTCAGCACTTTGGGAGGATCATTTGAGGTCAGGAGTTCAAGACCAGCCTGGCGAACATGGCAAAACCCCATCTCTACTAAAAAAACACAAAAATTAGCCAAGTGTGGTGGTTGGGTGCTTATAATTCCACCTACTCAGGAGGCTGAGGAAGGAGAATTGTTTGAATCCGGAAGGCAGAGATTGCAGTGAGCCAAGATCGCACCACTGCACCCAGCCTGAGTGACAGAGGGAGACTCTGTCTCAAGAAAAAAAACAAAACAAACAAAAGAAAAACCCAGCCATCTCATAACATGTGTGCACTTCCCCTCAGGCCTCCTGCCAACTTAACGAAATGAAGCACATAGAATAACAAATGAAAACAACATACTTTCTTGCTGGGTTAAGGCTACTGGCAGGGTTTTGGCCAGATTATGAAATATGGTTTTGTAAAAGCAAAGAAATATTTAGATACTGTGACTTTCTGTATAAAAAATTATGTATATAAAGAACCAGAAAGCTTGAGAGCTATGATAGTTATTGTCTGAGCAGAATCTACTGAATTTCTAATAAGGATGATACGCAGAAAACAGAAAAAGGCACTCCAAACCATCAGCATACCTGAGAATCATCCCTGCGTACCACGGTCAGCCATTTTGCCATTTCATTTGTTTATTTCAAAGGAGAAAGACTGTCTTTCTGGAGGATTAACAACCAAGATATGATATATGTTTTCACTAGGTATAAATCAAATAAGATTACTACAGAGAAGTAGAAATTTCCTTTTGAAACCATGTTCATGAAACTGAGTTTTGGAAATGATGGCTGCCTGGGTGGTATTGCTGGATCAGTTCAAGTTGGCTTGTATTTATTGGAAGGGAACACTGCAATTTGCTTAAAATACTCTTGCATTCTAGAATGTTTTATTCACCTCAAGTCCAGCTTCTGGACACGCTGATGTCAGGATTCCATCTCACTTCCTTCTTGGTCTCCTCTCTCCTTCAAGGGACACAAAGCATTTGACCTAAAGCAAGGACAAAAATCAAGAGTCTTTTTTCTTTGAGAGGCCCTAAAACCCACTCTATGGATGACTGCCCTACTGTGGAAGGAAATACTGATACATGACATGAAGCATTGTCAGTGTCTTTAAGGATGATTGGTTTCATCTCTTGTGGGGAGATAACTGTAAAACCACTCTTCTATGGATGTTTGCAAAATCTGGAAGTTCTGGAGGAAATGTCAAAATCCTCCATGTTTAGCACTGTATAAAAACTAGCTCAATGCTTTGTGGAAGTAGGGCTCGGGTCACCTACTTCTGGTTGGTTTTCTCTGAAATATCCCAAAGAGGTTAACAGCAAATAAATATAAAAATGCAGAGAGATGAGCAAAAGAGAAAAGATTCTAAGAGAGATGAAAAATAAAAGATTCCAGGAAGGATCTGGAAATTATACAAGTTTTTCCAGGAGATTGATTTGAATTTTGGAAAAGTCATCTAACTGCCTGGAGTTTATGCAAATCCAAGCTCTGAATGTTTTCTGAGGTCTGCCCTATCAGTCATAATATATAATGGAAAGAACTAATTATCTTAGAACTGTGCAGCTGCATGCAACCTTCAGATTAATATCAGAGTTCAAAGAGAGAAGCAGATGTATAAGGCAGAAGCAATGCCAGCTATATACTTTGGAGCATTAGGAAATATTTGGTTTGATGAAACAGTCTCATTCAATAATAATTTTCCATCTCTTAACCATGGCGATGGGATTAATATATATTAATCTGTCAACTAGATTGCTGTTTTTCATTGTATTTGTTATTTTTCCATGTGCGGCTTCATAGACAGGAAATTGTAGCGTTTTCAGAGCTCATGTGGATCTTGTAAATCCCAATGGAAGACACTAAGAAAAACAAATCTAAATAAGGTGTCTTTACTATTGTCAATTGCAATTTATTATTCTCTTTTTAGCAGAACTGAGAATAACACTATACAAGTCAATTTGCTGAAACTTGTCTCTTAACTTTTTAGCTAAATAGTTGAGGTTTAGAGGCACGTTTTTAAGACAGTGAGTGTTTGTCGGCATTGCGCTTTAAGCAACCCTTCTAGATGCCTTGGAAAATGAGCCCAGTTTTCACAGGCTTGGAAAATTGTAAAACCAAAGATGCTAAGTGCTCAGTTTGACTCTGGAAGCTGTCTAGCTTTGTGACATTCGTATGTCTTTACTATAAGCCAGCCTTCAGCAGAAAAGGACAAAAACACACTTGGAAATGATCTAGTCAAAACTGTGCACAGAAAAACAACTGGAAATTAGTACAACCATTATGGAAAAACAGTGTGGAGCTTCCTCAAAAAGAAAAACAAAAATAAAACTGCCATATGATCTAGCAATCATACTATTGGGTATATATCCAGAGGAAATGAAATCAGTATGTCAAAGAGATATCTAAACTCCCATTATGTTTTTTAAGAGTTGAGATCTCACTCTGTCATCCAGGCTGAAGTGCAGTAGTGCAATCATAGCTCACTGAAGCCTCCAACTCCTGTGCTCAAGCGATCCTCCCAGCTTAGCCTCTGTAGTAGCTGGGACTACTGATGCAAGCAAACATGCCTAGTTTGTTGTTGTTGTTGTTGTTTGTTTTGTTTTTAGAGATGAAGTCTTGCTGTGTTTCCCAGGCTGATCAATCTTGAATTCCTTGAGGTAGGCCTCAAGCAATCCTCCTACCTCAGCCTCCAAAGTCACTAGGATTACAGATGTGAGCCACTGTGTCTGGCTTGCACTCTCGTGTTTTTTGCAACTCTATTCAACATAGCCAAGATATGGAACCCACTTAAGTGTCCATCAACGAATGAATGAAGAAAATAAAATTAGATACACAGTGTAATACTATTCAGCCATAAAAAAGGAGGAAGTCCTGCCATTTGCAACGACATGAATTAACGTGGAGGACATTATGTTAAATGAGATAAGCTAGGCACAGAATGACAAATAACCACATGATCTCACTTATATGTAGAATATAAAGTAGTTGAATTCATAGAAGCAGAGAAGAAAGTGGTGGTTACCAGGGCCTGGGGTCAGAGGAGTGGGGAGATCTAGGAAATGTTGGTGAAATGATAGAAAATTTTGGCTGGGCGCGGTGGCACATGCCTGTAATCCCAGCACTTTGGGAGGCCTAGGCGGGCGGATCACGAGGTCAGGAGATCAAGACCATCCTGGCTAACACGGTGAAACCCCATCTCTACTAAAAGTACAAAAAATTCTCTGGGCGTGGTGGCGGGCGACTGTAGTCCCAGCTACTCGAGAGGCTGAGGCAGGAGAACGGTGTGAACCCGGGAGGCGGAGCTTGCAGTGAGCGGAGATGGCACCACTGCACTCCAGCCTGGGAGACAGAGTGAGACACTGTCTCAAAAAAAAAAAAAAAAAAAAAGAAAAAAGAAAACAAAAACAAGGATACAAAAATTTCAATTAGGAGAAATATGTCAAGAGATCTGTTGTACAACATGGTGACTACAGTTAAAAACAACATACTGTATATTTGAAAAGTACTAAAAATGGTAGATTTTAAGTGTTCTCACCACAAAAAAATTGTAAACCTGTGAGGTCATGCATATGTTAATTAACTTGATTTAGCCATTCCACAGTTTGTATATATATTACAATATGTCATGCACCATAAATATATACAATTTTTATAAATTAAAACATAACAGAGAAAAATGACTGAAGAAAATACATCAGTGTACATGATCATCATCTGTAGGTGGGAGGACTGTGTTTGACTTTAGATTGTTCTTCCAGCATCTCTTTATTGTTCTAAATTTTCTATCATAGGAATGGAATAATAATTAATTGAGGTGAAACTAAATATTTTTAAATGTTTTAATTAAATTTTACTTCCTGTAACATCTAACGGGATGCCCACTCCTGTATAAAATGAGCACATTAACTCATAAGTGGCTAGAATTTATAAGTGAATTTTTTAATTCTCTAGCTATCCATGACATGTTTTCTACTGATAGAGAAAATAAAATATTATGGCCCCTGATTTCCCATATTTGTGGAGTATGAGCTTTATTTTCATATACCAATCAATAATGTGTTTTTTGGTCGGGTGTTGGTGGCTCACACCTGTAATCCTAGCACTTTGGAAGGCCAAGCTGGGCGGATCACTTGAGGTCAGGAGTTTGAGACCAGCCTGGTCAACATGGTGAAACCCTGCCTCTACTAAAAATACAAAAATTAGCTGGGCATGGTGACACACACCTGTAATCCCTGCTACCTGGGAAGCTGAGGCAGGAGAATCGTTTGAACCCAGGAGGTAGAGGTTGCAGTGAGCTGAGATCGCACCACTGCACTGCAGCCTGGGGGACAGAGTGAGACTCTGTCTCAAAAAAACAAAGAAACAAAATAATAATAATAATATGCTTTTTAATCTTACTTTTGAAAACAGAGCACATCACTAGTGATTTGTTTTCCCTCATATGAACCAATGATAGCTACATCCTAGCACATCCTAGCTGCCACCTGCGAAGATAAGAAATGATATAGGGTTAGATTTGGGACAGTTATTAGTGAAGGGGCAAGGATGATCTTCCCGGACTCAGTGTAATCCAGATATTATCATGCAGAATGAGCCACTGGAGATACTAGCCCGTGGAGGAGACACAGAAGAAAGGTAATGGCAAAAACTCTTGTCTGGAGTTTTTACTATTACAAAGCAGCATTGGACATCAACAGCAGAAGGGAGGAAAAAAAGATAATGAGTGTTCGGCAACTCTGTGATCAAGGGCCAAAGATACCAGCCAATTTCTAGACATTCTCCTTGGTACAAAGGACAGTGTGAAGGCAGAGGGTATCCTTCACCACTGCATTGATCGACGAGTGTTAAAAAGCAATGCAGAAGAACAAAACCACCTACCATGTTCTGGAGCCCTTACTCTGTGCCAGACACTGTGCTGAATGCCTTACATTCCTGATCTCATGTAGTACACGTGACTCTAAGATGGGCACTATTACCCAACTTTTCTAGGAATATCTGTAGCTCAGGGTGGGAAAAAAAAATACTTATTCAAGATCACAAATCTAGTAAATGACAGAGTTGGAATTGGAACCCAGGTCTGTGTGACTTCAAAGCCAGGCTCTTCAATGTTATGATGCATTGCTTCCTCCCATCTGTTTCCCAGACTAACAGATGTATAGCTCTTTGCAGCTTGATAGCATTATCGCATGGCATTCTCACACCAGCACTGTAGATGGAGGTGGAGCAGATGCCACCCTTGTACTATACATGCCAGCACAAAGAATACACTGAGTGTCCAGCCCAAAGCAAGAAACCTAGTAAACAATGGCAATAGGTGACAAACCTAGGATTTCTTCCTTTCTTTTTGCTTCCTTTTAATCCGTAATACATTGTAATTTCTCACTGCAACAGTGAAATGCCTCTGTGTAGCAATGAAATCTCTGTTTTCTGTGAATTGAACAGAAAGAATAATGACCCAGGCAGAACACAGTCAGGATGAAAATCCTGCCAGAACATGGGATTGATCACTCCCTCTAAAGGGACACAAAATAGCCAAACTCTGATCACTGTAAAGAGCTAGATTTGCATCTTATCCTAAGTATGGCTTTAGTCAGTTACTTCATCTATTGATTTTCTGTGAAAATCTTGAGCCTGTGTTTTGTGAGAAAAACGCCTGAAGGGCCTGTGATGAATTCCTTTTTAGCTTTAAGTACAACCAGTACAACCATCAGGATGATAGAAGTGCTTCTCGGTGATGTAACTGCAACCATTTCTTTCTGCTTGTTTGAACCAAAGTACTTTTTGATTGAAAACTACCTCGTTCAGACCTGCTTTGAAGGAAGAAATGGAGCAGGATGGGTTAAAGTACTACATTGATCAGTTATTGCCACAATAATGCTGGGTAGTCAACTACCCACAAAGAAAGTGGTATATAGCCCTGCACTTTGATTCCCAGGCTAAGTCTGCAAGTTGACTATGGTTCTGCTGATTTAGGGTAGGGTGTACTCTGCTTCAGACTATGGTGTAACTGGTCATGGTACCAGGTCAGTTTTCATGGGTTAGGCTCATGTCTATCCATGTATGTTTATTTTGGAGTGGAGAAATAAAATATGTTTATTTTGGAGTGGAGAAATTAGCTTCCCCTTATTTGGAAGGGGAAGCTAATTCGCTAAACTGAAAAGCTCTCGAGAGAGCAGGTAAGCCAGGTTTCAATGTTTCCAATGTGGTCAGACTGGGTCTCCAAGGATTCCGCAGAGGCTTGGGGTTTTTACAGCAGGACTTTGGGGGTCATAAACCAATTAAGATAAAAGTACCTATAACAGGCTGGGCATGGTGGCTCAGGCCTGTAGTCGCAGAACTTTGGGAAACCAAGGCAGGTGGATCACTTGAGGTCAGGAGTTCAAGACCAACCTGGCCACCGTGGTGAAAACCCATCTCTACTAAAATTACAGAAATTAGCCGGGTGTGGTGGCACACACCTGTAATCTCAGCTACTTGGGAGGCTGAGGCAGGAGGATCACTTGAGCCTGGGAGGTGGAGGTTGCAGTGAGCCCGAGATTGCACCACTGCACTCCAGCCTGGGCAACAGAGCAAGACTCTGTCAAAAAAAAAAAAAAAAAAGACCTATAATAGTGGTTAAACTACACCCACCTTCTGTTGGAGAGAGAAACGGGGTGGAGAGAGGAGAATGCAACATCCCATACACCAAACCCAGTGCTGGACCTGACCTTGTGACAAATACCAAAGCAATGAGAATAAAGGAGTACACTCTCTTTTTTTGCCCTAAAATTCTACTTTACATGGAGAAAGTCATGAGAGTCTGCCATATAGAGTAGATAGAAAAAAATTAGTGAATAAAACATTGTCACTTTGGGTCCTATTTCCAAACGAATTAAAATGACAAGACTAAAATGAACCTTAGTCATTTTTTTTCCATATTGAAACACTCAGCTGTGATTACATTTTGTTTTGCATAATGAAAAGATAGCACCTACTTTAGTGGTCTAAGTTTACACTTGCATGTTTCAAATATCAGCATTCATAATTTGTGATCATCTGATTTATACTACTTTATTCAAGTAGACAGAAAATGCTCTTCATTAAGAATAAATTCCTAACACATGAAAGTTTTCTCTCTTCTTTTTCTATGTTAGATTCCTACTAGTTACTGGCTAAATCTTACTATAATATCTAATTTTGAATTCTGATATACTTTATGTCTTTATATTAAGCTCTGAATACATATCCTTATATCTGGGGATATTATGACAGGTACAAATAAAAAAAAAACCAAAATATAAAATAAAGCTATTTCAGATGCCTAACAAGAAAGCATGGAAATTCAATTATCATGGAAAATCTCAGTATATTATAATTCAATTTGGTCCAGGTTCAAAAACCTTCTTTCTGGTAATTGAAGTTATAGCAGGCCCATCTTCCAGTGTTCACTGTCTGCTAAGCTCAATCCTGTTGGCCTCTTCTGATCCACAGTTCTGATAGGACTACTATTCTAATATTGCCCCTCTGAGATACTGCTTTTTTTTTTTCATGCCAAGTTTATCTACCATAGACTATGGGAATGCAACTCCAGACTTTGCAATGTGCTCTGGCTTCCAGAAAGATACAGACTGACCTGGGTTTAAGCCCCCGGGAAGTTCCATGTTTGCCAGGAGAGGACTCCAGGAGCAGTGACACCATCATGGAGTCCAGCTGAAGAAAGAGCAGGTTGTTGTCTGTAATCACCAGCTCTAATCAGGGCATGTCTCATCTTACTTGCTTTTATGTGAGTTCCATATATATCTCATTGAAAACAGGGTTCTGGCCGGGCACGGTGGCCTATGCCTGTAATCCCAGCACTTTGGAAGGCCGAGGCAGGCAGATCACAAGTTCAGGAGTTCCAGACCAGCCTGACCAACACGGTGAAACCCTGTCTCTACCAAAAATACAAAAATTAGCCGGGTATAGTGGCGAGTGCCTGTAATCCCAGCTACTCAGGAGGCTGAGGCAGGATGATTGCTTGAACCCGGGAGGCGAAGGTTGCAGTGAGCTGAGATCACACCACTGCACTCCAGCCTGGGTGACACAGCAAGACTCCATCTCAAAAAATAAAAAAAAAAAAGGAAAAGAAAACAGTGTTCTGCAATTCTTAAATTCCTTTTGATAAATCATTGCCTTATATACCATCTCAGAAAATAGGAGGAAATAACATTCCCTGGTGTGCTTTTCAGGGTATCCTAGAAGCCTCACTTTCCAGATATATCTGTATCCACCTATCTAAAATCACCTATACAGGGAGAGGAGGGCCTCAGTGGCCTGTCTGCAGTCATTCACTTTGAGTTTCCCTCAAGTCAATGTAATCATTTGCAGACATTTAATAAGAGGCAAACTGGTTACTGGGGAGACCGCATCATCTGGTCTTGTGTTAGTGTCTGCCCCAAGGCTTTCTCCTCATTCCCTTATGCATTTTTGCTAAGCACCAAGAAGCACTTTACTTCCAATGGTCATGGGCTTCTCAGCCATAACAAAAGATTCTGTGAATATCTTTTTTCCGCTTATTTATATCTTTATGAATCTTCATATAATTTTAGTAAATCGTTTATTTGTGCACATTGCTGTTGAGGCCATGCTTAGTTATTGCTTTTTCATATACTTTGGAAAGAAAATAGACCCCTGTATCGTGGTGAACAAAGGAAGGTGATAGATAAAAGTTCCTTTTATCTCTGGAGTCCTTACATTCTCAAAGAACTTTAATGTTGATTAATTCACGTCATCTTCACAAACACGTTGGGTGAAAATAAAAGTGATGGCAGCAACAGAAATGGTTAGACTTGGATAAGAGCTGGTGTTTAAAGCATATGCCTCCAAGAAACATTTATTTTGTCTTTTAACCATCATTCAGTTATTTGTTTCACAGACCAGCCTGGTTTCATGTGCCCTGACCGTGAGCTCAGCCATGGGAGTCTCCTATTTCTTTGTCTGTTGACTCTGATTTCTCTAAGCCCTGGTCCTGGCTTAGCCTCCTGCTCTAAGTTCCAGCTTCCATTACTAATTCTTGTTTTTGTTTTTGTTTTTTGGTCTATTTCAGTCAGGATTCCAATTCTGTCTCCAAATCTAGCTGCTGAATTGGAGCTGCTTATTTCAGTATAGAGAATTAAAAACAAAACAAAAAAAACCCTACACCATAGAAAGACCAACACACAATTAACTTTTTTCTTGAGGAAGATTTTAAAGAAGCGTAAATAAAATAAAATACTATTTCTTTTACTAATTGTCCTTCACTTGCATTGAAACTGCCATAACTAAAAATTGGTTGAACCTCTAAAATCCCCCGCTGAACTTTTGTCAAGCTGTTTAAAGTCAATTCATTCTGTGTTTTTTTTAATTAGAGAAATATTACCAGTTATTAACTTATTACTATTCGCCTTTCAGGTCTCGGTTTAAATATCATTTCTTCATAAAGCTTTCCCAGGCTGCCCTGACCAGGTTTGGTCACTGCTGTGGTTTGGATGTGTGTCCCCTCCAAAATTCACGTTGAAGTGTAATCCCCATTATGTTGATGTTAAGAGATGGGGCCTTTGGGAAGCGATTAAGTCATGAGTTCTTCACCTTTACAATGGATCAGTGCCTCATACAAGGACTGGGGGAGCTAGTATAGGAGTTAGCTTTTTGCTCTTGTATCTTGTCGGGTGAGGATACCTAGACAGCACCATTTATGAGGAACAGGCCATTGCCAGACACTGAACCTGTAGGCACCTCGATTTTGGACTTCTCAGCTTCCAGAACTGTGAGCAATAAATTCCTGTTGTTTATAAATGACCCAGTCTCGACTATTATGTTAGAGCAGCAGGGATAGACTAAGGCAGTCATATGGTAACATACACATGTGTAGCACTGCAAACTTCATTACTTACATATCCTGCAGCTTTAACAATCCATACCTTTCTTCCTCGATAAGCTATAACTTCAAGGAGAGCAGAGAATGTCTTATTCACTTGCAGCATCCTCAGGCCTAGCACAATAACCAGTAAGTACATCACAGATCTAATGAAAATGTTGAGTGGTATGAATAAACAGAGAGCAGTGTATTAGCCATTGAGGATGCCAGGATCTAGACACCATCTCAGGCAATTCAACATCTAACTGGGGATGCAGGACATGTAAATACAAACGTAAACAGTATCAGAATAAAATAAAGAATAATCAAATGTATCATAAATTCCAAAAAGCTATACTTTCAGTGAAATCTACAAGGTCTTAGAGGCATGAAGACAGTGGTTTGGGATGGCCAAGAAAGGTTGGTTGGTTTGTTTGTTTGTTTCAGAAAGGTGATAATCAGAGAAATGGAGCAACTTAGTGGAAAGGGTGCCCTCTTGGTCTTTTTGGCAAGGGAGATCATGGGTAGCAAAGTAAAGAGGTGCATGCATAATGGATTTGAAGAACACATCTGTATATTTTCATTTTATTCTATAGGATACCTAGGGCAATAGGGAATTCTCTCTTTCTCTCTTCCTTCCCTTTTTCTCCTTTCCTTTCCTTTCCTCTCCTCTCCTCTCCTCCCTCACCTCCCTGCCCCCCTCCCCTCCTCTCCCCGACCCCCTCCCCTCCTCTCCCCGACCCCCTCCCCTCCCCTCCCCTCCCCTTCTTTCCTTTCTTTTCCTTTCCTTTCCTTTCTTTTCCTTTTAAAATTTTATAGCCTATGTAGTAAAAGCAACTTTTGGGAACACTCAGGATGACAATATGTATAGGTAAAAAATATGATGGGAAGGAATAGAATTTTGTGGTCATCCATGTGATAGAATAAGGAGGGCTATAACCATGAGAAAGATGGAGCAATGACAGGACCAACCAGACCTGATGCCCAACTAGACGGAGAGGGGTAGGAGTAGGGAGTGTCTTAGGGACTCCCAGCTTTGGAAGGGGGATGAAGAATGCTAGGCATATGTTAAAAGACAGAGAGAGAGAAAGCCAAGGAAGGGTGACTATGTTGAATTTGAAGGGACAGCAGCACAGCCCAGCTATAAGAAATCACTCACGGATGGGTTTGATCTTGAGGCTTTGTTTGTGGCTTGCGGTGCTGAAGAATTTGGTTTGAAGGACAGCTGCAAACAGATGTTTTGCTTCCCTGGGGAACTTACAGAAGAGAGTCTTTAGTTAGAGACAAAAAATATTCATGTACTGGCTTTGCTTATAAACCTAAAGGACAATAATAAAGAATATTAAATTCTCTCGTGGAGTCCCAAAAAGTGATACTGACCCTTTTGGTTCAAACTTTGCATACCCTATCAGTGACTTCCAATCTTCATAAAAATATGAAATATTAGTATAGGTCAATATTTTGACATTTATTATTACTACTAATTTCAGATATTAAAGATGAAACATCAATGAGTAAACATGATTAATGTTTAAACCAACCAGATCTTCACGGCTAATCTAATAATGCAATAAGTGCACAAGTTTCAGATCACCATTTTCTCTCAAAGAAAAGTATCTTACTAGATGTGAACTTTTGCAGCATGAACAGCCCTGAACAAAAGAAAAACTGGCTTGGCTTTTAGAGTTGAAGATCTGAGTGTGCAGGAAGCAGGCCAAATTAGCTGCAAATAAAGTGTCTGCACTATAAAAACAGTTCTGCAGCTTTTTCCAATGGCACTGCCTTTGAGTCATGTAGGATGCACAGTGCTGTAGTTATTGGGTAGGTTTTTAGTTGGATGTCTCATAGATTGTTCAAGAAATTAACAGATAGTCTGCAATGACAGGGCCAGCTATGAAATTGCTCCAACTTGTATTGCTGAAATGTTGACCATTCTGTGAATGTGTCAGTGGCGGTGACAAGACTGCAGTTTGAAACCAGTCTGACGATCCCCACCTCATCAGGGGCCCATCTGACTTTAGCATATTGACACTGAACACCGACGCCAGCCTCTGTCCAGCACAGGAAGCCCTCTTGACACTTGGCAGTAGGTGTTGGGAGCCATATTGAGAAAGCCAGGAGTCTGACCAGATGGTAGCTCTCCCTTGAACTTCTTTAGAGATTTATTTTCTCTATGAAGCAGAGGGAATTGGCCAAGTCTGCCAAGCACATGGCCTTTTTCTGTACTTTCATCAGATGAGGAAGCCCTGGCTAGTCTTTTGGAGGCCGAAGACTTGGCAGGCTAGCAATCTTGGCAAAGCCACACAGCTCACAGACTACCAGGGGGCCCTTCAGATCACAAAGCAATCCTTGAAGTTTGCAAAGTTCCTAGATGAGGGGTGTGGGGACAGGGCAGCAATGATCCATCACAGACACCTACAGGCATTCTGGAAATATAACCAGCTCTGCCAAGATAGAGGGTGAAATAGAATATATTTAACAAGTCTTTCCAATAGAAAACTTATTTTGCAAGTGTTTAAATGCATAAATGTTGAACGGGCATTATGGTATTCCATCCAGGTATTGATTCCCACACATTTCCCAGAATGTGCTCAGACTCTGTAGGTTTTCATAGTGAGGTTAGCAACTTTTATTTTCATTTAATATTATTATTATTCCCATCTATTCTTTTAAGGAAAGGATAGCAAGAGCACTAAAGTGTCTTATGCTCCTACTCTTCAACCTCCAATTGACTTTATTTTGAAACAGCTTTATGGAGATATAACTCATATATTGTGCAATTTGCACATTTAAAATGCACAATGATGGTTTTTGATACATTACATCATTATTCAATAAGACTTGTGGAATGTTATTTTCCATTTTTACTATTTTAAAATATACAATTCAGTGGCATTAATTATATTCACAGTGTTGTGCAACCATCACCACTATTTCCAAAGTTTCATCACTCTAAACAGAAACTCTGTAACCATTAAGCAGTAACTCCCTATTTCCTCTTCCCATAAGCCCCTGGTATCCTTTCATGTACTATTTAGCTCTATGAATTTGCCTGTTGTGGGTACTTCATGTAAATGGAATCATACAATATTTGTCATTTCATGTCTGACTTATCTCACTTAGCATAATGTTTTCTGGGTTCATCTTTGCTGTAGCATGTGCCAGAATTTCATTCCTTTTTATGGCTGAATAATATTCCATTACATGTATATACCCCATTTGTTTATCCATTCATCTGGTGATGGACATTTGGGTTGTTTACATCTTTTGTGGAAACCCTTTGGCTACTGTGCTTAACTGATGTTCGTATGCCTTTCAAAGGAGAGAACGTGTGCCTGGTTGCACTTTGCAGTCAGGTGCACATGCATTCTGAATGCCTTGCAACTTTGTGCATGCTCTAAGGAGAGGCATCCCATGATAGGCCTCTCAGTGCCCAGCATCAATAAAGACTGGCTGGTAAAAATTGCATGTATATAAAATAAAGGGCAGAATCACTGAACGCTTTCACTAACGTAATCTATTTGAGAAAAGGTTATGTGGTTTTCCTAAGCATAAATCATGCCTGACTAATTGATAGACTTCTTTGAGATGATACGTATTTACGTGGGAAAACAGACACTGAGAATATGGCTGGTTTAAGCTTCCAAAATGTCTTGGAGGAAATCTTACACCAAAGCTATTATGTTTTAATTAAATCACCACAGGATTGGAAATAGGAGCAAACTGTTTTACCATTATAGAAAACTGACATTCCATTCAATGAATATTTATGACGTGCTTAGGAAATATGGAAAATACAAAATAAGACATACTCCCTGCACTCCCCCAAATCCACCTCCCAAGGGAAAAAGGAAGCACAAGTAATAAAATAAAATGTGTAGGATATGAAGGGTCACATCTTTGCAAGAAAAAAATATAAACAATGGGTTACCTTAGAGATTGGGCTCTAAGACCACTTCTATTCTAAATATATTTTAAGTAATGTTGTGGAGAGCATCTGGGGAAAACTCCAAGCTTACCTAGGCCAATAAATCCTTCAAGGAAGGAAACCATGGATGAAACCATGCTTTGTGAATGAACAACGATAATAAAAATGATGAAAACATTTCATTGAGCATTGAAAAGGCTAGTGAACTAATGCAAATAGTACAATCCATCCTAAAGAATGGGTTTAAATATAGCTATTATGTTCCATAAAATATGACCAAGTATAAATACCTAAATAAATTTTTCCCACATCACAATTGTTATGGTGGGCTTATATGATTTAAACAAACAAACAAACAAACAAAAACAATGGTGTAAGATATGATGACTATTTGGGAACAGACCACAATAATATCTCCTAACCTAATCATCATTTTAGAACAGTCATACTTAGAACATACACTGAATTAAATGTTAGATGTTTGAAATTATGGGATTATAGAATGAATATAATCTTGCAGTCTCACAAGGTCACAAAGTCCATTGACATATTGGGAAATATCAACTTATTGAGAAATAATTTTTTAAAGAAAAACAAAGTCTACATTCACATTTTATGTGGACATGAACAATACCATGATATGACTGTGAAAAATTTTTGGTTAAAGTATGCCTAAAAGATTTCACAACAGAAATCTGAAAAACACATTCAAATTAACTGGAGGAACACCAAAAGCAATCATTTAGCTTTTATCAAATGTTATTCTCAACATCAACAACTTACAAGTTATTACCAGGTGGTAAAGCATGAGGTACCTAACTGTGGAAATGCTAGTGTGAAATAATGTGAAAATGTCATTCAATTAAAAGAGAATTTAAAACATACCAGAATACTCAAACAATGCCAAACTTGTAAAGCTTAGTAGATATAATAGTGACTGATCCAAATTAACCATGGGCCTATTTACTTCCAAGCTCTCCCTCATTTTTCTCCTCCTTTTCCTTTTCCTTCCTTCCTTCCTTTCTCTTTCTTTCTTCCTTTCTTTCTTTCTCTGTCACGCTCTTTCCCTCTCTCTCTTTTCCTTTCTTCCTTCCTTCCTTCCTTCCTTCCTTCCTTCCTTCCTTCCTTCCTTCCTTCCTTCCTTCCTTCCCTCCCTCCCTCCCTCCCTCCTTCCCTCCCTCCCTTCCTTCCTCCCTCCCTCCTTCCTTCCTTTTTCAGACAGGGTCAGGCTCTGGAGTACAGTGGTGTGACCACGGCTCACTGCACCCTCGAATTTCTGGGCTCAAGCTATCCTCCTGCCTCAGCTTCCTTGGTAGCTAGGAATACAAGCATATGCCACTTTGCCTGGCTAATTAAAAAAAAAAAAATTCTGTAGCAATGGAGGTCTCACTATGTTGCCCAGGCTGGTCTTGAACTCCTGGGCTCAAATCATCCTCCTGCCAGCTTTCCCTCCTTTTTCTGTTAACTAACAAAGATCTAATAGATCAGTTTCTAATGGGTAAAGCATAATTGACCTGGAAAAAGTCCAGCAAAGGACAAGTAAAATGATCAGAGGTGTGGAGGGGGGTATTCGTAAAGACAGATGTAAAAATTTTGAAATTTAGTTGCAAAGGTAAAGACAGAGTGAGGGTATTTTTGATGTTATTAGAATTGTAAAAGCAGAAACTAGGGAGACGTATGGCCAGCTCATCACATTCTGGAATACTAGAACAAGGAGGAAATCTCTTCAGTCATTAGTGAGGAAAGTTTTAAGATAATTATTTGGGATAGAACTTCATAGTGCAAGGTGGACTAGTTGTTATAGAGTTTAAACATGAAGAGAAAAAGCAATTGAAATAGACTCACAACTTGACAAGTTCATGATGTGAGAAGAAGACAATTAGTAGATTTAGGATTTTCCTTACCTTTAAAGGAGATGCTCATGCAGTCAAATGTATCTTCCAGAATTACATCTCTTGATAGTCAATTTTAGAATGCTAGACTGAATAAGGACAATAAGTATGACCTACTCTTCTGATTCTTAAGCTCTTATGTTTAAGGCCAACTCCAGAGGGGAGACCTGACTGCAACCTAGGTTGTCATTTGTAAGTTAAAGAGAAATTAAGCAGAATACACACTTGGAAAGCTTTCTTCTCCAGAGCCTTGCAGCCCGCCTGGCCATAGATTTCAAATGGCTCTACAGAGAGCTACTAAACAACGTTCTTCTTTACTCCAAAAGAACACTTAAGAAAATCTACCCATTTTAGAGAAAAAAAATGAGGAGAATATTCTGAAATCATACAGATCCTCAAAATATGTACATGATATTATCACACTCTTAAATGCTAGAAAAGAAGTATTTTTTTTCTGGAAAGGAAATCATTGATGAATCTTTTAATCTGTATTTATGATTAAAGCATTATTCTCATAATCATAATGTTTATACAATTATTTCATAATTTGGCTTTTCTATAAAATGAGTTGGACTGTAGATCTCACCATTTCTAATTTCTTTTTTTCTCCTGTTTTTCAAAATTAAAGCTAAATCCAAGTTGAAGAAGTGCATTCTCAGTAAAAGTTGGGCTAATTTGTAGTGACCATTGCCTTTGACAAAAACAGATTAAGAAAAAAGATAAGTTTATACAGAATTTGGATCAGGATTCACCTGGTTTCATGAAAATTTCAATAACCATATCTAAAACAATTCCCCTGTTTTACAAGCCAGGATTATATTAGGTTAATAAACAAATGAGATTAGTAAAATGCAGATAATTGTTTATTATCAGGAAGTCACCTTTCATTCTACAATGTTGTACTGGAGCAAGAAGGATACACAGAAGACTCCAGTGACTTAGGGATAAAATGATGATTGATTGAATTTGCTTCATAAATGATTGCCCTTTATCTTCTTAGGAACAGATGCACTAGGTACCTCCAATTATGTAACTAGGATCAAAATTCATTCTTCCCTCTGGTAAGAAAATCAAAAAGTAAAATCCACATCTCTCTTCTCTAGGTGCAATTTTGAAATATGTCTGGAAAGAATGCATTGGTAAAAAAAAAAAAAAAAAGCATATGGGTAAAAAATATGCTTCTGTTGAAGTGTTATACCAGAAAGCACCACCATGAGATCTATCATTTGATAGTTTAAAACCTGGATCATATGGGCACACTGCCTATTCACAGGCCAAATACTGAAGTGATGGAAAACCTACAATACCATGGGAAAAGAGTCCCATTTCTTTCCCCGTGCCTGGTATGTATAGAAGTTGATATGTAAATTATGTGCCCTTTGGAGGGTTCTATAAAAGAGTGATGGGCTTAGTTTAAGCTATATCCATTGGAGGCCAAAGGTTGTGATGAAAATATATTATTTTAAAATAAAATCTTCAAGATGTTCTTGAAGTGCTACAAATAAATTGGGACTTCTGCATGGCTTGCTAGGTTCTTTCCTTTTTCATCTGAATGTCCTGGCATTGGATGGACCAATAAGTGCCTTCTTAAATTGGACTTGCTTCTGAGAATTCTTCCTATGCATAATCACAATTTCCTATTTTCTCTTACACATGAGTTTAACCATTTAAACAGATTTGGTTTTGCTAACAAATTGTAGCTTTTGTTATCTTTTTAAATTACTTGTTTAACCCTACACAAAGTCTGCCCTTGGATTTGCCTGAATTTTTGTCTTTTGAATCAAGAAGTTGATTAAGCCAAAATTTCATGTGCATACAAATAACCCAATGATCTTGGTAATGAATAAATTCTGATTCAGTAGGTCTGGTGTAGGGCTCGAAATTATGCATTTATAACAAGCTTCCAGGACATGCTGAGGCTGGTGGTCTGAGGAGCACACTTTGAGGAGCACAGTTAAGCAACTATCATTTAACCCATCAATCATAACACTTGCGTGTCTTCTGGAGATATTCTGAGAGTGACATTGAAAGTCTACATTTTTAAGCACTAAAAAAAAAAATGCCACATTTCCACTCAGAAACTGCTTTTATCTTTGCCTGGCTCATTCAGTATGCAGGCCCTACACTGAATTCATAAAATCAAACTACACATTTGAAGGACCATGTATCAACCAAATAAGGTCACCCAAATACAGAGACACACCTTCAATGAAAGAAAAATTACTTTTTGTTTCAATAAACTTTGCACATAAGGACTGAAAGTTGTTTTCTACTTTCAAGAACTTCTTACCAAAAGGAATGACAATTACTATACTTTGAAAAGGTCAAGGGATTTACCTTGGGTTTCTATAGCTGAAGAGCTCCATCACTTTTCTGCGGACGGTTGAGCTGCTTGGACTTTGAAATGAAATAGCTACTAGTGCAGAGATTTATCTCAAGCATTGCAGTCTTTCATAGGTAATGTTCTAGCTGGAAAAGGATGTGAAATGTTGGCTGGCTGTTTAGGAATATTGCTACAGTCTACCGAAGTGTTCCAACAAACTCTTTTTTCTTTTTTTTTTTTTTTTTTTGAGATGGAGTTTCGCTCATGTTACCCAGGCTGGAGTGCAATGGCATGATCTCAGTTCACTGCAACCTCTGCCTCCCGGGTTCAAGCAATTCTTTTGCCTCAGCCTCCCGAGTAGCTGGGATTACAGGCATGTGCTACCACACCCAGCTGATTTTGTATTTTTAGCAGGGACAGGGTTTCTCCATGTTGATCAGGCTGGTCTCAAACTCCTGACCTTAGCTGATCCACCTACTTCAGCCTCTCAAAGTGCTGAGATTACAGATGTGAGCCACCATGCCTGGCCCAACAAACTCTTAAGAAGCAGAAATTATGACATAGAATATAATACATAAGGAAATATATTAACAAGGTAAATTTAAATATAAATAATTTCTATAATTTAAATGAAATAAACAAGTTTCTATACTAAAATAAATTATAGATTCCTCAAAAAAAGATAGATATTCATTAGAATTCTAAGCAAAGAAAGAATTTTAAGTGAGCAACATATAGGAGGAAATAGAAAATATATAGAAAATAGGTAAGGGAGAATTAAAGAAACATTATCAGGCATAACATGAAAGATAACAACTGTATTAAATATTGCAACTTCATACGTTCTGATATCCAAATCCCCAAATTCTATGGATATAATTTCTTTTGTATTAGAATTCCAAAAATCTATGCTCTTAGTGAACAGACTGTGGAAAGATGGAAATTGATAGCTAGACAAACTAAAGTAGGCGAAGCATTTAAGCCCATATTAATACTGATTTCACAGAATCTATTCAAAATTGGAAGTAAATGCATTATCCGCAGATATAAAAATATCTGATTTTAATTAAGATAAAGCATCTCTGTAAGGAAAACATTAATTCGTATGATTTCATAGTGTAATCTCCTTTTTTATGGTTTGATAATTGGGAAGCATTAAAGGCAAATAACATTATGTATTTGTTCATATTGAACAATACAGTTGAATGGATTCAACAAATGATGGTGACAAATAATCTTCAGTCATACAGAAATTTTAAAATAAATCAGATCTAATTATACTAAAGAGCTTCTGCGCAGTGAAAGAAACTATCATCAGAGAGAATGGACAACCTAACAGAATGGGAATTTTTGCAATCTATCCATCTGACAAAGGTCTAATATCCAGAATCTACGAACTTAAACAAATTTACAAGGAAAAAAAAATCCCCTTTAAAAAGTGGGCAAAGGACATGAACAGACACTTCTCAAAAGAAGACATTTATGTGGCCAATAAACATACTTTTAAAAAGCTCAATACCACTCATCATTAGAGAAATGCAAATCAAAACCACAGTGAAATACCATCTCACACCAATAAGAAGGGTGATTATTAAAAAGTCAAGAAACCACAGATGCTGGCATCACTGCAGAGAAATAGAAATGCTTTTACATTGCTGGTGGAGATGTAAGTTAGTTCAACCATTGTGGGAGACAGTGTGGCAATTCCTCGAAGATCTAGAACCAGAAATACCATTTGACCCAGATATCTCATTACTGGGCATATAGCCAAAGGAATATGAATCATTCTATTATTAAGACACATGCAAACATATGTTCATTGATATAGTCAATAGGGAAGACATGGAATCAACCCAAATGCCCATCAATGATAGACTGGATAAAGAAAATGTGGTCCATAGACACCATGGAATACTATGCAGCCATAAAAAGGAAAAAGATCATGTCCTCTGCAGGGACATGATGGAGCTGAAGCCATTATCTTCAGCAAATTAATGCAGGTACAGAAAATCAAACACCACATTTTTCTCAATTATAAGTGGGAGCTGAACAATGAGAACATATGGACACAGGGAGCGGAACAACACACACTGGGGCCTACTGGTGGGGTATGGGATGCACAGGAGGAGGGACAGCATCAGGATAAATAGTTAATGCATCCTGGGCTTGATACCTAGGTGATGGGTAGATACATGCAGCAAACCACCATGGCACACATTTACCTATGTAACAAACCTGCACGTCCTGCACATGTATCCTGGAAGTTAAAATAAAATAAAAAGAAACATGTGAATATCCAGCCCTAAACCTAAAAAAAAGAAAATATATCAACATTCTCTACACTACTTAACAACTGGACTTTAAAGTTAACTTAAATGATCTCTGTGGATAAAATACCATTGCAACATAATGATACTGCCAGTAGTATAAGAGGAATGATAGGAGAAAAATTATCATTTGGACAGTAATAGAAAAGAAGGGTTAAATATGGTAATAGAGGCAGTGGAGATAATCCCAAAGAGAGTACTAAGTGGTTACAAAGACACAGTGCCTCAAGGCTCAGTCATATCCCTGGGATATACTTATTTCTAATAAGATTTGGCAATTAGTGTGCAAAGAAAAAGCCCTAAACACAATGAATCCTTAAAAAGTTCCCTTAGTCGGCCGGGCGTGGTGGCTCATGCCTGTAATCCTAGCACTATGGGAGGCCAAGGCGGGCAGATCACCTGTGGTCAGGAGGTTCAAGACCAGCCTGGCCAATATGGTGAAACCCCATCTCTACTAAAAAATACAAAAATTAGCTTGGCATGGTGGCGTTCACCTGTAATCCCAGCTACTTGGGAGGCTGAGGCACGAGAATCACTGGAAACCGGGAGAGGTTGCAGTGAGCCAACATCGTGCCACTGCACTCCAGCATGGGTGACTGAGTGAGGCTCCATCTAAAAAAAAAAAAAAAAAAAAATTCCCTTAGTCATCTTAGATAACAGCTTATTGGCAACATTGTGCTTTATACCTTCAAATACATCTGTCCAAATGTTCTCAGAACTCACTTTTGTTTGTTTTAGCCTTGGTATAACAGCATCAGCCTGGCTGATGTTATGCCAAGATTCCAGGTGGTGGAAATGTAGAGTTACTCATAGCTATGGCTATTAGAAGGAAGATGTTTTGTCATTTGACTAACAAGGTTTTACTAAAGTTAAAATGGGTCTTCAAAGCTCCGAGATGAAATTCAGCAAAAAGTTAGGGATATTTGCAGAAAGCTGACCATTACATAATCACCTTATGGAATGTTTAAAATCTTTTCACCAGGTTGTATTACCAGATACTGCCACTCACATTACTATGTCCATGGAGCATGGTAAGACTGTAAAGCCTTATTTGGTTTATTTCGGTTCACTGGCCTATAATTCCTCTCAGCTCCCTATTCTTTGGCCTTTTCCCCAGGATCATATCTGCTTCAAGAAAACATCCTAAAATTAGCTTGACTGTGGTACAATTTCAATATTCATACCGTAATTTAATAAAGGTATCCTCTTGTTGACTTCATTTCTCTATTCTATCTCACATCCACTGAACCCCAAATATCTTTCTGCTTCTGCTTCTCTCATTTCAGTAGCATAAACTATACCATTTAAAAGAGGCCTTTTCCAATGTTTCATTTACACTGAGGGCCAGTGAAAGCAAGATAAATGCACCCATATACATGCATAAGACATTTTAGGAATGTATCTTTCTTCCTGTGCTCCTTTAGGTTTTCACTTTTTTAGCTGCTTATTAGGGTTTTTTTGTTTTGTTGTTGTTGTCGTTGAGATGGAGTATTGCCCTGTTGCCCAGGCTGGAGTGCAGTGGCGGGATCTCGGCTAACTGCAACCTCCACCTCCCGGGTTCAAGCAATTCTTGTGTCTCAGCCTCCCGAGTTGCTGGGATTACAGGTGCCTCCCACCAAGCCTGGCTAATTTTTTATGTTTTTAGTAGAGACAAGCTTTCACCACGTTGGTGAGGCTGGTCTTAAATTCCTGACCTCAAGTGATCCCCCACCCAGGCCTCCCAAAGTGTTGGGATTACAGGCATGGGCCACCATGCCCAGCCTGCTTATTAGTTTTTCAGCAGTGAGAGATAAATCAGTTTCCCTTTGAGGCCACCCCCGCCTCATGCAATAAACTAAATGTTTATGCCCCACCCCCCCATTCATATGTTGAAATTTAATCACCAATATAATGGTATTAGGAAATGGGGCTCTTGGGAGGCAATCAGATCATGAGGGTGGAGATCTCACAAATGGATTAGTGCCCTTTTAAATGAGACTCCAGAGTTCCCTCACCCCTTCTGCCACATGAGGACACAGTGAAAAGACAGCTCTCTAGGAACCAGGAAGTGGGCCTTCACCAGACACTAAATCTTCCAGCAACCCCTTCATCTTGGACTTCCCAGCATCCAGAACTGTGAAGAAGAAATTTCTGTTGCTTATAAGCCACTCAGTCTATGGCATTATGTTATAGTAGCCCAAACCGACCAAGATACCTCAGTTTATTTATTTATTAATGTTGAAAAGGTTTATTGGGTGCTATGCTTTGGGCACTGTGCTAGGAGCTGGAGGTATAGAGAGTGGGACAGCACAGTCCTTGCTTTGAAAAGACTCACAGAATAATAGAGAAAGCCAGTATTTCTCCAATATTGGCTTTAGAATTAAAATAGAAAAGTGTATAGATCTCTTCCTTCAGGTAATCATTCATTCATACATGAGCCACTCATTCATTCATTTGTATATGATGAACAGGAACTATAAGGTCTCTGCCCTTGGCAGTTGGGAGTTTTTAGAGTGTCCACATATGGCTGGGTGTGGTGGCTCATGTCTGTAATCTCAGCACTTTGGGAGGTCCAGGTGGGAGGATTGCTTGAGCCCAGGAGACTAGCCTGGGCAACATGATGAGACCCATTTCTACAAAACAAAAATTTTAAAATATTAGCTATTAAAATATTACAGTGGCTCACACCTGTAATCCCAGCTACTCAGAAGGCTGAGACAGTAGGATCACTTGAGCTCAGGAGGTCCAGGCTGCAGTGAGCTATTGTCATAGCACTATACTCCAGCCTAGGCAACAGAGCGAGACCCTGTCTCAAAAAAAAAAAAAAAAGGAGTACCTACATGTGCTCATGCAAGCGCACACACACACACACACACACACACACACACACACACACACACGGGATATGCAGATACTGACTTAACGAGAGTTTTATTTTTAAAGGCTATGTTTTATTTTGCCATCACACACAGTCTGCAAGATTTGTGAGTGCCACTTCATGCTATGCTGTGAATACATCCCTGATATAAGGCTTCATACAAGGCTTGTAGTTTTAATTTAAAATACTTTTTTAGTGAATATTTTACTGACTACAGCTCCACCTGAATCTCTTTATGCAAGCAAGCAGGGCACTCTTTGAAAAAGGCATCCTGCGGTGTCAACAATGCCTGTGGGGGCTTAAAACTTCCACATTTATCTATGTGTAAGAGACCTATGGTCGTGCTCCATAGAGGGTTACAGGGACAATATAGGTAGAGAGAAATCTTGGACTGAGAAATTTTTCAACATAAATGGCTTAGCGAGATAACATCATAGAGGAAATTCATTGGTATAATCTCACATTGATAAGCAGCTATTTCTGACCCTTGTCAAGTTTACACATTCCTCGGCTCTTTGAAACAAATGAATCATGCCTGCAAAGCTTTCATGATCAGCTTGAAAAAGGTAAGAAGGAGCTTTCAAAATTCATTAGTAGAACTATGAAAAGCTCAAGCCCCTTCAAAATGAGTTGCAAATATTTTAGAAAAGGATGTATGTAGGTATGTTTATTTTTTATTTCAGTGGAGCAACTAAAGAAAAAATCGAAAAGTCTGTAACTTACTATGCCTGTATAAATAAAAAGAAGACAATTGAATCACAAGGATCAGAAAATAAAACATTTTTAAAAGAGAGTTAACCAATTAAAATCACGGCATGTTAATTTGTAGATATCAATAAACGGATTGTAAGTTGATAGGGAAGACAAAAGATTTAAAATAGCCAACATAGTGTTTCAACACAGTATTTAAGAAGATCAACAAAGCCAGAGGGCTGACACTACCCAACTTCGATAGTTGGTATAAAACTAATCAAGACACTGCAGTATCAGCAAAAGAATAGAGAAATAAATCAGTGGAATAGAATAGAAAGCCCAGAAATGGACCCAGATGAATATAGTCAAGTAAGCTTTGACAGAGGAGCAAAGGCAATTCAATGAAGAAAGGATCATCTTTACAGGATATAGTGTTGACACAACTTGGCACCTACATGCAAAAAAAGATGAATATAGACATGACCTTTTACCTTCCAAAATATTCAACCCAAACAGATCATAGATCTAAGTGTAAAGTTTAAAACTATAAAACTACTGAAAGAAAACACAAAATCTAGCTTACCTGGCTTTAGTTATGATTTTTTAGCTACAACACCAAAAGCAATATCCATGAAAGAATAAAGTGATATGTAAGACTTCATTAGAATTGAGCATTTCTGCTTTATGAAAGACATAGTTAAGAGAATGAAGACATGTCGCAGACTTGGAAAAAATATTTGCAAAACACATACCACATAAAGGAATTGTATTCACAATATACAAAGAACTCTTAAAACTCAACAATAGACATGAATTCCTTGACCATGCCTATGGCCTGAATGGTATTGCCTAGGTTTTCTTCTAGGGTTTTATGGTTTTAGGTCTAACATGTAAGTCTTTAATCCATCTTGAATTAATTTTTGTATAAGGTGTAAGGAAGGGATCCAGTTTCAGCTTTCTACATATGACATATGGCTAGCCAGCTTTCCCAGCACCATTTATTAAATAGAGAATCCTTTCCCCATTTCTTGTTTTTGTCAGATTTGTCAAAGATGAGACGGTTGTAGATGTGTGGTATTATTTCTGAGGGCTCTGTTCTGTTCCATTGGTCTATATCTCTGTTTTGGTACCAGTACCATGCTGTTTTGGTTACTGTAGCCTTGTAGTATAGTTTGAAGTCAGGTAGTGTGATGCCTCCAATTTTGTTCTTTTGGCTTAGGATTGTATTGGCAATGCGGGTTCTTTTTTGGTTCCATATGAACTTTAAAGTAGTTTTTTCCAATTCTGTGAAGAAAGTCATTGGTAGCTTGATGGGGATGGCGTTGAATCTATAAATTACCTTGGGCACTATGGCCATTTTCACAATATTGATTCTTCCTGTCCATGAGCATGGAATGTTCTTCCATTTGTTTGTATCCTCTTTTATGTCGTTGAGCAGTGGTTTGTAGTTCTCCTTGAAGAGGTCCTTCACATCCCTTGTAAGTTGGATTCCTGGGTGTTTTATTCTCTTTGAAGCAATTGTGAAGGAGTTCACTGATGATTTGGCTCTCTGTTTGTCTGTTATTGGTATATAAGAATGCTTGTGATTTTTGCACATTGATTTTGTATCCTGAGACTTTGCTGAAGTTGCTTATCAGCTGAAGGAGATTTTGGGCTGAGACAATGGGGTTTTAAAAGCAATGGCAACAAAAGCCAAAATTGACAAATGGGATCTAATTAAACTAAAGAGCTTCTGCACAGCAAAAGAAACTACCATCAGAGTGAACAGCCAACCTATAGAATGGTAGAAAATTTTTGCAATATACTCATCTGACAAAGGGCTAATATCCGGAATCTACAAAGAACTCAAACAAACTTACAAGAAAAAAAAAACAACTCCATCAAAAAGTGGGTGAAGGATATGAACAGACACTTCTCAAAAGAAGACATTTATGCAGCCAACAGACACATGAAAAAATGCTCATCATCACTGGCCATCAGAGAAATGCAAATCAAAACCACAATGAGATACCATCTCACACCAGTTAGAATGGCAATCATTGAAAAGTCAGTAAACAACAGGTGCTGGAGAGTATGTAGAGAAAAAGGAACACTTTTACACTGTTGGTGGGACTGTCAACTAGTTCAACCATTGTGGAAGTCAGTGTGGTGATTCCTCAGGGATCTAGAACTAGAAATACCATTTGACCCAGCCATCCCATTACTGGGTATATACCCAAAGGATTATAAATCATGCTGCTATAAAGACACATGCACATGTATGTTTATTGCGGCATTATTCACAATAGCAAAGACTTGGAACCAACCCAAATGTCCATCAATGATAGACTGGATTAAGAAAATGTGGCACATATACACCATGGAATACTATGCAGCCATAAAAAAGGATGAGTTCATGTCCTTTGTAGGGACAGGGATGAAACTGGAAACCACCATTCTCAGCAAACTATTGCAAGGACAGAAAACCAAACACTGCATGTTCTCACTCATAGGTGGGAATTGAACAATGAGAACACTTGGACACAGGAAGGGGAACATCACATACCAGGGCCTGTCATGGGGTGGGGGGAGTGAGGAGGGATAGCATTAGGAGATATACCTGATGTAAATGATGAATTAATGGGTGCAGCACACCAACATGGCACATGTATACATATGTAATAAATCTGCATGTTGCGCACATGTACCCTAGAACTTAAAGTATAATAAAAAAAAACTCAACAAGAAGATAACCAGTAATTAAGTTAATTATTTGTTTTTCCTTCCAACTTTTATTTTAAGTTCAGGAGATACACACACAGGTTTATTATATGGTTAAGGTGCACGTTGCTATGGTTTGGCGTACAAATTACGTCATTACACAGGTAATAAGCATAGTAACCGAGAGGTAGTTTTTTGGTCCTCACCCTCCTCCCACCCTCTACCCTTAAGTAGGGCCTGGTGTCTGTTGTTCCCCTCTTTGTGTTATGAGAATATGCAGTACTTGGTTTTCTCTTCCTGTGTTAATTACCTTAGGATAATGGCCTCCAGATGCATCCTTGTTGCTGCAAAGGGCATGATCTCATTCTTTTTATGGCTACATAGTATTCCATGATGCATACATACCACATTTCCTTTATCCAGTCCGCTGATGAGGGCCTTTAGGTTGATTCCATGTCTCTTCTATTGTGAATAATGCTGCAATAAATACATGATGCATATGTATTTATGGTAGAATAATTTATATTCCTTTGGGTATATACCCAGTAATGGGATTGCTGAGTAAAATGGTAGTTCTGTTTTAAATTCTTAGAGAAACCTCAAAATTAATAACAAATTACTTTAGCCAGAGTGGCTAAACTGATTTATAGCCACAGTGGCTAAACTAACTTACACTCCCACTAGCAGTGTATAAGCACTTCTTTTCTCCACAATGTCACCAGCATCTGTTATTTTTTTTTCACTTTTTAATAACAGCCATTCTAACCAGTGTGAGATGCTATCTCACTGTGGTTTTGATTTGCCTTCCACTAATGATTAGTGGTCTTGAACGTTTTTTCATAAGCTTTTTGGCTTCTTTTGAGAGGTGTCTGTTTGTATCCTTTGCCCATTTTTTAATGAGATTTTTTGTTATTTGTTTGTTGATTTGTTTAAGTTTCTTATAGATTTGGATATTAGACTTTTGTCAGATGCATAGTTTGCAAATATTTTCTCCCATTCTGTAAGTTGTCTGTTTACTCTGTTGACAGTTTCTTTTTGTGCAGAAGCTCTGTAATTTAATTATGTCCTACTTGTCAATTTTTGGTTTTGCTGCAGTGGCTTTTGGAATCTTCATCATGAAATCTTTGCCAGGACCTATGTCCAGAATGGTGTTTCCTAGCGGTTTTATCACTACAGTTTTTATAGTTTTAGGTTCTCACTTAAGGTTTTAAATCATCTTGAGTTGATTTTTGTATATGGTGAAAGGAAGAGGTCTAATTTCAATCTACTGTATATGGCTACCCAGTTATTCCAGCACCATTTATTGAATAGGGAGTCATTTCCAAATTGCTTTTTATTGTGGACTTTGTTGAATATCAGATGATTGTAGGTACACCGCATTACTTTTGGGTTCTCTGTGCTGTTTCATTGCACCATGTATCTGTTTTTGTACAAATACCATGGTGTTCTGGTAACTATAACCTTATAGAATGATTTGAAATTGAGTAGTACAATACCTCTGGCTTCGTTCTTTTTGCTTAAGATTGCTTAGCTATTTGGGCTGTTTTTTGGTTCCACGTGAATTTTAGAATAGTTTTTTTTTCTTTTTTTTTTAGTTCTGTGAAAAATTTTATTGGTAGTGGGATAGGACTAGCATAGAGTATATAAGTTGCTTTGTGGAGTAGGGCTATTTTAACAATATTGATTTTTCAAAACTATGAGCATGGAATGTTTTCCCATTTGCTTGTGTCATCTCTAATTTCTTTCAGTAGTGTTTTGTAATTCTCATTTTAGACACTGTTCACCTTCCTGATTAGCTGTATTCCTAGGTATTTTATTTTTTTGTGTCCATTGTAAATGGTATTGCATTCTTGTTTTGGCTCTCAGCTTTGATGTATTGGTGTACAGAAATGCTTTTTGGTACCTTGATTTTGTACCTGAAACTTTGCTAAAGTTGTTTATCAATTCTACAAAACTTTGGATAGAGTTTTTTTTTGTTTTTTTTTTAAGATGGAGTCTCGCTCTGTCACCCAGGCTGGAGTGCAGGGGCGCCATCTCTGCTCACTGCCAGCTCCCCGTCTCGGGTTCATGCCATTCTCCTGCCTCAGCTTCCCGAGTAGCTGGGACCACAGGCACCCAGCACCACGCCCGGCTTTTTGTATTTTTAGTAGAGACAGGGTTTCACCATGTTAGCCAAGACGGTCTCGATCTCCTGACCTAGTGATCCGCCCGCCTCGGCCTCCCAAAGTGCTGGGATTACAGGCATGAGCCTCTGAGCCCAGCCTCAGGGGTTTTCTGTGTATAGAATCATATCATCTGCAAGTGAGCTAGTTTGACTCCCTCTCTTCCTATTTGGAGGCCTTTTATTTCTTTCTCTTGCCTTACTATCCTGGCTAGAACTTCCAGAATTATGTTGAATAGGACTGGTAAAAGTAGGCATCATTGTCTTTTCCTGGTTCTCAAGATGAATGCCTCTAGCTTTTGCCTAGTCAGTATGATGTTGGTTGTGGGTTTGTCATAGATGGCTGTCATTATTTTGAGGTATATTCCTTCGATGTTTAGTTTGTTGAGTGTTTTTAACATGAAGGCATGTTGAATTTTATTGAATGTCTTTTCTATGTTTGATATGATCACACCATTTTTGCTTTGTTTCTGTTCTTTATGAATCACTTTTATTGATCTGTGTATGTTGAACTAACCTTGCATTGCATGGATAAAGCCTACTTGATTGTGGTGGATTAATTTTTGCTGTGCTGCTAGATTAAGTTTTGCAAGCATTTTGTTGAGGATTTTTGCATCTACATTCACCAGGGATATTTTCCTGAAATTTTCTTTTTTTTATTGTGTCTCTGCCAGGTTGGTATCAGAATGATGCTGGCCTTATGAATTAGGGAGGAGTTCCCTGTTCTCTATTTTTTGGAATAGTTGCAGTAGGATTGGAACCAGCTCTTCTTTATATGTCTGTAGAATTTGGCTGTAAATTCATCTGATCCAGGCCTTTTCTGGTTGGTAGGTTTTTAATTACTGTTTCAATTTCAGAACTCATTTCTGTTCTGTTCAGGGTGTCAGTTTCTTCCTGGATTAATCTTGGGAGCTTGTATGTTTCCAGGAATTTCTCCATTTCTTCTAGATTTTCTAGTTTATGTGCATATAGGTGTTTGTAGTAGTCTCTAGGGTTTTTTGTATTTTTGTGGGACCAGTGCTAATATCCCTTTTTCATTTCTGCTTGTGTTTATTTGGATTTTTCTTTCTGTTTTTGGTTATTAGTCTAGCTAGTGGTCCATCAATTGTATGTATTCTTTAAAAGAACCAACTTTTAGTTTAATTGATTTTTTGGTATTGTTTTGCATCTCCATTTCATTCAGTTCAAATCAATTTTGGTTATTTCTTTTCTTACTAGCTTGGGGGTTTGTTTGCTCTTGTTTTTCTAGGTCCTCTAGGTGTGATGTTAGATTGTTAATTTTGAGAGCTTTCTATCTTTTTCATGTGGATGTTTAGCACTGTAAGCTTTCATCTTAACACTGCTTTAGCTATGTCCCAGAGATTCTGGTATGTTGTATCTTTGTTTTCATTAATTTCTACGAATGTCTTGATTTCTGCCTTAATTTCATTGTTTACCCAAATGTCATTCAAGAGCAGATTGCTGGTTGATTTCCATGAAATTATATGTTTTTAAGAGTTCTTCTTGGTAGCAATTTCTGTTTTTACTGTGCTTTTGACCAAGAGTGTGGTTGATATAATTTCTTTTTTTTTTTTTTTTTTTGCTGTGAATTGCTTTCTGGCCAAACATGTGGCTGATTTTAGAGTATGTGCCATGTGTATATTAGAAGAATGGATATTCTGTTGTTGTTATGTGGATTGTTCCATGGATGTCTGTTAGGTCCATTTGGTCCAGTGTCAATTTTGGATCCCAAATATCTTTGTTAGTTTCCTGCCTTGATGATATGTATAGTACTGTCAGTGGGGTGTTAAATCTCCGACTATTATTGTGTGGTTATGTGAGTCTTTTTGTAGGTCTCTAAGAACTTGTTTTATAAATCTGGGTGCTCCAGTGTTAGGTGCATATATACTTAGGATAATTAAGCCTTTGAGTTGAATTGAACACTTTACCATTATGTAATGCTCTTCTTTGTCCTTTTTGATCTTTGTTGGTTTAAAGTCTGTTTGGTCTGAAATAAGAATACCAACCCCTGCTCTCTTTTGTTTTCCATTTGCTTATCAAATCTTTCTCCATTCTTTCACTTTGAGCCTATGGGTGTCATAGTATATGAGATGTGTTTCTTGAAGACAGCATACAGTTGGGTCTTGGTTCTTTATGCAGCTTGCCACTCTGTGCCTTTTAAGTGGGGTGTTTAGCACATTTGCATTCAAGATTAATATTGATTTGTGCAAATTTGATCCTGCCATGACGTTGTTAGCTGGTTGTTACATAGACTTAATTGTGTCAGTGTTTTATAGTGTCAATGGTCTGTATACTCAAGTGTGTTTTTGTAGTGTCCTGTAACAGTCTTTCATTTCCATGTTTAGCACTCCCACAAGGATGTCTCTTAAGGCATGTCAGGCGGTAATGAATTCCCTTAGCATTTGCTTGCCCGAAAAGAATTTTGTTTCTCTTTTTCTCATGAAGCTCTGTTTGGCTGAATTTGAAATTCTTTATTGGAATTTATTTTCTTTAAGGATGCTCCAATCTCTTCTTGCTTGTAGGACTTCTGCTGAAAGTTCTGCTGTAAGCCTAATATGGTTCCTTTTGTAAGTGACCTACCCCATCTCTCTCAGTGCTAATATTTTTTCTTTCATGTTGACCTTGGAGAATCCAATGACTGTGTGTCTTGGGCATGGTCATCTTGTATAGTACTTTGCAAGTGTTCTCTGAATTTCCTGAATTTGAATATTGACCTCTCTAACAAGGTTGGAGAAGTTTTCATGTACAGTATCCTCAAATATGTTTTCCAAGTTGCCTGCTCTCTCTCCCTCTCTTTGAGGAATGCCAGTGACTTGTAGGTTTATTCTCTTTATATAATCCCATATTTCTCCAAGGTTTTTTTTCCCCTTTTTTTCTTTGTTTTTGTCTAAGTTGATTGAAAGAACTGGTCTTTGATCTCTGATATTATTTCCTCAGCTTGTTCTGTTCTGCTGTTAATACTTCTGATTGTATTATGAAGTTCTTGTAATGATTTTTTCATCTCTATCAGATCAGTTTAGTTATTTCTTAAAATGGCTATTTCATTTTTCAGTTCTTGTATAATTTTACTCGATTGCTTACATTCCTTGGATTGGTTTTAACTTTCTCCTGAATCTCTATGATCTTCATTATTGTCTAGATTGTGAATTCTATGTCAGCCATTTTAGTCTGGATAAGAACCATTGCTGGGGAGCTAGTGTAGTCATTTGGAAGTAAGAAGACACTCTGGCTTTCAGAGTTGCCAGAGTTCTTGTGCTGGTCCTTTCTTATCTGTGTGGACTGATGTTCTTTTAATCTTTGAAGCTGCTGTCCTTTGGATGGGGTTTTTTGCTTTTATAATCTTTGATGTCCTTGAGGGATTGGCTATGGTATAACATGGGTTTAGTCAACTAGCTTCATTTCTGGATTATTTCAGAGGACCAAGGCTCAGCTCAGCAGTCCTGGGCTGTGTGCCCTAACCCTCTGGTGCTGGGACCAGGTCCATGCCTCTCTTCTATGGCCTCTTGAGGTTAAGCACCTGCTGTGATGGAGGTGCCAAGGTGTTTTTGGTCCAGTGCCAACAACAGGCTAATGGGAGGTGCACCACAAGTACTTCACTGGGGTGACGGCAGTGGGGTCTGTGCTCACAAGTGCATGGCAGTGGTGGCAGGGCTCAGGGTCTGCATGCATGATGCATGCATGACAACATTGGTGTGGCAGTGGCATCCATGTGCTCACGCATGCTGGCAAAGCAGTTGGGGGGAAGCTGTGGGCAAGTGAACATTGGCAAAGCAGTGGGAGGAGGCTGCAGGCAGGTGTGCATTGGTAGGAGCTCATTTGCCAAAGCTCCCTGATGGGTAGGCAAAGTCTACCAGGAAAAGAGCTACGGCACTGGCACGTGCCCTGGTTGAGCATCTGAGGCTGTGCTGCAAGCAGTTGCAGCCAGGCAGGGACCCTGGGAAAAACCAGCAGATAGCAGGGCACTCAGATTAGACTGGTCCCATCCCAACTGCAAGATAGCCCCTTTCTATACAGGTCTGACACTCAACAAATGCCACAACCACCTACATGAGCATTGCAAGCCTTGGAAGAGTGCTCCACTGCCAGCATTCCTGCGTCAAACCCTCTGGGTTCTGTGCAGACCACAGTCTTGTCCCTGCCACCCCTTCAAGCAGTTCTCCCTTCCAGCTCAAATGTCCGTGGTGGCCACTGGGTCTCCTGCAGCTATGATTCTGGAGGTTTGTGGTGAGAGTGGGCCATTTCACACATATGTAACTCATTCCTTCCCCAAAAGCCACTTGGAGCCAGGAACAAATCCTGGTGCTTGACAACCCTGTGCTGGGACCTCAATTTCCTTCTGTTTCAGCCCAGGGTCTGAGTCCTCTCACCATTCAATCTCAAAGTCTGCCTTCCAAAGATCTGCTGAGAGTGTGCTAGTCTTCTTGATGATCTGGTCTCTCAGTGGGAGAAGCTTTTTCCAGATGCATTTTGTCAGTCATATTGGCTCCTTTCCCTATTCTAATTTTAAAATAAGCTAAATATCTGAACAGACATTTTATCAAAGAAGATATACAGATGGCAAATAAGCATATGAAAAGATGTTCAACATCATATATCATTGAAGCATTATGAATTAGAACAACATTGAGATACCGCCATGCACCCATTAGACTGGCTAAAATTCAAAATACTGACATAATCAAATGCTAGTGAAAATACGAAGCAACAGGAATCCGCATTCACTGATGGTAAGAATGCATAATGGCACAGCCACTTTGGAAGATAACCTGGCAGGAGGGAGGAAATAAATGAGAATTCACTGTAGTTTTATTCGATTTTTTTGTAAAATAAAAACTGCTCTAAAAAATAAAATGTATTTTTTTTTAAAAAGAGGCAGTATAAAACTATTCCTGAAACAAAAATCACATAAAGATATACACAAAATAAAAAAATAAAAATATAGAAGGAAAGTCTTACCCTTTAGAAGAAACTACAGGGCAAGAAATTAAAAGTGATGTAAAATTGCCAACAGAATTTAAATGTCTGTCAATAAGACAATGACTTTTAAATGGAAAAACAGGCACAGTGAACCCAAGATAAAAAGTTCAGGGACATTCAATTTCATGCTACTTTCTTATCCAATCCCATCAGGACCTCAAAATTACATGATTGTGCTATATATTCTAAAAATTCATTTGTCTCTTTTGAAATAAGCAACATTCATATTCAACTCTAATTGATATTATAGTAATTAGAAGTCTAGGATATTGGCCAACTTAATCTAATTAAAGTTTCTCAGGGAATCATCATCATTATTTTTTAATTGTTGTATGCAACAGAAGTAAAATAACAGATTCATGATTCCACGTTGTAATGATTACTGACATCTTCATGATATTTGAAGAAATATTACATTTTTGCTACATGGCCAATTGGGAAATGAAAAAGAGAATGATGTAGAATTGCATACAATGATCTAAAGACTCAATGATGAATAGTTATTTATGGATATTGACAATGGCATAGTATTTAAGCAGCCAAATACACTCCTAACGAATGAGTGTAACACTGCAGAGGAAAATTGGTTTGGTCTTACATGCCAAAGACTACTATAGTTAGTGTTTTGTTTTTGGAGGGTTCCTTGGATATTAGTGACTATAATTTAGGGGAGTATTAGCCTTGTGGCAACAAAGACTCTTTGTTTGAAGGTCTGATTGCTACTTGGTCATTAAGTATGATGGGATCTTTTCTGTCTAAGATGGATTTTTTTTAGTTGAGCTGTGGATAGTACAAACTGATTCTCAATTAAAACTTGTATGAAATTTGCCATCTTTGAGACCAGCAATACTTCTTGTTTCAAAACACAGCAGAGGCAGCAAACTCAAGTATGTCATGCTAGCCATTTTACTTCCTGGTCTTTCTGTGCTTAGAAGCTTTCATTCTACCACGCAGTAGACAAGATAGAATGTCATCCTGTTGCTGAGCCTACAGGACACAGATACTCTGTCACAGTTTTGCTGAGTAGTCAGTGTCATTTATTGGGCACTTATGTGAGCATCTTCATCTGCTCATCTTGAAATTATTCAAAATCATCTTCACTTGTCCTCCTTTTTCTCACTTTCTGGGAAAATATGTACTGTATATTTCTTTCTCATCTGAATAAGAATCAGGGAAATACAAAAAAAACACCAATGAGATGCCGCATTTTATCCATAGGATTGGCAATAAATTATATTCTGCCAGCATCAAGAGTTGGTGAGGATGTTGATGGGATTAAAAGTTAGTATAAAACTTTGGCAGGGATGGCCAGTTGTGGATAAAACTCCTTTGGTCTCTTTCAGAGCACACAGTTTTAGGTGGGAAGTGGATACTGAACTAATGACTGACTGTATTTCCAGCCTTTCTTCCAGCTAAGTGGCCTTGAAACTATAGACGTTTCCTAGGTTATTACACAACACAAAATGCCCTATTCCCATTAACAGTCACTTCTCATGTTTTTCTTCCTCCTCCCAGGCAAACACTTGTCTATTTTCTGTCTCTCTAGACTTACCTATCCTGGGCATTTCTTACAAATGGATTCATATATGTGATCTTTTGTGACTGGCTTCTTTCCATCAGCATAATATCTTCAAAGTTCATTCATGTCATAGTATATGTATCAATACTTTATTCCTTTTTTAGTACTGAATAATATTCTATTGCATATGTATACCATATTGTGTTTATTACAGACATTTGGGTTGTTTCCAATTTTCAGTTATTATGGATAATACTGCTATATGCATTTACAAGTTAGGCCATGTAGCAACTCTATGTTTAACATTTCAAAGAACTGCCAAACTAGTTTTCTAAAGTTCCTGCAACATTTCACATTCCATTGGCAATGCATGAGAGTTTTCAATTTCTCTATATTCTTGTCAACACTTGTTATTGTCTATCTTTTTTATAATAGCCATACTAATCAGTGTAAAGTGGTATCATATTGTGGTTTTAATTTACATTTTTCTAATGAGTAATGATGTTGAGTATCATTCCATGTGTTTATTAGCTATTTCTATATCTTCTTAGATAAATATCTATTCAGATTCTTTGCCCATTTTTATTGTGCTTTTTTTCATTATTGAGTTGTCTGGCTTTCCATATATTCAAGATACAAGTCCTTTATCAGATATGTAGTTTGCAAATATTTTCTCCCAGTCTGAGTTGTCTTTTCATATTCTTGATGGTATTTTTGCAACACAAAATTGTTTAATTTTTATGAAGTCCACACTTATTTTTATTATAAGAATTAATCTTTATCATTAAGATAAATGAATAGCATCATAGTGAACATCAGGCCTGTATCACACAATGACAAAGAAATAGATGAGTTAGCTAAGAATGACAATTTTGACTAACAGTAAAGAAACATTTTCCAGGATAAATTCACTACAGAAAAAAATTTTGGAACAGCTCCTGGGTAACTATCTGGTATTGTCATTTTTTAGTTACTCTTCTGAGAATTCACCAAAGCAATAAAACTTCTCTGGCCATTATAACTTGAAGCACTTACTAGATTTTTCTATTCAGAATTATCTTTACAAAAGGGAACTGTCAGATTACTTATCTGTTAATTAAAGATATTGTAATATTGTGATGTCAATGGTACAGTGGCTTACTATGGTTTGTTCTTCCTTCTAAAAATCTTCAGATTAAAAAGAAAGAAAGCTAAGACTTACTAAGCTCATAATATGGGCCAGGGACTTTATAAAGCATTTTACTAAATGGAAAAATAATTCATAATACAGTCATTCAGGAGAAGTTCTGCAGCCACAAAATATAGCCCTCCTTTGTTTTCTAGTTTCTGTAACAGAAAAGTGAAGTATTCATTCAATTTGTCTTAAAGAAATATTAAATGCCTACTATGTGCCACTTATTTTACCAGGTATTACAATGGAAAATGTGATCTATTTATCATCAAGGGGACTGTAGTTTGAGAAGGATGAGGAGAAAGATGTAAACCAATAAATATAATAAAGTGTTACAGGAACAGAGTATTTATAGGGTACAGGGGATGAACAAAAGACAACAATATTAGTGAATATATAGGTGCTTAATGTACATTGTTTCATTTTAATACACACAATAGTCCTGTAAATCAGATATTTCCATCTCCACTACATAAATGAGGAAATTAAGGCCCAGGAAAGTTAAAGGACTTAAAAAAGATTAGAAAAACTAATAAGTAACACGATAGAAAGCCAAAGCAAGGGCCCCTGATTGCAAAACTGTGTTTATTGCAATCTGTCATGTAGACCCTCAAACTCTCACTACACTTATCCTGTTAGTCAAGCTAATGATACAGTGGCAAGAAAAGTGTGGCTCCGGGAGCATCAGTCATTCTGTGAGCTCATCAGTCTGCATTATCTATTGATTATTAATATATTCTCAATACAACTCTTCTTCTTCAAATTTAGATCTATCCTAATACACTGTAAGATTACAATAGCTATTAGGAATATGCAATTGCTCCCGAGAATCCTTATTAAACATAGGATTTTAAAGCCCTTATTTTTATCTTACATTGTTAAGCCTTGTGGCAAATTGAATCATTGTTTGCAATTTTTTTGCCTCCCCTTCTTTACACCTTATACATCTGCACCCCTTACCACTTCCCCTTTTAATTCCAGTTACCAAAATGCGCAGAGTTTAGTGCCCAATCCCATCAACACTGGGTTTGACCATTGTCTTGCTTTGAACAATGGAATAAGGGTAAAAGCAACTACGTACAGTTCCAACTGAGGCTAACGGTGCAATGCCTGTTTCTCCTTGTGCATGCTGTCCATGTGCACTTTATGCTTTCATGCATATTAATGATTGCTATTCAAAAAAGTTGCTCTGTAACTGCACATCTTCGGCCTGAGCCCTACAATAAACATAGGTTGGAACACATCAGAGACAAACGCACACCAAGAAGCCTAGCTCAGCTTAGATCAGCTGATCTTCAACTTTCCTGCAAGAGCATGAGAAATAAATACTTATGGTACATGCCACAGAGATTTTTATGGTTGTTGTTTACACCACGATAGCTAACAGAGACAAGCCTTACTCTCTTCCTCCTGGGGAATTTAGAATATAAGCACTCCAGATTGATTTATCCAGCTTGTAACATGAAACTTCAATGGATAATATGGTCAGCCTATTTAATCTCTAAGTAACAAGAAAATCATGATTACAGAGAATTAAGACCTGCAGCCATTACTTCCATTATAAAGTAAAAGTAATATGTCCTTGAATGTATCAAACTTAATAGGTCAAAATTTGGACACTTTATTTCTGCCTCTGAACTTAATTCCTCTTTCAGTTTCCCAGCACAGTAAATGCCACCTCGGTCCAGCTAGAAACCCAGGAAGTCATCCTGAACTCTTTCCACTTCATTGCTCACTACATCCAATCCATCAGCAGCTTTTCCAAAGATTTTCCAGGATTCATTCACTTTTCTCTTTGGCCCCTCTACAGTTTCCTAACCCTTGCAAGCACATCAGTCTTTTCTGCTCATCAAAACACACCATAAGGAAAGTAGCAAAGACAAACCACAAAAAGCAAAAAAATAAAAGCTAAAAAGATTTGCTGCCTACCAAAAATTGTTATAAGTTTAGAACAGTGCTGTCTGTCCAATAGAAAAAATGCAAACCACCTATGTAATTTTAAATTTTCTAATAATCACATTTTAAAATGTTAACACAATTGTTTAAAATAATTTTAATAATATGTTGTTACTTAAGCCAATGCATCAGAATTTCATCAACAGTAAATAAATATAAAAATTAATGAGAACTTTATACTTTTTCATACTGTCTTCAAAATTTAGTTTTTGTGCTACTTTTACAAAACATCTCAATTTAGACTAGTTGGATTTCAAGTGAGTATATGAGCACTTATGAATCAATGAGAAAAAGACAAACCATCCAAAAGAACGGTGAGAAAAAGACACGAACAAAAATGCATACATTCTGTCTTCGTTTTTACTCTGTGTTTACAGTCATAGTACATTTAAAGTGCTTTTTCTGTGATTAGACCGAGACACTGTGGAGATGGCAGGGAGAGTTTTCTTCCTCTCTAGAAGGAATAAAAATGAATGCAAATCTTAATTATTCATAGTTGTGATTTTATTTGTTACTTAGAGATTCAACAGATTGGCCACATTATTCACTGAAGTTTCATGTTTAATTCTGTTATACTTTAATGGTGATCGATGTTCGTAAAATTTCCATTACCTAAGGTACTTTTGACCCTGATAGCCAATTCATTCCTCTTAGGAAAAAATGCTGCTTCTATATCACAGAATCTTCACTGTCAGCATGGCAGCAACCCCAAAATTGGTGGACAAAAGGGAAAAAAAATCAAATTTAGTTATTTTCCAAAGTATACAAATTTACTTATTTTCTAAACTCATAAGAAAGAAACTAAGCAACCAAGTTTAGCTTCTTGAACATTGCAGACAGCATCCTTGATAAAGGATTTCTTATTAATCTCTTAAAAACGTTCACCTTGTTAAGTCCATTGTTTTAAATATACCTGAGAGTTTTGTCCTTTCAAAAGAACAATTATGGCAGTAATTTTTCTGTGCTGTTCATGAGCGTGCTGAAAAGGTTATTCATTTCATAAATGATACTATTAGACTTCCTGGCGTTTTTTGTTCAAAGAATTCCCGATAAGCTTCCTCACAGAAATAAGCTTATAAAGGAAATAATTACTGAGCCTCAAGAAATAAGTTTTTGATAGTCTGAGGTGGGAAACTGACTCATTCTGAAGAAGGGGAGAGTTAAATATTTGAGCCCCTCCAAGGCTGATGGCTCATTAATAGCAGGGAAAAAGGGCTCTGAGAGATCATGTGAAGTCCTGCCACTCACGTGTCCCATGATCCTGATATAAGAGCTGGCATGGCTTTTCTCAAAATAGGGAGTAAAGTGAAATAAATAAAAGTCATAACATAACCTGAGGATATGGTAAAACAACACAAATGACTGCAATGTTAAAAACAACAGCAACAAAAACAGAACTAAGAGGAGTAAGACCACTGATATGGTTCGGATGTCTGTGCCCCGCAAGCCTCATGTTGAAATGTCATCCCCAGTTCTGGAGGTGGGGCCTGGTGAGAGGTGTTTGCGTCATGGGGGCGGATCCCTCATGAGCAGCTTGGTGCCATCCTCTCAGGGTAATGAGTGAGTTCTCACTCTCTGAGTTCACATGAGATCTGGTTGTTTATAAAAGTCTGGGACCTCCTTCCTGCCTCTTGCTGCCTCTCTTGCCATGTGGTACACTGGCTTCCCCCTTCACCTTCCTCCACGACTGTAAGCTTCCTGAGGCTCTCACCAGAAGCCAAGCAGATGTTGTTGCCGTGCTTTTAAAACCTGTAGAACTGTGAGCAAATTAACCCTGCTTTCTTTACAAATTATTTGGCCTCGAATATTCCTTTAAAGCAAGGCAAATAGACTAATACGCTCAATATATTAAGAAATTCAATAATTACTTTATAACCCTTGGGAGGGTCCAACTCCACCAACATGAACAACCAAGGAAGGAGAAATGGCATGAGGGCCAAGTCATGATGACCACACAGCAAGCCCGTGAGTGATGTTATTATGGGAGTAACCACTAGGTCCAAGTCACTCCCAGCCCCTGGTGTAAGCATCAAGGTGGAGGCTAAAATGAAAACCAATCGAGGCTGCATCCTATCTCAAGGATTAGGTGATATTTGGCACCAGAAGCTGGAGTACTCTGGGTGAACCATCCAGATTTTTCTGCCAAGGAAAGGGAAGTTGTTGAGTGATTTGGGAGCCTAGAGAATGCCCTCTGTGGGAGGAGAGGGAGACAACGATTATGTTTCTTTCACTGGAGACCTTATCTCCACCCTCCAGCAGCCTGGAGACTAGCAGAAAGTCATCCTGCTTTCACTTGCTCTGAGCATTGCAAAAGTTTTCATAGTTTCGAGAAGCTTACTTTCCCTTCAGCACTTTTTAAAACCTACTTACCAATTTTATGGACTACTTATTTGACATTGTATGTGATTTACAATGTGAAAAATCCCAACTGGTCTACTTCATGACCAGAAAGATGGTCCTACTGAGCTTTGGAATTGCTGTACCTGTTCTTTGAGCTATAATATATAGCTCAGGTATTTTGGGGATATTGCATCCAAATCTAAAATGTAAGCTGAAAGAAAAAAAAAAAAAGCGCATTACTTGAAATTCAGTCTCAGAAAAATGTTTCTCAAATTTTTTTTCCTATTTCTCAATTTTCCTTTAGGCAATTAAAAAGCAAAACATCACTTCAGAAGATACACATTTAATCTATGTTATAGGGAGCATGTAATTTGAATCTAAACCCCTTAAATTATCTGTCCATTAGCAAAAAACAGAGTTTGCACTCCAAAAACTATTTTGTTTAATTGAAAGTGCTCAAAGGCAACCCTTCATAAGTATTCAAATTCAGTGACTTGAATTAATTTACCTCTATTTAACTATTCTGTCCTGGGATGCAATTGAAAGTAACAAAGCTAATAAGTAAAGGTAATAGACTACTCTCCACAGGGATTAATATAGATTAATAAATTAATCCATCTTGATTAATAAAGAAAGTCTATCTTAGACATTTAAGCAAAATGCCTTATTACTTTTCTTCTTGGCAGCAAGGATATTTTAAATTATATCCTATATAATATCCTATTATGTTGGTGTTTCCCCCTCAATTTTCTAATTTGAGAAATTCTAAATTTATGGGAAAGTTGTAAGAGTAAGAACAATTAATGTCTATATACCAATTATCTCTATTCATCAATTATTACCATTTTACCACATTTCTCCTTTCTCTTTTGTGACTTAAGAATCAGTTTATAGCTTGACAACCTCACTTCTGAATACTTCAGCCTTTATTTCAAAAGAACAAGGATATTTTCCTACATAAACATAATTCAGTTATTCAAGTCAATAAAATTAACATTGATACACTTCCATCATTTAATATTTACCCTATATTCAAATTTTCCTTATTTTCCAATAGTGTCCTTTATAACTTTAAAAAAAAATAAACCGTGGGGTAAAGAATCATGTATTGAATGTAGTTGCTATATCCTCACCTACTTTATTCTAGACAAGTTCACTTGCTTTTAATTTTTTTAATTAAAATCATTTTATTTTATTTTATTTTATATATATATTTTAATATTATTATACTTTAAGTTTTAGGGTACATGTGCACAACGTGCAGGTTTGTTACATATGTATACATGTGCCATGTTGGTGTGCTGCACCCATTAACTCGTCATTTACATTAGGTATATCTCCTAATGCTATCCCTCCCCCCTCCCCCCACCCCACAGTAGTCCCCGGTGTGAGATGTTCCCCTTCCTGTGTCCAAGTGTTCTCATTGTTCAATTCCCACCTATGAGTGAGAACATGCGGTGTTTGGTTTTTTGTCCTTGTGATAGTTTGATGAGAATGATGATTTCCAGCTTCATCCATGTCCCTACAAAGGACATGAACTCATCCATTTTTATAGCTGCATAGTATTCCCTGGTGTATATGTGCCACATTTTCTTAATCCAGTCTATCGTTGTTGGACATTTAGGTTGGTTCCAAGTCTTTGCTATTGTGAATAGTGCCCCTATAAACATACGTGTGCATGTGTCTTTATAGCAGCATGATTGATAATCCTTTGGGTGTATACCCAGTAATGGGATGGCTGGGTCAAATGGTATTTCTAGTTCTAGATCCCTGAGGAATCGCCACACCAACTCCCACAATGGTTGAACTAGTTTACAGTCCCACCAACAGTGTAAAAGTGTTCCTATTTCTCCACATCCTCTCCAGCACCTGTTGTTTCCTGACTTTTTAATGATTGCCATTCTAAGTGGTATGAGATGGTATCTCATTGTGGTTTTGATTTGCATTTCTCTGATGGCCAGTGATAAGCATTTTTTCATGTGTTTTTTGGCTGCATAAATGTCTTCTTTTGAGAAGTGTCTGTTCATATACTTTGCCCACTTTTTGATGGGGTTTCTTTTTTTTTCTTGTAAATTTGTTGGAGTTCATTGTAGATTCTAGATATTAGCCCTTTGTCAGATGAGTAGGTTGCAAAAATTTTCTCCCATTCTGTAGGTTGCCTGTTCACTCTGATGGTAGTTTCTTTTGCTGTGCAGAAGCTCTTTAGTTTAATTAGATCCCATTTGTCAATTTTGGCTTTTGTTGCCATTGCTTTTGGTGTTTTGGACATGAAGTCCTTGCCCATGCCTATGTCCTGAATGGTATTGCCTAGGTTTTCTTCTAGGGTTTTTATGGTTTTAGGTCTAACATGTAAGTCTTTAATCCATCTTGAATTAATTTTAGTATAAGGTGTAAGGAAGGGATCCAGTTTCAGCTTTCTACATATGGCTAGCCAGTTTTCCCAGCACCATTTATTAAATAGGGAATCCTTTCCCCATTGCTTGTTTTTCTCAGGTTTGTCAAAGATCAGATAGTTGTAGATATGCGGCATTATTTCTGAGGGCTCTGTTCTGTTCCATTGATCTATATCTCTGTTTTGGTACCAGTACCATGCTGTTTTGGTTACTGTAGCCTTGTAGTATAGTTTGAAGTCAGGTAGCGTGATGTCTCCGGCTTTGTTCTTTTGGCTTAGGATTGACTTGGCGATGCAGGCTCTTTTTTGGTTCCATATGAACTTTAAAGTAGTTCTTTCCAATTCTGTGAAGAAAGTCATTGGTAGCTTGATGGGCATGGCATTGAATCTATAAATTACTTTGGGCGCTATGGCCATTTTCATGATATTGATTCTTCCTACCCATGAGCATGGAATGTTCTTCCATTTCTTTGTATCCTCTTTTATTTCATTGAGGATTGGTTTGTAGTTCTCCTTGAAGAGGTCCTTCACATCCCTTGCAAGTTGGATTCCTAAGTATTTTATTCTCTTTGAAGCAATTGTGAATGGGAGTTCACTCATGATTTGGCTCTCTGTTTGTCTGTTATTGGTGTATAAGAATGCTTGTGATTTTTGCACATTGATTTTGTATCCTGAGACTTTGCTGAAGTTGCTTATCAGCTTAAGGAGATTTTGGGCTGAGACAATGGGGTTTTCTAGATATACAATCATGTCATCTGCAAACAGGGACAATTTGACTTCCTCTTTTCCTAATTGAATACCCTTTATTTTCTTCTCCTGCCTGATTGCCCTGGCCAGAACTTCCAACACTATGTTGAATAGGAGTGGTGAGAGAGGGCATCCCTCTCTTGTGGCGGTTTTCAAAGGGAATGCTTCTGGTTTTTGTCCATTCAGTATGATACTGGCTGTGAGTTTGTCATAGAAAGCCCTTATTATTTTGAGATACGTCCCATCAATACCTAATTTATTGAGAGTTTTTAGCATAAAGCGTTGAATTTTGTCAAAGGCCTTTTCTGCATCTATTGAGATAATTATGTGGTTTTTGTCTTTGGTTCTGTTTATATGCTGGATTACGTTTATTGGTTTTCTTACGCTGAACCAGCCTTGCATCCGAGGGATGAAGCCCACTTGATCATGGTGGATAAGCTTTCTGATGTGTTGCTGGATTCGGTTTGCCAGTATTTTATTGAGGATTTTTGCATCAATGTTAATAAAGGATATTGGTCAAAAATTCTCTTTCTTTGTTGTGTCTCTGCCAGGCTTTGGTATCAGGATGATGCTGGCCTCATAAAATGAGTTAGGTAGGATTCCCTCTTTTTCTATTGATTGGAATAGTTTCAGAAGGAATGGTGCCAGCTCCCCTTAGTACCTCTGGTAGAATTCGGCTGTGAATCCATCTGGTCCTGGACTTTTTTTGGTTGGTAAGCTATTGATTATTACCTCAATTTCAGAGCTTGTTATTGGTCTATTCAGAGATTCAACTTCTTCCTGGTTTAATCTTGGGAGAGTGTATGTGTTGAGGAATTTCTCCATTTCTTCTAGATTTTCTAGTTTATTTGCGTAGAGGTGTTTATAATATTCTCTGATGGTAGTTTGTATTTCTGTGGGATCGGTGGTGGTATCCCCTTTATGATTTTTTATTACGTCTATTTGATTCTTCTCTCTTTTCTTCTTTTTAGTCTTGCTGGTGGTCTGTCAATTTTGCTGATCTCTTCAAAAAAGCAGCTCCTGGATTCATTGATTTTTTGGAGGGATTTTTATGTCTCTATTTCCTTCAGTTCTGCTCTGATCTTATTTATTTCTTGCCTTCTGCTAGCTTTTGAATGTGTTTGCTCTTGCTTCTCTAGTTCCGTTAATTGTGATGTTAGAGTATCAATGTTAGATCTTTCCTACTTTCTCTTGTGGGCATTTAGTGCTATAAATTTCCCTCTACACACTGCTTTGAATGTGTCCCAGAGATTCTGGTATGTTGTGCCTTTGTTCTTGTTGGTTTCAAAGAACATCTTTATTTGTCCCTTCATTTCGTTATGTACCCAGTAGTCATTCAGGAGCAGGTTGTTCAGTTTCCATGTAGTTGAGCAGTTTTGAGTGAGTTTCTTAATCCTGAGTTCTAGTTTGATTGCACTGTGGTCTGAGAGACAGTTTCTTATAATTTGTGTTCTTTTACATATGCTGAGGAGTGCTTTACTTCCAACTATGTGGTCAATTTTGGAGTAGGTGTGGTGTGGTGCTGAAAAGAATGTATATTCTGTTGATTTGGGGTGGAGAGTTCTGTAGATGTCTATTAGTTCTGCTTGGTGCAGAGCTAAGTTCAATTCCTGGATATTCTTCTTAACTTTCTGTCTCATTGATCTGTCTAATGTTGACAGTGGGGTGTTAAAATCTCCCATTATTATTGCATGTGAGTCTAAGTCTCTTTGTAGGTCACTAAGGACCTGCTTTATGAATCTGGGTGCTCCTGTATTGGGTGCATATATATTTAGGATAGTTAGCTCTTCTTGTTGAATTGATCCGTTTACCATTATGTAATGGCCTTCTTTGTCTCTTTTGATCTTTGTTGGTTTAAAGTCTGTTTTATCCAAGAGTAGGATTGCAACCCCTGCCATTTTTTGTTTTCCATTTGCTTGGTAGATCTTCCTCCATCCCTTTATTTTGAGCCTATGTGTGTCTCTGCACGTGAGATGGGTTTCCTGAATACAGCACACTGATGGGTCTTGACTCTTTATCCAGTTTGCCAGTCTATGCCTTTTAATTGGAGCATTTAGCCCATTTACATATATGGTTAGTATTGTTATGGGTGAATTTGATCCTGTCATTATGATGTTAGCTGATTATTTTGCTTGTCAGTTGATGCAGTTTCTTCCTAGCCTCGATGGTCTTTACAATTTGGCATGTTTTGCAGTGGCTGGTACCGGTTTTTCCATTCCATGTTTAGTGCTTCCTTCAGGAGCTCTATTAGGGCAGGCCTGGTGGTGACAAAATCTCTCAGCATTTGCTTGTCTGTAAAGTATTTTATTTCTCCTTTATTTATGAAGCTTAGTTTGGCTGCATATGAAATTCTGGGTTGAAATTTCTTTTCTTTAAGAATGTTGAATATTGGCCCCCACTCTCTTCTGGCTTGTAGAGTTTCTGCCGAGAGATCTGCTGTTAGTCTGATGGGCTTCCCTTTGTGGGTAACCTGACCTTTCTCTCTGGCTGCCCTTAACATTTTTTCCTTCATTTCAACTTTGGTGAATCTGACATTTATGTGTCTTGGAGGTGGTCTTCTCAAGGAGTATCTTCATGGCATTTTCTGTATTTCCTGACTTTGAATATTTGGCCTGCCTTCTTAGATTGGGGAAATTCTCCTGGATAATATCCTGCAGAGTGTCTTCCAGCTTGGTTCCATTCTCCCCGTCACTTTCATGTACACCAATCAGACGTAGATTTGGTCTTTTCACATAGTCCCATATTTCTTGGAGGCTTTGTTCATTTCTTTTTATTCTTTTTTCTCTAAACTTCTCTTCATGCTTCATTTCATTCATTTCATCTTCCATCGCTGATACCCTTTCTTCCCGTTGATTGCATCAGTTACTGAGGCTTGTGCATTTGTCACGTAGTTCTCGTGCCATGGTTTTCAGCTCCGTCAGGTCCTTTAAGGACTTCTCTGCATTTGTTATTCTAGTTATTCATTCATCTAATTTTTTTTCAAAGTTTTTAACTTCTTTGCCATTGGTTCGAAATTCCTCCTTTAGCTCGGAGTAGTTTGATCTTCTGAAGCCTTCTTCTCTCAACTCGTCAAAGTTATTCTCCCTCCAGCTTTGTTCCATTGCTGGTGAGGAGCTGTGTTCCTTTGGAGGAGGAGAGGCACTCTGATTTTTAGAGTTTCTGGTTTTTCTCCTCTGTTTTTTCCCCATCTTTGTGGTTTTATCTACCTTTGGTCTGTGATGATGGTAACTTACAGGTGGGTTTTTGGTGTGGATGTCCTTTCTGTTTGTTAGTTTTCCTTCTAACAGACAGGACCCTCAGCTGCAGGTCTGTTGGAGTTTACTGGAGGTCCACTCCAGACCCTTTTTGCCTGGATATCAGCAGCGGTGGCTGCAGAACAGCCGATATTGGTGAACAACCTATGCTGCTGCCTGATTGTTCCTCTGGAAGTTTTGTCTCAGAGGAGTACCCAGCCGTGTGAGGTGTCAGTCCGCCCCTACTGGGGGGTGCCTCCCAGTTAGGCTATTCAGGGGTCAGGGACCCACTTGAGGAAGCAGTCTGCCTGTTCTCAGATCTCAAGCTGCGTGCTGGAAGAACCACTGCTCTCTTCAAAGCTGTCAGAGAAGGACATTTAAGTCTGCAGAGGTTACTGCTGTCTTTTGTTTGTCTGTGCCCTGCTGCCAGTGGTGGAGCCTATAGAGGCAGGTAGGCCTCCTTGAGCTGTGGGGGGCTTCACCCAGTTTGAGCTTCCTGGCGGCTTTATTTACCTACTCAAGCCTGGGCAATGGTGGGTGCCCCTCCCCCAGTCTCGCTGCCGCCTTGCAGTTTTATCTCAGACTGCTGTGCTAGCAATGAGCGAGGCTCTGTGGGCGTAGGACCCTCCAAGCCATGTGCAGGATATAATCTCCTGGTGTGCCGTTTGTTAAGGCCATTGGAAAACCACAGTATTAGGGTGGGAGTGACCCGATTTTCCACGTGCCATCTGTCACCCCTTTTTTTGACTAGGAAAGGGAATTCCCTGACACCTTGCACTTCCCGGGTGAGGTGAAGCCTCGCCCTGCTTCGGCTCATGCATGGTGCACTGCATCTACTATCCTGCTCCACTCTCTGGCACTCCCCAGTGAGATGAATCTGGTACCTCCTCAGTGAGATGAACCTTGGAAATGCAGAAATCACCCATCTTCTGCGTCGCTCACTCTGGGTGCTGTAGAATGGAGCTGTTCCTATTCAACCATCTTGGCTCCCTGCTTTTAATTTTTATTCTTTGTTTTCTAAACAATCCTGAGAGGAAATTGCAGAGATTAACCAGAAATATCTCAGCATTTATCTCTAAAGAGCAAAGTTCTCCCCTTACTGAAACAGTGTGGTTTAAAAATTTGTGTGTGGGTTTTTGTTTTACTATATTTATTATAAAAATATATTGCTTCTTTTTACAAAAAGTTGGGAAAAAATAATAGGAGAAGAGAGGGAAGATCATTACCATCACCTAGCGAAAAATTGTGACTATTTTGTTACATTTCATTTTAGTCTTTTCTTTCTGTTTGCTTATTTTTTGCTTTCATGTCATATACAAGGAATATGTCTGAAAAAGTTAAATAACATGTTTTAACTTCCACTTAACAGCATCTCTCAAGCCAAAACAACACAAACACAAACACTGCTGGACCAGTAAGACCAAAAGATTCAGGGCAATGAGTCCAAAAATCAACATCAAGATTCCCTGGAACCCAAAAGTTTGCCTAGAATTGTGGCAGCAAATTGACACACAAAATCTTTCCATTATATTATTCTTCAGAGTTTCAAGGCAACTGTTGGTTGATAAAATTGTAGCTTCAGCCAGACTAATCTGAATACCAGAATTTTCCACTGTGGCATCTAATGGAAGATATTGAAATGTCAAGGGAGCCTGAGATGGGGTGAGCGTCAGATGGTAATTTTCTCAGTTGTATCATGGCAGATTAGCTGAATTCCTCTCTAATTGCCTAGAGGACCAAGGTAAGAGGAGAGTTTTAAAATGAACTTGAGGGCAATAAAGGGCATCAGATGATAAAAAATGAGTTGATGCAGTTTTGGCACACATTCAAAACCTTCAGCTTTTCACTAGATTTTTTTTTTCATTATCATTGAGAATGCACTTTATATTTCCCGAAGGAAAGTGTCCTCAAACAGAGCCATTCAGAGCACATTTCAAAGGAAATGAGGGTATCATGTTACATGTATATTGACCTGAAAAGGCACTGCAGAGACAGGCAGAACTACCTGATTAAATAGAGTCTAGGTTTTTTTGATATTTCTCTCCGCCAAAACTCTATGGGAAGCCAGACACAGACATCTGAGATTAGAATAGTGCTCCAATGTGTAAGTTTATTACCAACTGGTATGAGTTTTATAGACATGCTTGATAAAAGTCTGACAATTTTTTAAATGACTAAACTTTTCTGAAAAAGCAAGAAAGGAAAAGTTTAGTAGTCCTTATGATCTCTTATAACAGAAAAGACAAAATGTAAAATGAATATAATTTATTAACTTAGAGTCATGTGCCCTTCCAAACTATGGAAACAGGACCACGCTTTCAAATTCTCTAGAATGGTTTTACATGACTACTCTTTTCATGGGTGTTGAAAGGAACAATTCATTATTATATGCATATACAATTAAAAAGATTAAAGTAACAAATAAGAAATAAGAACTGCTTGTTCTTTGGGAAAGAGAGTTATTATTTCTCCTTTTTTGTAAATATTATGCTCAAGATCAAGTTTATGCTTTTATGATACCATTAAATGTAATTGATAGTCTCCATTTTTCCTGTTTTGTTTATTTAAAAAAGGAAACAACCATTTGTTAAAATTAAGTTTGGGTAGTTCTAACAGCTCATGTGAAAATTATAAGCCATGCTTTTTACATTGTTTTACTTAAAAAAAATCCATTTGTAGTATAATAATTTAATTGGTTCATTTTAAATTCCAATGTAGCAGTTGTTACTGTAATCTAGCATAAAAGGCAGAGCACATTTCAAGAAGTAACTTTAAAACTTTAAAAGTGCATAACATTCTTCCATGAGTGTAATAACATCATAAATTAAAATTTCATCAAAAGATATGTATATTTATAGTAATTTTTACATATATGTGTATAGATGTGCAAATTCTGAATCTTTCCTGATTATCAACATCAGGAAATAATAAATAAATATATTCTTAGTACGAATTGTTATCCCAGCCCTCCTCCCCCACTACACTCACAACTGCTAAAATACTACAGATCTGCTGTGTGAACAATGATAGAAAATAAGTGTGTATGTTATCTTTTCTAATAAGATATGTCCTTCACTTTACATAAAGGACTTTCTCAGGCTATTTTCAAATTATTCCCAATTTTTTAAAAAATGAAATGTTTTTCTGAACTCTGGACTTTCCATGTTCAGTGTTCATCAGACAGTTAGGCCTTTTGAAATGACACTTACAGGAACTTGTATCTTCTAAAGGGACAAATTACTACTTAAAAAGAGAATATGCAACAATTAGTACTCCAAGGTGTTCATTGTTAAATTCATGGCAAAGGCATGAACTTTGAAACCCCTATGGTTTTGAGCTGCAAAAGATATCATAGGGGCCCAGCGCAGTGGCTCACGCCTGTAATCCCAGCACTTTGGGAGGCTAAGGAGGGCAGATCATGAGGTCAGAAGGTTGAGACAATCCTGGCCAACATGGTGAAACCCCATCTCTAATAAAATTATGAAAATTAGCTGGGTGTGGTGGCACACACCTATAGTCCCAGCAACTCAGGAGGCTGAGGCAGAAGAATTGCTTGAACCAGGGTGGCAGAGGCTGCATTGAGCTGAGATCACACCACTGCACTCCAGCCTGGGTGACAGAGCAAGACTCTGTCACAAAAAAAAAAGAGATCATAGGAAGTTGATATTAAGAGATTCCAAAAGTAGTCTTCATGCTACACAACACTGAAGAGATGCAAGAGTTGAAATTTTGAAAATATTAATATATGCATCTTGTATTTAACCCAATAGTCACGAGTGACATAAAATGTGACAGTAAGTAGTGGTGATGGTGGGACATTAGTTAAAGCAAGGCTAGGAATGACATACCCTAATCCTAACCCTATTAGTAAGTGACTACACCTGTTGTATTAGTGAAAAAAACAAAAAAATTATCTTCAAAAATTGCATCTAAAACCCAGCCATTTGTACCCACCAGTCAGTGTCAACAACAGAAATCACCACTATGAGTATAAATGTTCTTTGGATTCAACCATTTCTCAACAAACAGCATCTCCCAAGCTGATTCTCCCAAGCATCTTTAGGGATTGAAACAGTGCTGAACTCAAAGTCAGAAACAATGGGTTCAAGTCCAGACGATGCCACTTCTCAGTACCTTGAGGTATTTTTTCTGGCAGGGTGGTTGCCTATGTCTGTCTTGAATGGTCAAACTCTCCCAACACTCCACACACTCCACACCAACTCAGGAAGTCCACAGAGTCTGAGAAGGGAGCAAGGATTTCTCGTCTTGGTTCTTACTTGGTATGGACTGAATGTTTGTGCCCCTCAGAGTTAATATGTTGAGGTTCTAATCGTCAACAGGATAATATTTGGAGATGGAGTCTTTGGGAGGTAATTAGGTCATGAGAATGGAGCCCTTATGAACAGGAGTAGTTCCCTTATTAGAAGAAATACAAAGAAATTCTCTCTCTCTCTGTATACCTTGTGAAGACACAGGGAGAAGGTTTCCATCTTTAAACCAAGACAAGGGCCCTCCACAAGAACTCCATCATGCTGACACCCCTTACCTCAGACTTCCATCTTCCAGAACTGTGAGAAACATATGTTGGTTGTTTAATCCACCCAGTCTATGATATTCTGTGATAGCAGCCTAAACCATTACTCAATTCTCAAATCTTTGTGATTTTGGTAAGAAATTTGTTTCTTCAATGTGAGAAACATTTTGCTTATATGCTTTTGTTTCTGTCTCCCTCCACTCTCATCACTTTTACTTCTTCCTTGCCTCAATCCCTACCCAAATCTATCATTAATTCTCTATACACTCATACCCTTGTTTGGTTGTTTGGTAAATGCTCATCTTCTTTTATGAAAATTCAATCTGAGGTCCCACATCTTAATACTCTTTGGAAATTTAGAATAATTGAGTTTTAACATTTTCCCCTTTATTTGTGAGATTCAGTGGTCATTTTTCCTCACACAGTCATTTCATCTTTACCAGCATGTGGGAAACTAATATTTCTACCTGGTTAGCATTGTGCACCATCAGCATCAACTCTTCCAAACACAGAGTGACTTTGCCTTCTAGTTCCCGTTGCCTTTGGGCAAACAACATGCTTCATACCCAGAAGGGAGAAGTACAATCTTGCAAGTATGAAGAATCCAGAGTCCCTGAAATCTGACCAAAATTTCCTTGCATTTTTCAAGCTTTACCAAGAATAACTGGAGCTTGCTGTGAGAATTTTTGATGTCTTTGAGTTATTTCTCTTCTTTCAATAAAGACTCATTCAGTTACTCATTTACAGAACTTTTATTTTCATTTCTAAATATGCTACAGTGGAATTCCAAATGAAGAATTCAGCCAAAGTCCATAAAATGATTGGTATCTTCCCTTCCCTAGAGTGGAAAAAACATTGAGGAAAAGAAAATGTAATTCAGCCTCAAATGTATCCTATATCCCACCCCATAAGGAAACTCTAAGTATGACCTTACAATAAAGAGACATTAAAAAGTGGCCTGTAGCAAAGACACTGTTCCAACTGGTGTCATCATGCTGGTTAGTTTATTCTTGTGATAAGCAAACATATTTTGTTCTCCCTGTGTTTTTCCAGGCACCAAGCTAAGCACTTCTGTCTACATTATCTCATGTAATATTTATAATAACTTCATGTGGCATTTCCATTTTTACAGATGAGCCTATCAGGGCTAAGAGAGTAGAACAATTATATAAAGTTCCAAATCTACTAGTTGCTTAACTGAACTTGACTCTGGTTATCTGATTTCTGGTGCAGTCAGCATTCTCTCATTCTCCCATACCCCATCAGTTTATTCTCTTGTGGTACCACAATTTGTATAGTGGCTCCTTCATGTCTGAGTCACCCTTCTGCTGTCCACATAGGAGATGCTTATTAAATATTTGCTAAATAGACAATATATACCAAGGTACATGTGCCAGGCACAGCTCTAGATAATACAGTAGAGAATAAGGAAAAACCCTAATCTCATGGAATTTACATACAGCAAGGGGAGACATGAGGTTTATGAACACATAATTATACAGTAGAAGGTACAAAGGCAGACAAAGTGAGAGAGGGACAGAGAGGAGCTATATTGTGTGCGTGAATAGGGTGTTCAGAGAAAGCTGTCCCCAGTAGTAGCATTTAAGCAGAGGCCTGAGTGAAGTGAAGAAATGAGCCATTCTGATCTCTGGGGAAGAGCATTCCAGGCAGAAGATACAGCAAGTGCCAAGGCCCAGGGGCGGGAATGTGTTTGATGTATTCAAGGGAAATTGAGGCTACCTGAATGGTTGGAGCACCATGAGGAAAGCAAAGAGTTGCTGGAGAAGACATCAGAAACAAGGCTGGTTGGTGGATCAGGAAGGAAGCAGTAGGCAAGGTGAGAATTTTACAGTTTATTCTGAGTGAGATGAGAAGCCACTGAAGGGAGTGACAGTCCACTTCAACCGGATCCCTCTGGTTGCATGGACTCCTCTGAAGGGCAGGAGTGGTGGACTCTTTGGTTGGAGCATAGAGCCTTCAGCAAGAACCCAGAGGAGCAGCAGCTCTGCCTAGGAGCTGGGGCTGGTGGTGGCGGTGGTGACTGTTCCTATTAGAGCCAATAAGAGGGTTTGGTGGGTCATTTTGGCTACTTGTTAATTCAGAAAACAGAGGTTTTTCTCCAGCAGATGAAGAAAGGGTGGTTGATGTTTTAAGTGATGTGTGGACACAATTAGGATGAAAGAAGGAAGAGCCCACTGTGTCAGCACAGCCTTGGGAGGGATCCAGGTTACATAGATATGAAGCCAGGCTTAAGTGAGTGGTCAAGCCAGCCTTATTGAAAACAGACTTAATCCTTTGCACATTTTAATGAATAATTGGACTTCTTAGTTGATAAACTTAATAAACTCATGGATGAAAAATAATACCACTTTTGGAGGCTGGGGAGAAGATATCACCAAATCCTTTGACTTTAAAATGACTGAGGGCAAAATGGGAAAGTTTTATCACTGAAAGAATTCTCTAACCATTGGAAGTGATTTTATTTTTAGTGCATAGAATCAGGGCCTTCCTTCCCAAGTAATTACCTAAATAGATATAAATGTGTTTCAAAATTGTCCCATTTTCCAGACACCATTATTCTGAGCGTGCTTTTGATGTCCTGAAGCCCAGAGAACAATTATCTTTGATAGTGGGGACAGTTTTTCAGATAGGTTTCCTTTGAACAAGAGAAGGAGTTTTCCCTAGGTTTCCATTTCAAGAAAATTAAATTGAATTGGATTTCCAGGTACCATTAATTGATGTAACAGAGAGAACAGAAACCTAATGATTTGGTTCAAGGCCTTAAAAAAAAAAAAAAAAAGAAAAAAGAAAAAAAGGAAAGAAAAGAAAAAAAAGAAAAGGAAAAAGGCTTTAGTGAGAAAAGCCTCCAGACCCAAAATGTCAGATTTCTTACTGGTTCTGCAGCTATACCTCCAGTTAAAAAAATAAAAGGCAACTATAGGGTTGATCATTTCCCTGGAGACTGCATATTTTTAGCTGCAGTTTCTATATTCCATTTTTCAGAAGTGCCAGAGATAGATTATTTATAGCAAATGGATTTATGAGATAGAGATATTGAACAATCTAGACGAAACTTTTAAGTACATATCATTTTTTCCAGTCTACATTTCAGTACCTAGTATTTCTAACGATTACGTGGAGAAATTTCCATTGGACACTATTATGAGTCTCTTAGGCTAACTTGATAGCTTAAAGGCTCTTAAAGAGCACAACAATGTATTCAGTCAACAATGAGATTTTCTATACTGAAAAAAATGGGAATGTTGTTCATTTTATTTTTAAAAGTGTGCATTAAGATGCCTATGTGTATTTAGAAAAAATTTTATAATCTAGTAAGAACTTTTGTCTGGAGGGATATTGTACACTGGCCTGAAAGTCCAAAAATGAAGAGAAGAAGAGATAATGGTAGAACCAACTGGTAAGCGTGGATTCTCAGCAGGAGGTGACACTGCTCCGACGGGGGTAAACATTCATTCTTAGGGGTCAAGAAAATCTTCAGGTATTACAATGGTTTATTCCCCTTTTCAGTAAGCAGAATAATGCTTTCACAGGGCCTCACCCTCCCAAAGAAGTCCATTCTCTACTCCCTAGAACCTGTGACCTCATTATGGTAGGTGAGAAAAAGGCATTAAGGTTGTAGGTGCAATTAAGGTTGCTAATGAACTGACCTGGAAAGGAGAGAGGAGAGTAGCCTGTATTACCAGGTGATACAGTTTCACCATGTCTCCAACCAAACCTCATCTTGAATTGTAGCTCCCATAATTCCCATGTGTTGTGTGAGGGACCCAGTGGGAGATAATTGAATCATGGCGGCAGTTTCCCCCATACTGTTCCTGTGGTAGTGAATAAGTCTCAGGAGATCTGATGATTTTATAGGGGGGGTTTCTCTTTTGCTTGGCTCTCATTCTCTTGTCTGCCGCCATGTAAGACGTGCCTTTTACCTTTCACCATGATTGCGAGGCCTCTCCATCCACTTGAACTGTGAGTCCATTATACCTCTTTTTCTTTATAAATTATCCAGTCTCAGGTATGTCTTTATCAACAGCACGAAAATGGACTAATCCACCAGGTGTGCCCAATGTAACCACAGAAGTCCTTAAAAGTGGAAGACAAAGATGGACTAAAAAGGCACAGAGAGATCCCACATTTGCTTTGAGGGTGGAGGAGGGCTATCACAAGCAAAGTTACATGGGTGGCCCCAGAAGCTGGACACACATTCACCTCTAGACTTCCAGAAAGAAATGCAACCCTGGTGATCCCCCCACTGCAGCACAATGAGACCCGTGTCAGACAGATATCACTGTACAACTGTAAGATGACACATGTGTGTTGTTGCTGCTAAGTTTGTAGGAATTTATTATAGCAGAAATAGCGGGACAATTAATATACCTTCCCAAAGGTCATAGAATACAAACATAGTGTAGTTGTAGTATTAAAATGTCGTTGGTGGCCAATTAGGAAAAATGTGTCTAAAAAGGCTCCTTGGGGGGCAATAATGAAAACAAATTGAATAATATTGCTCTAGAAGATGACAAGCAGGCTATTTGACTGCAGAATTTCATAAAATGGGGGCATTTTATGGCATTAGTGTTTGGATGAGTAAATTTTACAGCACCAAAAGCAGTTGCTTTAATCTGGAGCAGATCAGAAAATTAGCAAAAATAGAGTTATTCTTAAAAGTGAATAAGGAAGTATTCCATGGGAAAAAGACTTAGGAAACTCTAATAGAAACAATATAGTTGGTAAGAAATGAAACCTACAAATCGCAGCTATAGAAGAACACTTCTCTAATTACATGTATATAGTTGCCTGGAAGAAAAAGTTTGAAGGTTGATAGGTCAAATGCTAATAGTGAGTTCTCTGGATGGTCATTCTATTTCTGTTTATTGTTGTTGTTATTATTGTTGCTGTGGTTTGTTTGTTATGACTTTCCTAAAAGAAATATATATATAATAGGAGGCTTTTACTATATGCCAATAGTTGGTAACTGGATGGGAACCAAAATTTCATAATAAACAGTTTTCTCAAAATCCAGTTTGGGTTGAGTCTTAATCTTAAAAAGAAGAACTGGAATTATAAAATAAGTTTATTTCATTTTATGTATTGTTACTACTAAATTTCTGTTACAGATGTAACTATGTTGTTAGAGCTATGTCTTTAGAGAGTAGAGAATTGAGAACATTAAAGTAGTGGCAATTTTGGTCTTTTTCTTTCTCAAATTTATATAATTACTTGATTATATACTTCATGTTTGATTTCTGCAGCATAGAGAGGGTCATATTGGAAGGTTGCATTAGATTTCCCAGGGGTTTTGCCTAATCCTTGAATAATCTAATTATTCCCTTTCGAAGTAGCTATTGTGTAGTCATCATTGTGTATTTTTTCCCCTTAGTTTAATTGGTGAATGGTGCCAACTTCTCATGTGTCCATGATTTGGCTTGTAATTGAAACAGTGCGCCAACCTTCCTTTCCATCAAATTCTTAAGTCCTGTATTTTTTTTCCACAAGATTTTCAGTTTCATTTTGCAATCTGTGTGCATTGAATAATTGGATGTTTAAGAGGTTAGGCTTGGAGGAATGTTTGAATGAGTGCTAATTTTATCATTGTTTTGCTCATTAGTTAATAATATTGATGACTTGTTTTCCCACACAACTTTAAGTTGGCGAGAACTTAGATAACTTGATCACATTGTACATAAACAATTTTATCATATTTTATCACACACACATACAAAGACACATAAACTCACTCATGCACTCTGTTTCTTTCAAATATTTGGGTTTAAAATTTGAGAAATCTGGCCAGCTTTGTGGCTCATGCCTGCAATCCCAGCACTTTGGGAGGCCGAGGTGCGAGGATCACTTGAGGTCAGAAGTTTGAGACCAGCCTGGCCAACAAGGTAAGACCCTGTCTCTACTAAAAATACAAAAATTAGCTGGGTGTGGGTGTGCATACCTGTAGTCCCAGCTACTAGGGAGGCTGAAGCAGGAGGATCACTTGAATCTGGGAATAAATTTTATTTATTTTAATATAGTTATGATTTGCCCTGATCTGCTCGCTCCCAAGTCCTCGTATTTTAAAAGAATGAGAAATTCTAATTAACTTCAGAGTGGCATAGGTCAACTATAGTTAAATGATATAGAGATTCAAGGCTCTCTGAGGGAGGGAATACATAGATATTCACATGGTTAGATATTATGCAATGCTTGTATTAATAAAGTCATAATCATAATTCCAGTTTCTATATGGTCCTTGATGTCTGGATTCACTGACTTCATACCACACAGTATTGGCAACAGCCCAAGTTTGCCTAAATGAAAAAGTAATGCCTTTAGGAAGAAGCTTCAGGGAAATACATGAGTGGTAAGAAACCCTTGCATCAGTGCAAAACCAGAACAATTGCTTCTTTCCTTCATTTATTTATTAGGGACCAGCTTTGCCTGCAGAAAATAAGAAGAAAGTCTATTAATATTTTCTAACTTTTTATTTGACTTCTCAGTGGGAGAGAAGAAGTATTTTTCTTAAACTCTGAAGTTTATTACCCCGCAATTGTTTATGGCTTTTGCTACACCGAATTTCAGTAGTTGAAATGTATCTCAATATATTTTAAAAATGACTTTACTTAGGTGACAGCTTATATAACTTTTATTCCTGAATTGGCATCCCTGACAGTGTGGAAAATACTGTTACTTAATTAAGCCTCCTTTTTTTAAATATTATAGCTTTGATGAACTGAATATAACTGAAGGGGGACCTGGCATGAAGAGCTATGAACCTCACTGTTCTCCTGACTTTAAAAGTGTTTTTGGATTATTTTAGAGGCATCGTATATATACAAGAATATTTAAAACATGCTAAAGTCATGAATAGGGAAACACAAATTAAAGCCAAAATAAAGTAATATTCTAGAATGGATACAATTTGAAAGGCAGGTAATTTGGCAAGGGTATATAGATTGAAACCTTTAAACCTTGCAGGTGGGACTGTTCATATGCAACCGTTTTTGAAAAATAGTTTGGCAATGTCATAAAATGTGAAACATAGAGTTCCCATATGACCTAGTAATTCCACTCCCAGGTATATATACCCAAGAGAAGGAAAAACATATGTCCACACAAAAACTTGTACATAAATGTTCACAGTAGCGTTACGCATGATAGCCAAAAGGGTAAAAGAAATCTAAATTGTGACCAAATGTTGAATGGATAAATTTAATATTGTGTATCAATGGAATACTATTCATCAACAACAAGAAAATGAATAAATATAATATTGTGTATCTTTACAATGGAACAGTATTCATCAACAACAAAAATAATGAAGTACTGACACAACATCAATGAACCTTGAAAACAGTATGATAAATGAAAGAAGCTAGTCACAAAAGACCACATTTTTCTTTTTCTTTTTTTGCTTTGAGACGGAGTTTCACTCTTGTTGCCCAGGCTGGAGTGCAATGGCATGATCTTGGCTCACTGCAACCTCCATCTCCTGGGTTCAAGTGATTCTTCTAACTCAGCCTCCCAGATAGTTGGGATGACAGGCCTCCATCACCATGCCTGGCTAATTTTTGTATTTTTAGTAGAGACAGGATTTCACCATGTTGGTCAGGCTGGTGTCGAACTCCTGACCTCTTATGATCTGCCCACCTCGGCCTTTCAAAGTGCTAGGATTACAGGCGTGAGCCACCACGCCCAGCCAAGAGACCACGAATTGAATGAATTCATTCACATTAAATGTGCACATTACGCAAATGTATATATAGAGAAAATAGATTAGTGGTTTCCTGGAAGTAGGGCTGAGAGGAAGGGAGGAAGAATAGGCAGTGACTGCTAATTTGATACAAGATTTCTTTTGTTTTAACTTAGATTGTGGAGATGGTTGCACAAGTCTATCAATTTACTAAAAATCATTAAATTGTAAACTTAAGATGAATGCATTTTATGATATGCAAATATGATCTCCATCAAGCTGTTAAAAAATAAGACGAGTTTACCAATGTGCACAGGACACCAGCAGGATGTCAAGAGCACAATCATTAGAGGGGTCTGGACCTACATATGTTAATCAAAGAGGCTTGTGCGTCAACATCTGCATATAAAATGTTTAATTTTTAACAGGACATGAGTACAGAGGAATTGGTAATCTTTAGCTAGAAAATATTTCACTGCTGAGTTTTCTTTGCAATAATTTATTGAAGTGAGAATGAGGTTGGAATGTTCACCTTGGAAGGTTGCTCTCCAGACGTATTTTTCCTTCAGAGCAAGTCAAGTCATTTCTTTCTTTCTTAAACAACCATAAATAAGTGAAAATTTTTGACATACCGTACAACAGAGTTTGGTGGTTTTTTTTTTTTTTAGACACTGCAGGAAATGTTTGAGATTTTTATTCCTTGTAGACTTCACAAACAAATAAGAAACATAATAAAGAACACCTTTTCAATCTTATTCACTCCTTGTAACTTTCTCTGAAAGCCTGCTAAGACACCAAATCTGATTTTCTTTTATCTACCCAAAGGCAACAGTCCTCATTAGCAGGGAAAAAACCTACAAAGCTAAGACTGAGCGAAGAAGGTTGACGGTTATCTCATTAGGGCATGCAATGCTCACAAGGCACCGGATGGACAGACAGCATTAAGAAGCCAAATGTCAAGGTAGTGAAACAAAATGTATCACAGCCCTCCACTATCACTGGCATAATCCCTTTATTAAAATTTCTGCTAATGAACGATTACAGAACTCCAGAACGTGGGCAAGGGAGGGGAGTGGAATTGAACTTTTGCTTTAATCGCTAGAATGGCTAGAAGACTGCCTTAGAAATCTTTACATCAAACTAATCATTTCAAATTCAAAATAGCATTAATTATTAATCTGAGAAGCAAATGAGTTCTGTGATGTATAAATTATACCTCAATGAAGCTGTTAAAAAATATGGCAAGGTTTCTAATGTGCAAAGAGCATACAAAGAACATTTGCACATCCGTAACCTTCCTACATTTTTGCCTTTCTTGAGGTGTAATTTATGTATCATAAAATTTTAAGTATACAATTCAATGATTTTTAAGTAAATTTATAGAGTTGTACAACCATCACCAACAATCCAATTTTCTCTGTAGAGCACATGTTTAGAATGTGAAAAAGTGAACAAAATTCAAAAAAGGAATTTATAGAAGGTGCAATGATCTGTTAAGAGTAAGAATACACTAAGTTCAGGAACTTCTTCAGCTTTAAAAAAATTACTCATGCAAAAAATGTTACAACTTTTATGTGTGGGTTTCATACTTGTTTTAAAATTGAAGGATGTTGTTATTGCTGTCTTAGGAATGTTACCAGGCATAATGTAAGCTATGTTATGTTTATTTCTGAAAACTAAAAATCTTTGGTGTATACATTTTTAAAATATTTAAAAACCTGAGGTGTTTGGATTCTGCCTTAAACATAATTTTAAAAAGAACAGCCTCTCAAGGATTAGAGGATGTGGCTGCTTCTAATAATAATGTCTTCCTTTAAGGAAAATGAAAAACAGATTCATACATATAATCAAGCAAAGTTGTTGGCCAAAATGGCAATTATTCCCATAATGAGATACTAAAGGAAATTCATACAAAAGAAACCAATGGGCTCTGTGTTTCTTGACCTGTATCAACTGGGTGTGGAATGGAATGTGTGCTTCTCGTGAATTCCCTGGTTAGCTGCTTTATTAAACAAAAAAACCTGTCTACTTTTCCACTCTCACCCGCAGCTGCCTTACAATGCAAAAATACATTTAATCCAAATATGGCAACACAAGGTTTATGCCATCAACCTTGAGGTTGGCTTCAAGCAGAATGCCTGTAGCAACAAACTGTGTGTGTAACTGACAATGATGTCAGACGGCAAAGTCCTTGGACCACCGAGGCAGCTCTCAAGATCATTTCAAGGTTGTCTATGGCGACTAAGAGTATCACCAAGTGATGGCAGTTTTCCAGGTAACTAGATAATTATTAAAGAAATGAAAAGGATGTTAACTCTAAATTATTCTAATACAACATCCAACATCTGCCTTTGGGTAGATAAAAGAAAATCAGATTTGGGGTCTCTTAGCAGATACCACAAATGACTTAGATAATGCCAACGGTAGTATGTTATATTCCATAAAGTCTGAGTAGACACAGTTTTATTCATGCATTCAATTAGTCAGTCAAATGATATTTACTAAGTTTCTATATGGGCCAAGAATTTTACCTCATAGAGTTTACATCTAGTCTTCCTATTTGATCCAATAACATATGAAGATCATGAAAGGATTTCTTATCCCTGTAATAACATATATTTAACAATTGTAAATGTACAATTACCTATAAGTAAAGAAAATGTACTGAGTTTATGCGACAGCCTGTATACAACAAATAGCCAAATAAGTCTATTGATTATTTTTGATCCAAATCAAACACATTTCCTCAATTCTCAATTACTGTTTTTCCACAGAAGACATTTAATTACTTCAGTAAATCTTAAACAGCCCTAACTTTTAGAATAGTCATAAATATTCTTTTCTAATTGCTCACAGACATGAGATCTCTTGCAGGAGGTTGGGAAGAGAAGACCCTTGGTTCCTTCTAACTTTTCTGAACTTCATAAGTAAAATGAGAAAAACAACATCCACTTCAAGAATCATAAAGAGAAATAACTGAAATAAGGTGAAGAAATGAGCCCAGCACTGTATCTTGCTCAAGGCATGTGCCTTTAAAAAAATAATAATGACAAAAGACAGGGTCTTGCTCTGCTTTGTCACTCAGGCTGAAGTGCAGTGGTGCACTCATAGCTCACTATAACCTTGAACTCCTGGGTTCAAGTGATCCTCCCACCTTCCAAGTAGCTGAGACTACAGGTGCACCCCATCATGCCTGGCTAATTTAAAAAAAATATATATATATATATATTTTTTAGAGATGGGGTCTCACTATGTTGCCCAGGCTGGTCGTGGACTTCTGCCCTCAAGTTATCTTCTCACCTCGGTTTCCCAAAGTTCTGAGTGCCTTTATAGATACCTTCCTTTTGCTTAAGAGGCACCTGACCATTCACCCAGTCAGTATAAGGACAGTATGTAAAACTCATGTGACACTGAAATATGAGACACAGTGACTAGTGACTGACAGGAAGAGAGCCAGTACTGCTCACATAAACCTTAGTGAAACCGGAGGAGAAACAGCTCATGATGAAATTTACCCGCAGTCTGAGAAATGAAAGAAAGTGCAAGCAAATAAACTAACTAAGGTTATGCAGTGAGCTAATGTGCAGGCCAAGTTAACCTATCCTCAATTCGTGATTAAAACCACTAACTTCCACCGACTGCACAGACGCCTCACATTGAGTTTCTGAAGTAGTTTTCTTTTCCAGATGATGCTTTTCAGAGCTTTATAGTGATTTAAAAATTATGATACAGTATCTTTTATTGGTTTTATGATGTTTTTGTAATTTATCAGACTATGTCTGAAAACACTTGGTAGATTTGGATGTCGTTGCTGACAACATTTATATTCTTAATAATAAACACAATAATGGACATGTCTTATAGTATTGTTCTTAGGTTTTATTACAACACATGTTGACAAAGGACATAAATGTACCAAAAGGTTTACAAATCCATCACTTTTCTGTTCAAAGGTGCATGGAGTTATACACAAAATGCAATTCTCAATCAAACATGCTACATTAATCTTTGCAAGAGGCTAAAAGTCCAACTTTTGCTACTCAAGGCCCATGAAACTGCTAAAAATGACTCAAAATCAGTAAAAGTTGATTTAAAAAAATAAGCTTCTGCTCTGATTCCTAGCAGCCTGTGTTCTTTCTTAAAACCATATGCTCCACATGGAAAGCATAAACCCTGCTGTGACATTTCAGCGTTATCTGGTAAAATGGGTTCCATCTGTATGTCACTTCCAGGTTGGAAACAAAAGATCAGGTTGGAGGCATTTTTCCTTTTTCCAATCTACTCTCCCATCCTCCCACATTCCCATCCCGATACCCACTCAATTCTGGGGGAAAAAAAAAAAACCTTACAAAGCAAGTGCATATTTCTGGAGGCCACTTAAAATAGCAGCAATTCTGGATTGAAATTTCCCACATATTACCCACTGGGCCCCTCCCTCTCCCCATCAATATATGTGCTTCCAAGATGCCTGCTGTGAAATCCTCAGAACCAAGTACTAGAGGTCAATCAGCTTCATTTATAACCCACCAATGAGAAGTAAGTCTCCACGTTTCTCCCTGCATTCCTATGATTTCACTAAATAATAGAAAAAGAAACCCCCTGCACAAAAGGATCAAAATGCCTATGGAAGCTCATTGTCAAGTTACTGTCAGGAGCATTGATGTTGCCTGTTGCTAAGGTCACAGTAGTGACACTAAGACTTGCAGAGAAAGAAATTCTGAAAAGAGGATATAAGGGATATTTTGCTTAAAATGTGCTGGCCCCACACAGACAGGCTTTCTTTTTTTCTCCTTTTACTTTCTTAATTTTTTTTTACAATGCAGCTATATTTGTTGAACACAATCAATTGCTCTAAAAGCATGTTGAATTAAAGTACAATAATAGAATGCGCCAAATACGTTATCTCTGGCAGTATACTACTGTGGATGCTCAAAGTAACTCAAATTTAAACAGGAGCAAGCTGGGGCTTAAAGTAAAATTCCTCTAACCAGAAGCTACTAGTTCCTTTAATAGCAACGACTGTTAAGGTATACCTAAATAACTAAGAACAAGAAATTTAAAAGACATGGACACTTATCCAAGACTGATATGTTTGTGATCTTGGTTTACAAATCATGGCATCTTTATTTTGTGACTAGTAGCCTTTAAAACTTCCTGTCTTTTCCCTGGATTGGAAAATAGCTGTTAAGTGATGCCAGGAATATACGTTAAGACATTTACATCTTTATTCAATCACATGTACTTGGGTGAGATGCAGTGTCATCCCAATGGATATTAAGTATTTATTTGAAGCCAAGAAGGAATTAAACATCTAGGAATTTCAAAACATCATACAGACTAGTAAAGGAATGGTCCATAAATTGTGATCAACATCAGGGCACAATTGCTCAGGGCCATCGACTGAACATTAAATATTATTAACTCATAGATTTTGATGACAAGATACTGTAAAAGATTCATTTCAGTAATTTTTCATAGGACTTTAATTCTTCAAAATAGAAAATTTTTACTAGAGTGATATAAAGATGTGAGATCAAAGGAGAGAAGAAATAATTTGGAATTTGTAGGAGTCACCACTGCTGTGGAAGCCTGCTAAAATCTGTGTTATTAATATTCTTCATGTCACCACCAAATGAGAGAAGTACAGACATAAAGTGGTAGGTACCATTTTGAAAGACCCCAGATAGAAGTGGGACAACTGGGCCTTGAAATACAGCTGTCAGTATGCTTAGTTACCTTGATGTAGCGCTACACTACAAGAGATTGTGATATTGAGTACTATTTGACATTTTCATTTAGAAAATCATATAGCTGTGATCCAATGTACCCTGCTTTCTACTTAATTCCATATTATAGTGGGCATTTTATCATCTATACCTCAGTAATTATGATCTCAGTGCGTTCATAGCCTCACACTTTTGAAGCCATTAATAATACATCTAGAACTCAGATCATAACTGTGCAAAAGACAGACCATTCAAATGAATGTATATATTACTGTAACTTTATTTATTATTTTTTAAATTTTATTATTATTATTTAAGTTTTAGGGTACATGTGCACAACTTGCAGGTTTGTTACATATGTATACATGTGCCATGCTGGTGTGCTGCGCCCATTAACACCTCATTTAGCATTAGGTATATCTCCAAATGCTATCCCTCCCCCCTCCCCCCACACCACAACAGCCCCCGGTGTGTAATGTTCCCCTTCCTGTGTCCATGCATTCTCATTGTTCAATTCCCACCTATGAGTGAGAACATGCGGTGTTTGGTTTTTTGTCCTTGTGATAGTTTGCTGAGAATGATGGTTTCCACTTTCATCCGTGTCCCTACAAAGGACATGAACTCATCCTTTTTTATGGCTGCATAGTATTCCATGGTGTATATGTGCCACATTTGCTTAATCCAGTCTATCGTTGTTGGACATTTAGGTTGCTTCCAAGTCTTTGCTATTGTGAATAGTGCCACAATAAACATACGTGTGCATGTGTCTTTATAGCAGCATGATTTATAATCCTTTGGGTATATACCCAGTAATGGGATTGCTGGGTCAAATGGTATTTCTAGTTCTAGATCCCTGAGGAATCACCACACTGACTTCCACAATGGTTGAACTAGTTTACAGTCCCACCAACAGTGTAAAAGTGTTCCTATTTCTCCACATCCTCTCCAGCACCTGTTGTTTCCTGACTTTTTAATGATCGCCATTCTACCTGGTGTGAGATGGTATCTCATTGTGGTTTTGATTTGCATTTATCTGATGGCCAGTGATGATGAGCGTTTTTTCATGTGTCTGTTGGCTGCATAAATGTCTTCTTTCGAGAAGTGTCTGTTCATATCCTTTGCCCACTTTTGATGGAGTTGTTTGCTTTCTTCTTGTAAGTTTGTTTGAGTTCTTTGTAGATTCTGGATATTAGCCCTTTGTCAGATGAGTAGGTTGCAAAAATTTTCTCCCATTTTGTGGGTTGCCTGTTCACTCTGATGGTAGTTTATTTTGCTGTGCAGAAGCTCTTTAGTTTAATTAGATCCCATTTGTCAATTTGGCTTTTGTCGCCATTGCTTTTGATGTTTTAGACATGAAGCCCTTGCCCATGCCTATGTCCTGAATGGTATAGCCTAGGTTTTCTTCTAGGGTTTTTATGGTTTTAGGTCTAACATGTAAGTCTTTAATCCATCTTGAATTAATTTTTGTATAAGGAGTAAGGAAGGGATCCAGTTTCAGCTTTGTACATACGGCTAGCCAGTTTTCCCAGCACCATTTATTAAATAGGGAATCCTTTCCCCATTTCTTGTTTTTGTCAGATTTGTCAAAGATCAGATAATTGCAGATATGTGGCATTATTTCTGAGGGCTCTGTTCTGTTCCATTGATCTATATCTCTGTTTTGGTACCAGTACCATGCTGTTTTGGTTACTGTAGCCTTGTAGGCTAGTTTGAAGTCAGGTAGCGTGATGCCTCCAACTTTGTTCTTTTGGCTTAGGATTGACTTGGTGATGCAGGCTCTTTTTTGGTTCCATATGAACTTTATAGTTTTTTCCAATTCTGTGAAGAAAGTCATTGGTAGCTTGATGGGGATGGCATTGAATCTATATATTACCTTGGGCAGTTTGGCCATTTTCACGATATTTATTCTTCCTACCCATGAGCATGGAATGTTCTTCCATTTGTTTGTGTCCTCTTTTATTTCATTGAGCAGTGGTTTGTAGTTCTCCTTGAAGAGGTCCTTCACATCCCTTGTAAGTTGGATTCCTAGGTATTTTATTCTCTTTGAAGCAATTGTGAATGGGAGTTCACTCATGACTTGGCTCTCTGTTTGTCTGTTATTGGTGTGTAAGAATGCTTGTGATTTTTGTACATTGATTTTGTATCCTGAGACTTTGCTGAAGTTGCTTATCAGCTTGAGGAGATTTTGGGCTGAGATGATGGGGTTTTCTAGATATACATTCATGTCATCTGTAAACAGGGACAATTTGACTTCCTCTTTTCCTAATTGAATACCCTTTATTTCCTTCTCCTGCCTGATTGCCCTGGCCAGAACTTCCAACACGATCTTGAATAGGAGTGGTGAGAGAGGGCATCCGTCTCGTGCCCATTTTCAAAGGGAATGCTTCCAGTTTTTGCTCATTCAGTATGATATTGGCTGTGGGTTTGTCATAGATAGCTCTTATTATTTTGAGATATTTCCCATCAATACCTAACATATTGAGAGTTTTTAGCATGAAGTGTTGTTGAATTTTGTCAAAGGCCTTTTCTGCATCTATTGAGATAATCATGTGGTTTTTGTCTTTGGTTCTGTTTATATGTTGGATTACATTTATTGATTTGCATATGTTGAACAAGGCTTGCATCCCAGGGATGAAGCCCACTTGATCATGGTGGATAAGCTTTTTGATGTGCTGCTGGATTCGGTTTGCCAGTATTTTATTGAGGATTTTTGCATCAATGTTCATCAATGATATTGGTCTAAAATTCTCTTTTTTGGTTGTGTCTCTGCCAGGTTTTGGTATCAGGATGATGCTGGCCTCATAAAATGAGTTAGGTAGGATTCCCTCTTTTCCTATTGATTGGAATAGTTTCAGAAGGAATGGTACCAGCTCCTCTTTGTACCTCTGATAGAATTCGGCTGTGAATCCATCTGGTCCTGGACTTTTTTTTGCTTGGTAAGCTATTGATTATTGCCTCAATTTCAGAGCTTGTTATTGGTCTATTCAGAGACTCAACTTCTTCCTGGTTTAGTCTTGGGAGGATGTATGTGTCGAGGAATTTATCCATTTCTTCTAGATTTTCTAGTTTATTTGCGTAGAGGTGTTTATAGTATTCTCTGATGGTAGTTTGTATTTCTGTGGGATCGGTGGTGATATCCCCTTTATCATTTTTTATTGCATCTATTTGATTCTTCTCTCTTTTCTTCTTTATTAGTCTTGCTAGTGGTCTATCAATTTTGTTGATCTTTTCAAAAAACCAACTCCTGTATTCATTAATTTTTGGAAGGGTTTTTTGTGTCTCTGTTTCCTTCAGTTCTGCTCTGATCTTAGTTATTTCTTGCCTTCTGCTAGCTTTTGAATGTGTTTGCTCTTGCTTTTCTAGTTCTTTTAATTGTGATGTTAGTGTGTCAATTTTGGATCTTTCCTGCTTTCTGTTGTGGGCATTTAGTGCTATAAATTTCCCTCTACATACTGCTTTGAATGTGTCCCAGAGATTCTGGTATGTTGTGCCTTTGTTCTCGTTGGTTTCAAAGAACATCTTTATTTCTGCCTTCATTTCGTTATGTACCCAGTAGTCATTCAGGAGCAGGTTGTTCAGTTTCCATGTAGTTGAGCAGTTTTGAGTGAGTTTCTTAATCCTGAGTTCTAGTTTGATTGCACTGTGGTCTGAGAGACAGTTTGTTATAATTTCTGTTCTTTTACATTTGCTGAGGAGAGCTTTACTTCCAACTATGTGGTCAATTTCAGAATAGGTGTGGTGTGGTGCTGAAAAAAATGTATATTCTGTTGATTCGGGGTGGAGAGTTCTGTAGATGTCTATTAGGTCAGCTTGCTGCAGAGCTGAGTTCAATTCCTGGGTATCCTTGTTAACTTTCTGTCTCACTGATCTGTCTAATGTTGACAGTGGGGTGTTAAAGTCTCCCATTATTATTATGTGGGAGTCTGAGTATCTTCGTAGGTCACTAAGGGCTTGCTTTATGAATCTGGGTGCTCCTGTATTGGGTGCATATATATTTAGGATAGTTAGCTCTTCTTGTTGAATTGATCCCTTTACCATTATGTAATGGCCTTCTTTGTCTCTTTTGATCTTTGTTGGTTTAAAGTCTGTTTTATCAGAGACTAGGATTGCAACCCCTGCCTTTTTTTGTTTTCCATTTGCTTGGTAGATCTTCCTCCATCCCTTTATTTTGAGCCTATGTGTGTCTCTGCATGTGAGATGGGTTTCCTGAATGCAGCACACTGATGGATCTTTACTCTTTATCCAATTTGCCAGTCTGTGTCTTTTAATTGGAGCATTTAGCCCACTTACATTTAAAGTTACTATTGTTATGTGTGAATTTGATCCCGTCATTATGATGTTAGCTGGTTATTTTGCTCATTTGTTGATGCAGTTTCTTCCTAGCCTTGATGGTCTTTACAATTTGGCATGTTGTTGCAGTGGCTGGTACGGGTTGTTCCTTTCCATGTTTAGTGCTTCTTTCAGGAGTTCTTTTAGGGCAGGCCTGGTGGTGACAAAATCTCTCAGCATTTGCTTGTCTGTAAAATATTTTATTTCTCCTTCACTTATGAAGCTTAGTTTGGCTGGATATGAGATTCTGGGTTGAAATTTCGTTTCTTTAGGAATGTTGAATATGGATCCCCACTGTCTTCTGGCTTGTAGAGTTTCTGCTGAGAGATCCGCTGTTAGTCTGATGGGCTTCTCTTTGTGGGTAACCCGACCTTTCTCTCTAGCTGCCCTTAACATTTTTTCCTTCATTTTGACTTTGGTGAATCTGACAATTATGTGTCTTGGAGTTACTCTTCTAGAGTAGTATCTCTGTGGCATTCTCTGTATTCCCTGAATTTGAATGTTGGCCTGCCTTGCTAGGTTGGGGAAGTTCTCCTGGATAATATCCTGCAGAGTGTTTTCCACCTTGGTTTCATTCTCCCTGCCACTTTCAGGTACACCAGTCAGACGTAGATTTGGTGTTTTCACATAGTCCCATATTTCTTGGAGGCTTTTTTCGTTTATGTTTATTCTTTTTTCTCTGAACTTCTCGCTTCATTTCATTCATTTTGTCTCCCATCACTGATACCCTTTCTTCCAGTTGATCGCGTCGGCTACTGAGGCTTCTGCATTCATCATGTAGCTCTTGTGTCTTGGTTTTCAGCTCCATCAGGTCCTTTAAGGAGTTCTCTGCATTGATTATTCTAGGTATCCATTCATCTCATTTTGTTTCAAAGTTTTTAACTTCTTTGCCATCGGTTTGAATTTCCTCCTGTAGCTCAGAGTAGTTTGATCGTCTGAAGCCACCTTCTCTCAACTTGTCAAAGTCATTCTCCATCCAGCTTTGTTCCATTGCTGGTGAGGAACTGCATTCCTTTGGAGAAGGAGAGGCACTCTGATTTTTAGAATTTCCAGTTTTTCTGCTCTGTTTTTTTCCCATCTTTGTGGTTTTATCTACCTTTGGTCTTTGATGATGGTGACGTACAGATGGGTTTTTGGTGTGGATGTCCTTTCTGTTTGTTAGTTTTCCTTCTAACAGACAGGACCCTCAGCTGCAGGTCTGTTGGAGTTTGCTAGAGGTCCACTGCAGACCCTGTTTGCCTGGGTATCAGCAGCGGTGGCTGCAGAACAGCGAATATTGGTGAACTGCAGATGCTGCTGCCTGATCGTTCCTCTAGAAGTTTTGTCTCAGAGGAGTACCCGGCTGTGTGAGGTGTCAGTCCGCCCCTACTGGGGGGTGCCTCCCAGTTAGGCTACTCGGGGGTCAGGGATCCACTTGAGGAGGCAGTCTGCCCGTTCTCAGATCTCAAGCTGTGTGCTGGGAGAACCACTACTCTCTTCAAAGCTGTCAGACAGGGATATTTAAGTCTGCAGAAGTTACTGCTGTCTTTTTGTTTCTCTGTGCCCTGCCCCCAGAGGTGGAGCCTACAGAGGCCAGCAGGCCTCCTTCAGCTGTGGTGGGCTCCACCCTGTTTGAGCTTCCCCTTGGCTTTGTTTACCTAATCGAGCAACTAACTCATCAATGGTGGGCGCCTCTCCCCCAGCCTCGCTGCCGCCTTGCAGTTTGATCTCGGACTGCTATGCTAGCAAAGAGCGAGACTCCATGGGCGTAGGATCCTCCGAGCCATGTGCGGGATATAATCTCCTGGTGTGCTGTTTTTTTAAGCCCATTGGAAAAGCGCAGTATTAGGGTGGGAGTGACCTGATTTTCCAGGTGCCATCTGTGACTGCTTTCTTTGACTAAGAAAGGGAATTCCCTGACCCCTTGCACTTCCCAGGTGAGGCGATGCTTCGCCCTGCTTCAGGTCGCACACGGTGCACTGCACCCACTGTCCTGCATCTACTCTCTGGCACTCCCCAGTGAGATGAACCCGGTACCTCAGTTGGAAATGCAGAAATCACCCGTCTTCTGCATCACTCATGCTGGGAGCGGTAGACCAGAGCTGTTCCTATTTGGCCATCTTGGCTCCTCCACCGTAACTTTAAAAGTACTGATTAGGAAGCCCACAGAAAAGGGACAGAAAAATAATTGATATTTTATCAAAATGGCTTATTCTTGTCAATTTGCTTCCTCTTATCCTAAAAAAAGAATAGTCGTATAGTTCATAGAAAATCTGAGCAAAACACCCAAATTTATTTATTTATTTATTTTTGAGATGGAGTTTCTCTCTGTCGCCCAGGCCAGAGTGCAGTGGTGCGATCTCGGCTCACTGCAGGCTCTGCCTCCCAGGTTCATGCCATTGTCCTGCGTTACCCTCCCTAGTAGCTGGGACTACAGGCGCCTGCCACCACGCCCGGCTAATTTTTTGTATTTTTTAGTAGAGACGGGGTTTTACCATGTTAGCCAGGATGGTCTCGATCTCCTGACCTCATGATCCGCCTGCCTGGGCCTCCCAAAGTCCTGGGATTACAGGCGTGAGCCACCACACCCGGCCAGGAATATGTTTTAAGACGTTTACATCCTTATTCAGTCACAGGTACTTGGGTGAGATGCAGTGTCATCCCAATGGATATTAAGTCTTTATGTAAAGCCGAGAAGAATTAAACACATAGGAATTTCAAAACATCATACAGACCAGTAAAAGAATGGTCCATAAATTGTGATAAATGTCACGACACAATTGCTCAGGCCATTGACTGAATATTAAATGTGATTAACTCATAGGTTTTGATGACAGGTTCCTGTAAAGGATTCATTTCACTAATTTTCCATGTCAGTATACTTTAATTCTTTGAAATAGGAAATTATTACTAGAGTGATACAAAGATGTGAGATCAGAGGGGAGAGGAAATAATTTGGAATTTGTAGGAGTCACCATTGCTGTGGAAGTCCGCTAAAATAGACTAAAATAAATCATACCAAAATGTAACAATTCTCCCAGGACTAGTCTTCTAAAGTTTCATGATGATATTTACTATCATCTTTTCTCAGGTAGACAAATACAGTTTTTTCAGACTTGGAATGCCCTCTAGATCCTGAATCTCTAAGGTAGGTTGGTTGTTTTTTCATTCTAGGGCAATGGATTCTTTTTACTCATGACTCACTGTGATTCAGTGTCTTGGAATTCTTTCTCCTGCCATGTCGTGTAGTGCAGCATCTAGTGTAAAGCCTTGGCACTAAGATCCCCCATGAGGGCCAGCAGGAAAAGTCTAAAACAAGGACCAAAGGGATTGCAGTTAGAAATGTCTCATTTGAATGCAGTGTCCCAAACGACATTGCACCAGAATGCCACTGGACTGCCTGCAATAAAAAATGTGTTCTGTGGAATATAACTCTCAGAGTATAAACAAGATGTCTCAAGAAAATACCTTTATTCATGTTGTGAGAAAAATAATCCTCTTTGTTTGACTACCTATCTAAGATATTTCTCAGTGAATGGTAAAATTTTAGTAGTGATACTTGTAAATGCAAAAACCACCCCCGCTGTGTAGAATTTCATTGATTTAAGTAAAAGAGAAAGACTTTAAAAAATACCTATGACTTCCTATCTGTTTTTTCTTTAACACTTGAGGCTCTTTTCTCTTTTCTTTTCTTTTTATTTTGTTTCTTTTCTCTTTTGAGATAGAATCTCACTGTGTCACCCAGGCTGGAGTGCAGTGGTACGATGTCAGGTCACTGCAGCCTCCGCCTCCTGAGTTCAAGCAATTCTTCTGCCTCAGCCTCCCAAGTAGCTGGGATTACAGGCATGCACCACCATGTCTAGCTAATTTTTGTATTTTTAGTAGAGATGTGGTTTTGCCATGTTGGCCAGCCTGGTCTTGAACTCCTGACCTCAGGTGATCCACCCGTCTTGTCCTCCCAAAATGCTGGGATTACAGGCATGAGCCACTGTGCCTGGGCCTTGATGCTGGCTTTTTTTGTTTTGTTTTTTTAATTAATTAATTAATTAATTTTAGCATCATTCATTTGAAAACTTTTTCATAGGCTTTACTATGCTTACAGCATCACTGGATGTAAACATATTTGCAGAGCTCCATGAAAGGGCAATTAGCTGCCCTATCAGTCTAGAAATCTAACATCCCAGAAGACAGGAATTTGAAAGCACTAATGGACTACAAAGAGCTAATTATTTTCGGAAATACAGAAAGTATACTTCCAACAATCTTTTTGAAGTTAGGTAACAATTAATTAGGGACTGAGGTCTTTTTCTTTTTTTTTTTTTGTTTTTTGTTTTTTGTTTGTTTTTTGAGATGGAGTTTCGCTCTGTCGCCCAGGCTGGAG